>NW_027185398.1:981548-1549048 GCF_022577435.1 Embiotoca jacksoni
GAAAAGTACAGAGTAATGCAAAGTAACGAAAAGTAACAAGTAACGCATGGTAACGCAAAGTAACGAGTAACTCAAAGTAACGCAATGTAACGAGTAATGCAAAGTAACGCAAAGTAACGAATAATGCAAAGTAACGAAAAGTAACGAGTAATGCAAAGTAACGCAATGTAACGAGTAATGCAAAGTAACGCAAAGTAACGAGTAATGCAAAGTAACGAAAAGTAACGAGTAATGCAAAGTAACGAGAAACTCAAAGTAACGCAAAGTAATGACTAATGCATAGTAATGAAAAGTAACGAGTAATGAAAAGTAACGAAAATTAACAAGCAAAGCAAAGTAACAAAAAGTACCGAAAAGTAACGTTACTTTTAATTACTCGTTACTTTTCGTTACTTTGCATTTTTCGTTACTTTGTTCGTTACTTTGCAGTTTTCGTTCCTTTTTTCGTTTGCATTTTTCGTTACTTTTTTAGTTACTTTGCTTTTTTCGTTACTTTGCATTTTTCGTTACGTTTTTCTTTACTTTGCATTGCTCGTGAGTTTTCGATAAGAAGCGAAAAGTAACGAGTAATGCAAAGTAACGAAAAGTAATGAAAAGTAACAAGTAAGGCAAAGTAACGAGTAATGCAAAGTAATGAAAAGTAACGAAAATTAACAAGTAAAGCAAAGTAACGAAAAGTATCGAAAAGTAACGAGTAACGAAAAGTATCGAAAAGTAACGAGCAACGAAAAGTAACGAGTAACGAAAAGTAACGAAAAGTAACGAAGAAATGCAAAGTAACGAAAAGTAACAAATAACGCAAAGTAACGAAAAGTAAAGAAAAGTAACGAGTAACGAAAAGTAACGAGTAATGCAAAGTAACGAAAAGTAACAAATAACGAAAAGTAACAAAAAGTAACGAAAAGTAACGAGTAATGCAAAGTAACGAAAAGTAACGAGTATTGCAAAGTAACGAAAAGTAACGAGTAATGCAGGGTAACGAAAAGTAACAAGTAACGCAAAGTAAAGCAAGTAACGAAAAGTAACGAAAAGTAACAAGTAACGCAATGTAACGAAAAATAACAAGTAACGCAAAGTAATGAGTAATGCAAAGTAACGAGAAGTAACGAGTAACGCAAAGTATGGAAAAGTAACGAGAAAAGCAAAGTAACGAAAAGTAACGAAGAGTAACAAGTAACGCAAAGTATCGAAAAGCAACGCAAAGTAACGAAAAGTAAAGAGTAATGCAAAGTAACAAAAAGTAACAAGTAACGCATGGTAACGCAAAGTAACGAGTAACTCAAAGTAACGCAATGTAACGAGTAATGCAAAGTAACGCAAAGTAACGAGTAACGCAAAGTAATGAAAACTAACAAGTAACGCATGGTAACGCAAAGTAACGAGTAACTCAAAGTAACGCAATGTAACGAGTAATGCAAAGTAACGCAATGTAAGGAGTAATGCAAAGTAACGAAAAGTAACGAGTAATGCAAAGTAACGAGAAACTCAAAGTAACGCAAAGTAATGACTAATGCAAAGTAATAAAAAGTAACAAAAAGTAACAAGTAACGCAAAGTAACGAAAAGTAAAGAGTAATGCAAAGTAACGAAAAGTAACAAGTAACGCAAAGTAACGCAAAGTAACGAGTAACTCAAAGTAACGCAAAGTAACGAAAACTAATAAGTAACGCATGGTAACTCAAAGTAACGAGTAACTCAAAGTAACGCAAAGTAACGAGTAATACAAAGTAACGCAAAGTAACAAGTAATGCAGGGTAACGAAAAGTAACAAGTAACGCAAAGTAACTAGTAATGCAAAGTAACGCAAAGTAACGCAAAGTAACAAGTAACGAAAAGTAACGAGTAATGCAAAGTAATGAAAAGTAACGAGAAACGCGAAGTAACGAAAAGTAACGAGAAAAGCAAAGTAACGAAAAGTAACGAAGAGTAACGAGCAACGCAAAGTATCGAAAAGCAACGCAAAGTAACGAAAAGTAACGAGTAAAGCAAAGTAACGCAAAGTAACGAGTAACGCAAAGTAACGAAAACTAACAAGTAACGCATGGTAACGCAAAGTAACGAGTAACTCAAAGTAATGCAATGTAACGAGTAATGCAAAGTAACGCAAAGTAACGAGTAATGCAAAGTAACGAAAAGTAACGAGTAATGCAGGGTAACGAAAAGTAACAAGTAACTAAAAGTAACAAGTAACGCAAAGTAACGAAAACTAACGAAAACTAACAAGTAACGCAAAGTAACGAATAACTCAAAGTAACGCAAAGTAACGAGTAATGCAAAGTAACGAGAAACGCAAACAAAAAGAAAAAAAGGTTTTTACTCTTGGTTAAGGTGGAGCAGACATTGCTCACATTATTTCATGACATCCATGTCCATCATTTTTTTTCTACATCGTTTTCATTTACATTTCTTGTGCTGTTTTTCCGGTTAAAATTTTGGTTGGAAACCGGGCGACAGAAAGATGAAAAACAAAAAAAAACAAAAACCTCGACAGTCTTTACTTTCCTTTAAAGTACTTTACTTTTTCGTTACTTTGCATTTTTCGTTACTTTTTTCGTTACTTTGCATTTTAGTTACTTCTTTCGTTACTTTGCATTTTAGTTACTTTTTTCATTACTTTGCTCGTTACTTTGCATTTTTCGTTACTTTTTTCGTTACTTTGCATTTTTCGTTACATTTTTCGTTACTTTGCATTTTTTGTTACTTTTTTCGTTACTTTGCAGTTTTCGTAACTTTTTTCGTTACTTTGGTTTTTTTCAAAGTAACGAGAAACGCAAAGTAACGAAAAGTAACGAGTAACGCAAAGTAACGAAAAGTAACGAGTAATGCAAAGGAACGAAAAGTAACAAGTAACACAAAGTAACGAAAAGTAACGAGCAATGCAAAGTAACGAAAAGTAACGAGAAACGTAAAGTAAAGAAAAGTAATGAGAAAAGCAAAGTATCGAAAAGTAACGAAGAGTAACGAGTAACGCAAAGTAACGAAAAGTATTGAAAAGCAACACAAAGTAACGAAAAGTAACGAGTAATGCAAAGTAACAAAAAGTAACGCAAAGTAACAACTAACGCAATGTAACGAAAAGTAACAAGTAACGCAAAGTAACGAGTAACGCAAAGTAACGCAAAGTAACGATTAACGAAAAGTAACAAGTAACGAAAAGTAACGAAAAGAAACGAGTCACGAAAAGTAACGAAAAGTAACGAGTCACGAAAAGTAACGAGTCACGCAAAGTAACGAAAAGTATCGAAAAGTAACGAGCAACGCAAAGTAATGAAAAGTAAAGAGTCACGAAAAGTAACGTGTCACGCAAAGTAACAAAAAGTATTGAAAAGTAACGAGCAACGCAAAGTAATGAAAAGTAACGAGTAATGAAAAGCAACGTGTAACGCAAAGTAACGAAAAGTAACAAGTAACGCAATGTAATGAAAAGTAAAGAGTAATGCAAAGTAACGAAAAGTAATAAGTAACGCAAAGTAACGAAAAGTAACGAAACTAACGAAAAGTAACGAAACTCCTTACGAAAAGTAACGGGTAATGCAAAGTAACGAAAAGTAACAAGTAACGCAAAGTAACGAGTAACGCAAAGTAACGAAAAGTAACGAGTAATGCAGGGTAACGAAAAGTAACAAGTAAATACAAAGTAACGAAAAGTAACAAGTAACGCAAAGTAACGAAAAGTAGAGTAACGCAAAGTAACGAAAAGTAACGAGAAACGGAAATTAACGAAAAGTAACAAGTAACGCAAAGTAACGCAAAGTAACGAGTAACTCAAAGTAACGCAAAGTAACGAAAACTAAGAAGTAACGCATGGTAACGCAAAGTAACGAGTAATACAAAGTAACGCAAAGTAACGAGTAATGCAGGGTAACGAAAAGTAACAAGTAACGCAAAGTAACGAGTAATGCAAAGTAACGCAAAGTAACGAGTAATGCAAAGTAACGCAAAGTAACAAGTAACGAAAAGTAACGAGTAATGCAAAGTAATGAAAAGTAACGAGAAACGCGAAGTAACGAAAAGTAACGAGAAAAGCAAAGTAACGAAAAGTAACGAAGAGTAACGAGCAACGCAAAGTATCGAAAAGCAACGCAAAGTAACGAAAAGTAACGAGTAAAGCAAAGTAACGCAATGTAACGAGTAACTCAAAGTAACGCAATGTAACGAGTAATGCAAAGTAACGAGTAATGCAAAGTAACGAAAAGTAACGAGTAATGCAGGGTAACGAAAAGTAACAAGTAACGCAAAGTAACGAAAACTAACGAAAACTAACAAGTAACGCAAAGTAACGAGTAACTCAAAGTAACGCAAAGTAACGAGTAATGCAAAGTAACGAGAAACGCAAACAAAAAGAAAAAAAGGTTTTTACTCTTGGTTAAGGTGGAGCAGACATTGCTCACATTATTTCATGACATCCATGTCCATCATTTTTTTTCTACATCGTTTTCATTTACATTTCTTGTGCTGTTTTTCCGGTTAAAATTTTGGTTGGAAACCGGGCGACAGAAAGATGAAAAACAACAAAAAAAAAAAACCTCGACAGTCTTTACTGTTACTTTGCATTTTAGTTACTTTTTTCATTGCTTTGCTCGTTACTTTGCATTTTTCATTACTTTTTTCGTTAAATTGCATTTTTCGTTACTTTTCGTTACTTTTTCGTTACTTTGCATTTTTCGTTACATTTTTCGTTACTTTGCATTTTTCGTTACTTTTTTCACTACTCAGCATTTTTAGTTACTTTTCGTTACTTTTTCGTTACTTTGCATTTTTCGTTAATTTTTTCACTACTTTGCATTTTTCCTTACTTTTCGTTACTTTTTCGTTACCTTGCATTTTTCGTTACTTTTTTCACTACTTTGCATTTTTTGTTACTTTTCGTTACTTTTTCGTTACTTTGCATTTTTCGTTACTTTTCGTTACTTTTTCGTTACTTTGCATTTTTCGTAGCAATTTTCGTTACTTTTTCGTTACTTTGCATTTTTCGTTACTTTTGTCGTTACTTTGCATTTTTCGTTACTTTATTCTTTACTTTGCAGTTTTCGTTACTTTTTTCTTTACTTTGCATTTGTCATTACTTTTCGTTACTTTTTCATTAATTTGCATTTTTCGTTAGATTTTTCGTTACTTTGGTTTTTTTCAAAGTAACGAGAAACGCAAAGTAACGAAAAGTAACGAGTAACGAAAAGTAACGAAAAGTAACGAGTAATGCAAAGGAACGAAAAGTAACAAGTAACACAAAGTAACGAAAAGTAACGAGCAATGCAAAGTAACGAAAAGTAACGAGAAACGCAAAGTAAAGAAAAGTAACGAGAAAAGCAAAGTATCGAAAAGTAACGAAGAGTAACGAGTAACGCAAAGTAACGAAAAGTATTGAAAAGCAACACAAAGTAACGAAAAGTAACGAGTAATGCAAAGTAACAAAAAGAAACGAGTCACGAAAAGTAACAACTAATGCAATGTAACGAAAAGTAACAAGTAACGCAAAGTAACGAGTAACGCAAAGTAACGCAAAGTAACGATTAACGAAAAGTAACAAGTAACGAAAAGTAACGAAAAGAAACGAGTCACGAAAAGTAACGAAAAGTAACGAGTCACGAAAAGTAACGAGTCACGCAAAGTAACGAAAAGTATCGAAAAGTAA
Source organism: Embiotoca jacksoni (assembly GCF_022577435.1). Classification (NCBI taxonomy): domain Eukaryota; kingdom Metazoa; phylum Chordata; class Actinopteri; family Embiotocidae; genus Embiotoca; species Embiotoca jacksoni. The sequence continues at coordinate 987,180 of NW_027185398.1, forward strand.
CGAGCAACGCAAAGTAATGAAAAGTAAAGAGTCACGAAAAGTAACGTGTCACGCAAAGTAACAAAAAGTATCCAAAAGTAACGAGCAACGCAAAGTAATGAAAAGTAACGAGTAATGAAAAGCAACGTGTAACGCAAAGTAACGAAAAGTAACAAGTAACGCAATGTAATGAAAAGTAAAGAGTAATGCAAAGTAACGAAAAGTAATAAGTAACGCAAAGTAACGAAACTAACGAAAAGTAACGAAACTCCTTACGAAAAGTAACGGGTAATGCAAAGTAACGAAAAGTAACAAGTAACGCAAAGTAACGAGTAACGCAAAGTAACGAAAAGTAACAAGTAATGCAGGGTAACGAAAAGTAACAAGTAAATACAAAGTAACGAAAAGTAACAAGTAACGCAAAGTAAAGAAAAGTAGAGTAACGCAAAGTAACGACAAACGCAAATTAACGAAAAGTAACAAGTAACGCAAAGTAACGCAAAGTAACGAGTAACTCAAAGTAACGCAAAGTAACGAAAACTAAGAAGTAACGCATGGTAACGCAAAGTAACGAGTAATACAAAGTAACGCAAAGTAACGAGTAATGCAGGGTAACGAAAAGTAACAAGTAACGCAAAGTAACGAGTAATGCAAAGTAACGCAAAGTAACGAGTAATGCAAAGTAACGCAAAGTAACAAGTAACGCAAAGTAACGAAAAGTAACGAGTAATGCAAAGTAATGAAAAGTAACGAGAAACGCGAAGTAACGAAAAGTAACGAGAAAAGCAAAGTAACGAAAAGTAACGAAGAGTAACGAGCAACGCAAAGTATCGAAAAGCAACGCAAAGTAACGAAAAGTAACGAGTAAAGCAAAGTAACGCAATGTAACGAGTAACTCAAAGTAACGCAATGTAATGAGTAATGCAAAGTAACGCAAAGTAACGAGTAATGCAAAGTAACGAAAAGTAACGAGTAATGCAGGGTAACGAAAAGTAACAAGTAACGCAAAGTAACGAAAACTAACGAAAACTAACAAGTAACGCAAAGTAACGAGTAACTCAAAGTAACGCAAAGTAACGAGTAATGCAAAGTAACGAGAAACGCAAACAAAAAGAAAAAAAGGTTTTTACTCTTGGTTAAGGTGGAGCAGACATTGCTCACATTATTTCATGACATCCATGTCCATCATTTTTTTTCTACATCGTTTTCATTTACATTTCTTGTGCTGTTTTTCCGGTTAAAATTTTGGTTGGAAACCGGGCGACAGAAAGATGAAAAACAAAAAAAAAACAAAAACATCGACAGTCTTTACTGTTACTTTGCATTTTAGTTACTTTTTTCATTGCTTTGCTCGTTACTTTGCATTTTTCATTACTTTTTTCGTGAAATTGCATTTTTCGTTACTTTTCGTTACTTTTTCGTTACTTTGCATTTTTCGTTACTTTTTTCGTTACTTTGCATTTTTTGTTACTTTTGTCGTTACTTTGCAGTTTTCGTAACTTTTTTCGTTACTTTGCAGTTTCCGTTACTTTTTTCGTTACTTTTCTTTTTTCGTTACTTTTTTCACTACTCAGCATTTTCCGTTACTTTTCGTTACTTTTTCATTAATTTGCATTTTCGTTACTTTTCGTTACTTTTCTTTACTTTTTCGTTACTTTGAATTTTTCATTACTTTTTTCGTTACTTTGCGTTACTTTTTCGTTACTTTGAATTTTTCATTACTTTTTTCGTTACTTTTCGTTACTTTTCGTTACTCGTTACTTTGCGTTACTTTTCTTTAAGTTGCGTTACTTTGCGTTACTCGTTACTATTTGTTACTTTTTTCGTTACTTTTCGTTACTTTTCGCTACTCGTTACTTTTTCGCTACTTTTCGCTACTTTTCGTTATTTTTAGTTACTGATAATTTTTCGTTACTTTTAATTAATCGTTACTTTGCATTTTTCTTTACTTTGTTCGTTACTTTGAATTTTCGTTACTTTTAGTTACTTTTTCGTTACTTTGCATTTTTGGTTAGATTTGTCGTTACTTTGCAGTTTTCGTTACTTTTTTCGTTACTTTGCATTTTTCGTTACTTTTCGTTACTATTTCGTTACTTTTCATTTTTCGGTACTTTTCGTTACTTTTTCGTTACTTTTTTGGTTACTTCGCAATTTTCGTTACTTTTTTAGTTACTTTGCTTTTTTCGTTACTTTGCATTTTTCGTTACTTTTTTCGTTACTTTGCAGTTTCCGTTACTTTGCATTTTCCTTTACTTTTTTCACTACTTTGCATTTTTCCTTACTTTTCGTTATTTTTTCGTTACTTTGCATTTTTCGTTACATTTTTCGTTACTTAGCTTTTTTTCGTTACGTTTTTCGTTACTTTGCATTTTTTGTTACTTTTTTCGTTACTTTGCAGTTTCCGTTACTTAGCAGTTTCCGTTACTTTTTTCACTACTTTGCATTTTTCCTTACTTTTCGTTACTATTTCGTTACTTTGCATTTTTCGTTACTTTTTTCGTTACTTTGCATTTTTCCTTACTTTTCGTTACTTTTTCGTTACCTTGCATTTTTCGTAGCGATTTTCGTTACTTTTTCGTTACTTTGCATTTTTCGTTTCATTTTTCGTTACTTTGCTTTTTTTCGTAACTTTTTTCGTTACGTTGCATTTTTTGTTACTTTTTTCGTTACTTTGCATTTTTCGTTACTTTTTTCTTTCGAATTTTCGTTACTTTTTTCGTTACTTTGAAGTTTCCGTTACTTTGCAGTTTCCGTTACTTTTTTCACTACTTTGCATTTTTCCTTACTTTTCGTTACTTTTTCGTTACTTTGCATTTTTCGTTACAATTTTCGTTGCTTTGCATTTTTCGTTACTTTTGTCGTTACTTTGCATTTTTCGTTACTTTGTTCTTTACTTTGCAGTTTTCGTTACTTTTTTCTTTACTTTGCATTTGTCATTACTTTTCGTTACTTTTTCATTAATTTGCATTTTTCGTTAGATTTTTCGTTACTTTGCTTTTTTTCGTTACTTTTGTCGTTACTTTGCATTTTTCGTTACTTTTTTCTTTACTTTGCAGTTTTCGTTACTTTTTTCGTTACTTTGCAGTTTCCGTTACTTAGCAGTTTCCGTTACTTTTTTCACTACTTTGCATTTTTCCTTACTTTTCGTTACTTTTTCGTTACTTTGCATTTTTCGTTACTTTTTTCACTACTTTGCATTTTTCCTTACTTTTCGCTACTTTTTCGTTACCTTGCATTTTTCGTTACTTTTCGTTACTTTTTCGTTACTTTGCATTTTTCGTTACTTTTCGTTACTTTTTCGTTACTTTGCATTTTTCGTAGCAATTTTCGTTACTTTTTAGTTACTTTGCATTTTTCGTTACATTTTTCGTTACTTTGCTTTTTTTTCGTTACTTTTTTCGTTACGTTGCATTTTTTGTTACTTTTTTCGTTACTTTGCATTTTTCGTTACTTTTTTCTTTACTTTGCAGTTTTCGTTACTTTTTTCGTTACTTTGCAGTTTCCGTTACTTTGCAGTTTCCGTTACTTTTTTCACTACTTTGCATTTTTCCTTACTTTTCGTTACTTTTTCGTTACTTTGCATTTTTCGTTACTTTGTTCTTTACTTTGCATTTGTCATTACTTTTCGTTACTTTTTCATTAATTTGCATTTTTCGTTAGATTTTTCGTTACTTTGCTTTTTTTCGTTACTTTTGTCGTTATTTAGCATTTTTCGTTACTTTTGTCGTTACTTTGCATTTTTCGTTACTTTTTTCTTTACTTTGCAGTTTTCGTTACTTTTTTCGTTACTTTGCAGTTTCCGTTACTTAGCAGTTTCCGTTACTTTTTTCACTACTTTGCATTTTTCCTTACTTTTCGCTACTTTTTCGTTACCTTGCATTTTTCGTTACTTTTTTCACTACTTTGCATTTTTCGTTACTTTTCGTTACTTTTTCGTTACTTTGCATTTTTCGTAGCAATTTTCGTTACTTTTTCGTTACTTTGCATTTTTGGTTACTTTTCGTTACTTTTTCGTTACTTTGCATTTTTCGTAGCAATTTTCGTTACTTTTTTGTTACTTTGCATTTTTCGTTACATTTTTCGTTACTTTGCTTCTTTTTCGTTACTTTTTTCGTTACGTTGCATTTTTTGTTACTTTTTTCGTTACTTTGCATTTTTCGTTACTTTTTTCTTTACTTTGCAGTTTTCGTTACTTTTTTCGTTACTTTGCAGTTTCCGTTACTTTGCAGTTTCCGTTACTTTTTTCACTACTTTGCATTTTTCCTTACTTTTCGTTACTTTTTCGTTACTTTGCATTTTTCGTTACTTTTGTCGTTACTTTGCATTTTTTGTTACTTTGTTCTTTACTTTGCAGTTTTCGTTACTTTTTTCTTTACTTTGCATTTGTCATTACTTATCGTTACTTTTTCATTAATTTGCATTTTTCGTTAGATTTTTCGTTACTTTGCTTTTTGTCGTTACTTTTGTCGTTACTTTGCATTTTTCGTTACTTTTGTCGTTACTTTGCATTTTTCGTTACTTTTTTCATTACTTTGCATTTTTCGTTTCATTTTTCGTTACTTTGCTTTTTTTCGTAACTTTTTTCGTTACGTTGCATTTTTTGTTACTTTTTTCGTTACTTTGCATTTTTCGTTACTTTTTTCTTTGCAATTTTCGTTACTTTTTTCGTTACTTTGAAGTTTCCGTTACTTTGCAGTTTCCGTTACTTTTTTCACTACTTTGCATTTTTCCTTACTTTTCGTTACTTTTTCGTTACTTTGCATTTTTCGTTACAATTTTCGTTGCTTTGCATTTTTCGTTACTTTTGTCGTTACTTTGCATTTTTCGTTACTTTGTTCTTTACTTTGCAGTTTTCGTTACTTTTTTCTTTACTTTGCATTTGTCATTACTTTTCGTTACTTTTTCATTAATTTGCATTTTTCGTTAGATTTTTCGTTACTTTGCTTTTTTTCGTTACTTTTGTCGTTATTTTGCATTTTTCGTTACTTTTGTCGTTACTTTGCATTTTTCGTTACTTTTTTCGTTACTTTGCAGTTTCCGTTACTTAGCAGTTTCCGTTACTTTTTTCACTACTTTGCATTTTTCCTTACTTTTCGTTACTTTTTCGTTACTTTGCATTTTTCGTTACTTTTTTCACTACTTTGCATTTTTCCTTACTTTTCGCTACTTTTTCGTTACCTTGCATTTTTCGTTACATTTCGTTACTTTTTCGTTACTTTGCATTTTTCGTTACTTTTCGTTACTTTTTCGTTACTTTGCATTTTTCGTAGCAATTTTCGTTACTTTTTAGTTACTTTGCATTTTTCGTTACATTTTTCGTTACTTTGCTTTTTTTTCGTTACTTTTTTCGTTACGTTGCATTTTTTGTTACTTTTTTCGTTACTTTGCATTTTTCGTTACTTTTTTCTTTACTTTGCAGTTTTCGTTACTTTTTTCGTTACTTTGCAGTTTCCGTTACTTTGCAGTTTCCGTTACTTTTTTCACTACTTTGCATTTTTCCTTACTTTTCGTTACTTTTTCGTTACTTTGCTTTTTTTCGTTACTTTTGTCGTTATTTTGCATTTTTCGTTACTTTTGTCGTTACTTTGCATTTTTCGTTACTTTTTTTCTTTACTTTGCAGTTTTCGTTACTTTTTTTCGTTACTTTGCAGTTTCCGTTACTTAGCAGTTTCCGTTACTTTTTTCACTACTTTGCATTTTTCCTTACTTTTCGTTACTTTTTCGTTACTTTGCATTTTTCGTTACTTTTTTTCACTACTTTGCATTTTCCTTACTTTTCGCTACTTTTTCGTTACCTTGCATTTTTCGTTACTTTTTTCACTACTTTGCATTTTTCGTTACTTTTCGCTACTTTTTCGTTACTTTGCATTTTTCGTAGCAATTTTCGTTACTTTTTCGTTACTTTGCATTTTTGGTTACTTTTCGTTACTTTTTCGTTACTTTGCATTTTTCGTAGCAATTTTCGTTACTTTTTTGTTACTTTGCATTTTTCGTTACATTTTTCGTTACTTTGCTTCTTTTTCGTTACTTTTTTCGTTACGTTGCATTTTTTGTTACTTTTTTCGTTACTTCGCATTTTTCGTTACTTTTTTCTTTACTTTGCAGTTTTCGTTACTTTTTTCGTTACTTTGCAGTTTCCGTTACTTTGCAGTTTCCGTTACTTTTTTCACTACTTTGCATTTTTCCTTACTTTTCGTTACTTTTTCGTTACTTTGCATTTTTCGTTACTTTTGTCGTTACTTTGCATTTTTTGTTACTTTGTTCTTTACTTTGCAGTTTTCGTTACTTTTTTCTTTACTTTGCATTTGTCATTACTTATCGTTACTTTTTCATTAATTTGTTTTTTTCGTTAGATTTTTCGTTACTTTGCTTTTTTTCGTTACTTTTGTCGTTACTCTTGCATTTTTCGTTACTTTTTTCATTACTTTGCATTTTTCGTTTCATTTTTCGTTACTTAGCTTTTTTTCGTAACTTTTTTCGTTACGTTGCATTTTTTGTTACTTTTTTCGTTACTTTGCATTTTTCGTTACTTTTTTCTTTGCAATTTTCGTTACTTTTTTCGTTACTTTGAAGTTTCCGTTACTTTGCCGTTTCCGTTACTTTTTTCACTACTTTGAATTTTTCCTTACTTTTCGTTACTTTTTCGTTACTTTGCATTTTTCGTTACAATTTTCGTTGCTTTGCATTTTTCGTTACTTTTGTCGTTACTTTGCATTTTTCGTTACTTTGTTCTTTACTTTGCAGTTTTCGTTACTTTTTTCTTTACTTTGCATTTGTCATTACTTTTCGTTACTTTTTCATTAATTTGCATTTTTCGTTAGATTTTTCGTTACTTTGCTTTTTTTTCGTTACTTTTGTCGTTACTTTGCATTTTTCGTTACTTTTTTCTTTACTTTGCAGTTTTCGTTACTTTTTTCGTTACTTTGCAGTTTCCGTTACTTAGCAGTTTCCGTTACTTTTTTCACTACTTTGCATTTTTCCTTACTTTTCGTTACTTTTTCGTTACTTTGCATTTTTCGTTACTTTTTTCACTACTTTGCATTTTTCCTTACTTTTCGCTACTTTTTCGTTACCTTGCATTTTTCGTTACTTTTCGTTACTTTTTCGTTACTTTGCATTTTTCGTTACTTTTCGTTACTTTTTCGTTACTTTGCATTTTTCGTAGCAATTTTCGTTACTTTTTAGTTACTTTGCATTTTTCGTTACATTTTTCGTTACTTTGCTTTTTTTTCGTTACTTTTTTCGTTACGTTGCATTTTTTGTTACTTTTTTTCGTTACTTTGCATTTTTCGTTACTTTTTTCTTTACTTTGCAGTTTTCGTTACTTTTTTCGTTACTTTGCAGTTTCCGTTACTTTGCAGTTTCCGTTACTTTTTTCACTACTTTGCATTTTTCCTTACTTTTCGTTACTTTTTCGTTACTTTGCATTTTTCGTTACTTTGTTCTTTACTTTGCATTTGTCATTACTTTTCGTTACTTTTTCATTAATTTGCATTTTTCGTTAGATTTTTCGTTACTTTGCTTTTTTTCGTTACTTTTGTCGTTATTTTGCATTTTTCGTTACTTTTGTCGTTACTTTGCATTTTTCGTTACTTTTTTCGTTACTTTGCAGTTTTCGTTACTTTTTTCGTTACTTTGCAGTTTCCGTTACTTAGCAGTTTCCGTTACTTTTTTCACTACTTTGCATTTTTCCTTACTTTTCGTTACTTTTTCGTTACTTTGCATTTTTCGTTACTTTTTTCACTACTTTGCATTTTTCCTTACTTTTCGCTACTTTTTCGTTACCTTGCATTTTTCGTTACTTTTTTCACTACTTTGCATTTTTCGTTACTTTTCGTTACTTTTTCGTTACTTTGCATTTTTCGTAGCAATTTTCGTTACTTTTTCGTTACTTTGCATTTTTGGTTACTTTTCGTTACTTTTTCGTTACTTTGCATTTTTCGTAGCAATTTTCGTTACTTTTTTGTTACTTTGCATTTTTCGTTACATTTTTCGTTACTTTGCTTCTTTTTCGTTACTTTTTTCGTTACGTTGCATTTTTTGTTACTTTTTTCGTTACTTTGCATTTTTCGTTACTTTTTTCTTTACTTTGCAGTTTTCGTTACTTTTTTCGTTACTTTGCAGTTTCCGTTACTTTGCAGTTTCCGTTACTTTTTTCACTACTTTGCATTTTTCCTTACTTTTCGTTACTTTTTCGTTACTTTGCATTTTTCGTTACTTTTGTCGTTACTTTGCATTTTTTGTTACTTTGTTCTTTACTTTGCAGTTTTCGTTACTTTTTTCTTTACTTTGCATTTGTCATTACTTATCGTTACTTTTTCATTAATTTGCATTTTTCGTTAGATTTTTCGTTACTTTGCTTTTTGTCGTTACTTTTGTCGTTACTTTGCATTTTTCGTTACTTTTGTCGTTACTTAGCATTTTTCGTTACTTTTTTCATGACTTTGCATTTTTCGTTACTTTTCGTAACTTTTCGTAACTTAGAATTTTTCATGACTTTTTTCGTTACTTTGCATTTTTCGTTACTTTGCGTTACTTTTTCGTTGCTTTGCTTTTTTCGTTACTCGGCATTTGTCGATACTTATCGTTACTTTTTCGTTACTTTGCATTTTCATTACTTTTTGTTACTTTTTCGTTGTTTGCATTTTTGGTTACTTTTGTCGTTACTTTGCATGTTTCGGTGCTTTACGTAACTTTTTCGTTACTTTTCGTACCTCGTTACTTTGCGTTACTTTTCGTTAAGTTGCGTTACTTTGCATTACTTTGCGTTACTCGTTACTATTCGTTACTTTTTTCGTTACTTTTCTTTTTTCGTTACTTTTTTCACTACTCAGCATTTTCCGTTACTTTTCGTTACTTTTTCATTACTTTGCATTTTCGTTACTTTTCGTTACTTTTCTTTACTTTTTCGTTACTTTGAATTTTTCATTACTTTTTTCGTTACTTTGCGTTACTTTTTCGTTACTTTGAATTTTTCATTACTTTTTTCGTTACTTTTCGTTACTTTTCGTTACTCGTTACTTTGCGTTACTTTTCTTTAAGTTGCGTTACTTTGCGTTACTCGTTACTATTTGTTACTTTTTTCGTTACTTTTCGCTACTCGTTACTTTTTCGCTACTTTTCGCTACTTTTCGTTATTTTTAGTTACTGATAATTTTTCGTTACTTTTAATTAATCGTTACTTTGCATTTTTCTTTACTTTGTTCGTTACTTTGCATTTTCGTTACTTTTAGTTACTTTTTCGTTACTTTGCATTTTTGGTTAGTTTTGTCGTTACTTTGCAGTTTTCGTTACTTTTTTCGTTACTTTGCATTTTTCGTTACTTTTCGTTACTATTTCGTTACTTTGAATTTTTAATTACTTTTTTCGTTACTTTGCATTTTTCGTTTCTTTCCGTTACTTTTTCGTTACTTTTCATTTTTCGGTACTTTTCGTTACTTTTTCGTTACTTTTTTGGTTACTTCGCAATTTTCGTTACTTTTTTAGTTACTTTGCTTTTTTCGTTACTTTGCATTTTTCGTTTCTTTCCGTTACTTTTTCGTTACTTTTCATTTTTCGGTACTTTTCGTTACTTTTTCGTTACTTTTTTGGTTACTTCGCAATTTTCGTTACTTTTTTCGTTACTTTGCTTTTTTCGTTACTTTGCATTTTTCGTTACTTTTTTCGTTACTTTGCAGTTTCCGTTACTTTGCATTTTCCTTTACTTTTTTCACTACTTTGCATTTTTCCTACTTTTCGTTATTTTTTCGTTACTTTGCATTTTTCGTTACATTTTTCGTTACTTAGCTTTTTTTCGTTACGTTTTTCGTTACTTTGCATTTTTTGTTACTTTTTTCGTTACTTTGCAGTTTCCGTTACTTAGCAGTTTCCGTTACTTTTTTCACTACTTTGCATTTTTCCTTACTTTTCGTTACTATTTCGTTACTTTGCATTTTTCGTTACTTTTTTCGTTACTTTGCATTTTTCCTTACTTTTCGTTACTTTTTCGTTACCTTGCATTTTTCGTAGCGATTTTCGTTACTTTTTCGTTACTTTTCGTTACTTTTTCGTTACTTTTCGTTACTTTTTCGTTACTTTGCATTTTTCGTAGCAATTTTCGTTACTTTTTCGTGACTTTGCATTTTTCGTTTCATTTTTCGTTACTTTGCTTTTTTTCGTTACTTTTTTCGTTACGTTGCATTTTTTGTTACTTTTTTCGTTACTTTGCATTTTTCGTTACTTTTTTCTTTGCAATTTTCGTTACTTTTTTCGTTACTTTGCAGTTTCCGTTACTTTTCGTTATTTTTTCGTTACTTTGCATTTTTCGTTACATTTTTCGTTACTTTGCTTTTTTTCGTTACTTTGCATTTTTTGTTACTTTTTTCGTTACTTTGCATTTTTCGTTACTTTTTTCTTTACTTTGCAGTTTTCGTTACTTTGCAGTTTCCGTTACTTTGCAGTTTCCGTTACTTTTTTCACTACTTTGCATTTTTCCTTACTTTTCGTTATTTTTTCGTTACTTTGCATTTTTCGTTTCATTTTTCGTTACTTTGCTTTTTTCGTTTCATTTTTCGTTACTTTGCTTTTTTTCGTTACTTTTTTCGTTACGTTGCATTTTTTGTTACTTTTTTCGTTACTTTGCATTTTTCGTTACTTTTTTCTTTGCAATTTTCGTTACTTTTTTCGTTACTTTGCAGTTTCCGTTACTTTTCGTTATTTTTTCGTTACTTTGCATTTTTCGTTACATTTTTCGTTACTTTGCTTTTTTTCGTTACTTTGCATTTTTTGTTACTTTTTTCGTTACTTTGCATTTTTCGTTACTTTTTTCTTTACTTTGCAGTTTTCGTTACTTTGCAGTTTCCGTTACTTTGCAGTTTCCGTTACTTTTTTCACTACTTTGCATTTTTCCTTACTTTTCGTTATTTTTTCGTTACTTTGCATTTTTCGTTTCATTTTTCGTTACTTTGCTTTTTTTCGTTACTTTTTTCGTTACTTTGCATTTTTTGTTACTTTTTTCGTTACTTTGCATTTTTCGTTACTTTTTTCTTTACTTTGCAGTTTTCGTTACTTTTTTCATTACTTTGCAGTTTCCGTTACTTAGCAGTTTCCGTTACTTTTTTCACTACTTTGCATTTTTCCTTACTTTTCGTTACTTTTTCGTTACTTTGCATTTTTCGTTACTTTTTTCACTACTTTGCATTTTTCCTTACTTTTCGCTACTTTTTCGTTACCTTGCATTTTTCGTTACTTTTGTCGTTACTTTGCATTTTTTGTTACTTTTTTCTTTACTTTGCATTTGTCATTACTTTTCGTTACTTTTTCATTAATTTGCATTTTTCGTTAGATTTTTCGTTACTTTGCTTTTTTTCGTTACTTTTGTCGTTACTTTGCATTTTTCGTTACTTTTTTCGTTACTTTGCAGTTTTCGTTACTTTTTTCATTACTTTGCAATTTTCGTTACTTTTCGTTACTTTTCGTAACTTTGAATTTTTCATGACTTTTTTCGTTACTTTGCATTTTTCTTTACTTTGCGTTACTTTTTCGTTGCTTTGCATTTTTCGTTACTCGGCATTTGTCGTTACTTATCGTTACTTTTTCGTTACTTTGCATTTTCGTTACTTTTCGTTACTTTTTTCGTTACTTTGCATTTTTCGGTACTTTTCGTTACTTTTTCGTTACTCGTTACTTTGCGTTACTTTTCGTTAAGTTGCGTGACTTTGCGTTACTTTGCGTTTCTCGTTACTTTTCGTTGCTTTTTGTTACTCGTTACTATTCGTTACTTTTCTCGTTACTTTTCGTTACTTTTCGCTACTTTTCGTTGCTCTTAGTTACTCATCATTTTTCGTTACTTTTAATTACTCGTTAATTTTCGTTACTTTGCATTTTTCGTTACTTTTTTGGTTACTTCGCAATTTTCGTTACTTTTTTAGTTACTTTGCATTTTTCGTTACTTTGCATTTTTCGTTACTTTTTTCTTTACTTTGCATTGCTCGTTACTTTTCGATAAGTAGCGAAAAGTAACGAGTAATGCAAATTAACGAAAACTGACGAAAAGTAACAAGAAAAGCAAAGTAAGGCAAAGTATCGAAAAGTAACGAAAAGTAACGTGTAACGAAAAGTAACGAACAGTAACGAGTAATGCAAAATAACGAAAAGTAACGAGTAATGCAAAGTAACGAAAAGTAACTAAAAGTAAAGAGTAATGCAAAGTAACGAAAAGTAACGCAAAGCAACTGAAAGCAACAAATAACGCAAAGTAACGAAAAGTAACGAAAAGTAATGAGTAATGCAAAGTAACGAAAAGTAACGAGTAACGCAAAGTATAGAAAAGTAACGAGGAACGCAAAGTAACGAAAAGTAACGAGTAATGCAAAATAACGAAAAGAAACAAATAACGCAAAGTAACGCAAAGTAACGAGTAACGCAAAGTAACGAAAAGTAACGAGTAATGCAAAGTAACGAAAAGTAACAAATAACGCAAAGTAACGAAAAGTAACGAAAAAAGCAAATTAACGAAAAGTAACGAAAAGTAACGAGTAATGCAAAGTAGCATAAAGTAACGAGTAATGCAAAGTAACGAAAAGTAACGAGTAACGCAAAGTAACGAAAAGTAACAAATAACGCAAAGTAACGAAAAGTAACGAGTAATGCAAAGTAACGAAAAGTAACGAGTAACGCAAAGTATCGAAAAGTAACGCAAAGTAACGAAACGTAACGAGTAATGCAAAGTAACGAAAAGTAACAAGTAAAGTAAAGTAACGAAAATTAAAGAGAAACGCAAAGTAACGAAAAGTAACGCAAAGTAACGAAAAGTAACGAGTAACGCAAAGTAACAAAAAGCAACGAGTAACGCAAAGTAACGCAAAGTAACAAATAACGCAAAGTAGCGAAAAGTAACGAGTAATGCAAAGTAACGAAAAGTAACGAGTAACGCAAAGTATCGAAAAGTAACGCAAAGTAACGAAACGTAACGAGTAATGCAAAGTAACGAAAAGGAACGCAAAGTAACGAAAAGTAACGAGTAATGCAAAGTAACGAAAAGTAACAAGTAAAGTAAAGTAACGAAAAGTAACGAGAAACGCAAAGTAACGAAAAGTAACGAGAAACGCAAAGTAACGCAAAGTGACGAAAAGTAACGAGAAACGAAAAGTAACGTGTAACGCAAAGTAACGAGCAACGCAAAGTAATGAAAAGTAACGAGAAACGAAAAGTATCGAAAAGTAACGAGTAATGCAAAGTAACAAATAACGCAAAGTAACAAAAAGTAATGAGTAACGCAAATTAACGAAAAGTAACGAGTAACGCAAAGTAACGCAAAGTAACGAGTAATGCAAAGTAATGAAAAGTAACGAAAATTAACAAGTAAAGCAAAGTAACGAAAAGTAGTGAAAAGTAACGAGCAATGCAAAAAAACAAAAAGTAACGAGTAACGCAAAGTAACGAAAAGTAACGAGGAACGCAAAATAACGAAAAGTAACGACTAATGCAAAGTAATGCAAAGTAACGAAAAGTAACTAAAAGTAAAGAGTAATGCAAAGTAACGAAAAGTAACGACTAACGAAAAGTAACGAAAAGTAATGCAAATTAACTTAAAGCAACAAATAACGCAAAGTAACGAAAAGTAACGAGAAACGCAAAGTAACGAAAAGTAATGAGTAATGCAAAGTAACGAAAAGTAACGAGGAACGCAAAGTATAGAAAAGTAACGAGGAACGCAAAGTATAGAAAAGTAACGAGTAATGCAAAATAACGAAAAGTAACAAATAAGGTAAAGTAACGCAAAGTAACGAGTAATGCAAAGTAACGAAAAGTAACAAATAACGCAAAGTAACGAAAAGTAACGAAAAAAGCAAATTAACGTAAAGTAACGAAAAGTAACGAGTAATGCAAAGTAACGAAAAGTAATGAGTAATGCAGAGTAGCATAAAGTAACGAGTAATGCAAAGTAACGAAAAGTAACGACAAGCAACGAGTAACGCAAAGTAACGAAAAGTAACGAGTAACGCAAAGTAACGAAAAGTAACAAATAACGCAAAGTAACGAAAAGTAACGAGTAATGCAAAGTAACGAAAAGTAACGAGTAACGCAAAGTAACGAAAAGTAACGAGTAACGAAAAGTAACGAGTAATTCAAAGTAACGAAAAGTAAAGAGTAACGCAAAGTAACGAAAAGTAACGAGTAACGCAAAGTAACGAAAAGTAACAAAAAACGCAAAGTAACGAAAAGTAACGAGTAATGCAAAGTAACGAAAAGTAACGAGATACGCAAAGTAACGAAAAGTAACGAGAAACGCAAAGTAACGAAAAGCAACGAGTAATGCAAAGTAACGCAAAGTAACAAATAACGCAAAGTAACGAGTAATGCAAAGTAACGAAAAGTAACGAGTAACGCAAAGTATCGAAAAGTAACGCAAAGTAACGAAACGTAACGAGTAATGCAAAGTAACGAAAAGAAACGCAAAGTAACGAAAAGTAACGAGTAATGCAAAGTAACGAAAAGTAACAAGTAAAGTAAAGTAACGAAAAGTAACGAGAAACGCAAAGTAACGAAAAGTAACGAGAAACGCAAAGTAATGCAAAGTAACGAAAAGAAACGCAAAGTAACGAAAAGTAACGAGCAACGCAAAGTAATGAAAAGTAACGAGTAACGAAAAGTATCGAAAAGTAACTAGTAATGCAAAGTAACAAATAACGCAAAGTAACAAAAAGTAATGAGTAACGCAAATTAACGAAAAGTAACGAGTAACTCAAAGTAACGCAAAGTAACGAGTAATGCAAAGTAATGAAAAGTAACGAAAATTAACAAGTAAAGCAAAGTAACGAAAAGTAGTGAAAAGTAACGAGCAATGCAAAATAACAAAAAGTAACGAGTAACGCAAAGTAACGAAAAGTAACGAGGAACGCAAAGTAACGAAAAGTAACAAAAAACGCAAAGTAACGAAAAGTAACGAGTAATGCAAAGTAACGAAAAGTAACGAGATACGCAAAGTAACGAAAAGTAACGCAAAGTAACGAAAAGTAACGAGAAACGCAAAGTAACGAAAAGCAACGAGTAATGCAAAGTAACGCAAAGTAACAAATAACGCAAAGTAACGAAAAGTAACGAGTAATGCAAAGTAACGAAAAGTAACGAGTAACGCAAAGTATCGAAAAGTAACGCAAAGTAACGAAACGTAACGAGTAATGCAAAGTAACGAAAAGAAACGCAAAGTAACGAAAAGTAACGAGTAATGCAAAGTAACGAAAAGTAACAAGTAAAGTAAAGTAACGAAAAGTAACGAGAAACGCAAAGTAACGAAAAGTAACGAGAAACGCAAAGTAATGCAAAGTAACGAAAAGAAACGCAAAGTAACGAAAAGTAACGAGCAACGCAAAGTAATGAAAAGTAACGAGTAACGAAAAGTATCGAAAAGTAACGAGTAATGCAAAGTAACAAATAACGCAAAGTAACAAAAAGTAATGAGTAACGCAAATTAACGAAAAGTAACGAGTAACTCAAAGTAACGCAAAGTAACGAGTAATGCAAAGTAATGAAAAGTAACGAAAATTAACAAGTAAAGCAAAGTAACGAAAAGTAGTGAAAAGTAACGAGCAATGCAAAATAACAAAAAGTAACGAGTAACGCAAAGTAACGAAAAGTAACGAGTTGCAGTTTCCGTTACTTTTTTCACTACTTTGCATTTTTCCTTACTTTTCGTTATTTTTTCGTTACTTTGCATTTTTCGTTTCATTTTTCGTTACTTTGCTTTTTTCGTTAATTTTTTCGTTACTTTGCATTTTTTGTTACTTTTTTCGTTACTTTGCATTTTTTGGTACTTTTTTCGTTACTTTGCAGTTTTCGTAACTTTTTTCGTTACTTTGCAGTTTCCGTTACTTTTTTCGTTACTTTTCTTTTTTCGTTACTTTTTTCACTACTTTGCATTTTTCGTTACATTTCGTTACTTTTTCGTTACTTTGAATTTTTCGTTACAATTTTCGTTACTTTGCATTTTTCGTTACTTTTGTTTTTACTTTGCATTTTTCGTTACTTTTCGTTACTTAGCATTTTTGGTTACTTTTCGTTATTTTTCGTTACTTTGCATTTTTCGTTACTTTTCGTTACTTTTCTTTACTTTTTCGTTACTTTGAATTTTTCATTACTTTTTTCGTTACTTTGCGTTATTTTTCGTTACTCGTTACTTTGCGTTACTTTTCTTTAAGTTGCGTTACTTTGCGTTACTCGTTACTATTTGTTACTTTTTTCGTTACTTTTCGTTACTTTTCGCTACTCGTTACTTTTCGCTACTTTTCGTTACTTTTAGTTACTGATAATTTTTCTTTACTTTTAATTAATCGTTACTTTGCATTTTTCTTTACTTGGTTTGTTACTTTGCATTTTCGTTACTTTTAGTTACTTTTTAGTTACTTTGCATTTTTGGTTAGTTTTCGTTATTTTTCGTTACTGTTTCGTTACTTTGCATTTTTCATTACTTTTGTCGTTACTTTGCAGTTTTCGTTACTTTTTTCGTTACTTTGCATTTTTCGTTACTTTTCGTTACTATTTCGTTACTTTGAATTGTTCATTACTTTTTTCGTTACTTTGCATTTTTCGTTTCTTTCCATTACTTTTTCGTTACTTTGCATTTTTCGGTACTTTTCGTTACTTTTTCGTTACTTTTTTAGTTACTTCGCAATTTTCGTTACTTTTTTAGTTACTTTGCTTTTTTCGTTACTTTGCATTTTTCGTTACTTTTTTCGTTACTTTGCAGTTTCCGTTTCTTTTTTCACTACTTTGCATTTTTCCTTACTTTTCGTTATTTTTTCGTTACTTTGCATTTTTCGTTACATTTTTCGTTACTTTGCTTTTTTTCGTTACTTTGCATTTTTTGTTACTTTTTTCGTTACTTTGCATTTTTCGTTACTTTTTTCTTTACTTTGCAGTTTTCGTTACTTTGCAGTTTCCGTTACTTTGCAGTTTCCGTTACTTTTTTCACTACTTTGCATTTTTCCTTACTTTTCGTTATTTTTTCGTTACTTTGCATTTTTCGTTTCATTTTTCGTTACTTTGCTTTTTTTCGTTACTTTTTTCGTTACTTTGCATTTTTTGTTACTTTTTTCGTTACTTTGCATTTTTCGTTACTTTTTTCTTTACTTTGCAGTTTTCGTTACTTTTTTCATTACTTTGCAGTTTCCGTTACTTAGCAGTTTCCGTTACTTTTTTCACTACTTTGCATTTTTCCTTACTTTTCGTTACTTTTTCGTTACTTTGCATTTTTCGTTACTTTTTTCACTACTTTGCATTTTTCCTTACTTTTCGCTACTTTTTCGTTACCTTGCATTTTTCGTTACTTTTGTCGTTACTTTGCATTTTTTGTTACTTTTTTCTTTACTTTGCATTTGTCATTACTTTTCGTTACTTTTTCATTAATTTGCATTTTTCGTTACTTTTTTCGTTACTTTGCAGTTTTCGTTACTTTTTTCATTACTTTGCAATTTTCGTTACTTTTCGTTACTTTTCGTAACTTTGAATTTTTCATGACTTTTTTCGTTACTTTGCATTTTTCTTTACTTTGCGTTACTTTTTCGTTGCTTTGCATTTTTCGTTACTCGGCATTTGTCGTTACTTATCGTTACTTTTTCGTTACTTTGCATTTTCGTTACTTTTCGTTACTTTTTCGTTGTTTGCATTTTTGGTTACTTTTGTCGTTACTTTGCATGTTTCGTTACTTTTCGTACCTCGTTACTTTGCGTTACTTTTCGTTAAGTTGCGTTACTTTGCATTACTTTGCGTTACTCGTTACTTTTCGTTACTTTTCGCTACTCGTTACTTTTTCGTTACTTTTCGCTACTTTTCGTTACTGTTAGTTACTCATAATTTTTCGTTACTTTTAATTACTCATTACTTTTCGTTACTTTGCATTTTTCGTTACTTTGTTCGTTACTTTGCAGTTTTCGTTACTTTTTTCGTTACTTTGCATTTTTCGTTACTTTTCGTTACTTTTTCGTTATTTGAATTTTTCATTACTTTTTTCGTTACTTTGCATTTTTTCGTTACTTTTTTCGTTACTTTGCATTTTTCGTTACTTTTTCGTTACTTTGCATTTATCGGTACTTTTCGTTACTTTTTCGTTACTCGTTACTTTGCGTTACTTTTCGTTAAGTTGCGTGACTTTGCGTTACTTTGCGTTTCTCGTTACTTTTCGTTGCTTTTTGTTACTCGTTACTATTCGTTACTTTTCTCGTTACTTTTCGTTACTTTTCGCTACTTTTCGTTGCTCTTAGTTACTCATCATTTTTCGTTACTTTTAATTACTCGTTAATTTTCGTTACTTTGCATTTTTCGTTACTTTTTTGGTTACTTTGCATTTTTCGTTACTTTTTTAGTTACTTTGCATTTTTCGTTACTTTGCATTTTTCGTTACTTTTTTCTTTACTTTGCATTGCTCGTTACTTTTCGATAAGTAGCGAAAAGTAACGAGTAATGCAAATTAACGAAAACTGACGAAAAGTAACAAGAAAAGCAAAGTAAGGCAAAGTATCGAAAAGTAACGAAAAGTAACGTGTAACGAAAAGTAACGAACAGTAACGAGTAATGCAAAGTAGCATAAAGTAACGAGTAATGCAAAGTAACGAAAAGTAACGAGTAACGCAAAGTAACGAAAAGTAACAAATAACGCAAAGTAACGAAAAGTAACGAGTAATGCAAAGTAACGAAAAGTAACGAGTAACGCAAAGTATCGAAAAGTAACGCAAAGTAACGAAACGTAACGAGTAATGCAAAGTAACGAAAAGTAACAAGTAAAGTAAAGTAACGAAAATTAAAGAGAAACGCAAAGTAACGAAAAGTAACGCAAAGTAACGAAAAGTAACGAGTAACGCAAAGTAACAAAAAGCAACGAGTAACGCAAAGTAACGCAAAGTAACAAATAACGCAAAGTAGCGAAAAGTAACGAGTAATGCAAAGTAACGAAAAGTAACGAGTAACGCAAAGTATCGAAAAGTAACGCAAAGTAACGAAACGTAACGAGTAATGCAAAGTAACGAAAAGGAACGCAAAGTAACGAAAAGTAACGAGTAATGCAAAGTAACGAAAAGTAACGAGAAACGCAAAGTAATGAAAAGTAACGAGAAACGCAAAGTAACGCAAAGTAACGAAAAGTAACGAGAAACGAAAAGTAACGTGTAACGCAAAGTAACGAGCAACGCAAAGTAATGAAAAGTAACGAGTAACGAAAAGTATCGAAAAGTAACGAGTAATGCAAAGTAATGAAAAGTAACGAAAATTAACAAGTAAAGCAAAGTAAAGAAAAGTAGTGAAAAGTAACGAGCAATGCAAAAAAACAAAAAGTAACGAGTAACGCAAATTAACGAAAAGTAACGAGTAACGCAAAGTAACGCAAAGTAACGAGTAATGCAAAGTAATGAAAAGTAACGAAAATTAACAAGTAAAGCAAAGTAACGAAAAGTAGTGAAAAGTAACGAGCAATGCAAAAAAACAAAAAGTAACGAGTAACGCAAAGTAACGAAAAGTAACGAGGAACGCAAAATAACGAAAAGTAACGACTAATGCAAAGTAATGCAAAGTAACGAAAAGTAACTAAAAGTAAAGAGTAATGCAAAGTAACGAAAAGTAACGACTAACGAAAAGTAACGAAAAGTAATGCAAATTAACTTAAAGCAACAAATAACGCAAAGTAACGAAAAGTAACGAGAAACGCAAAGTAACGAAAAGTAATGAGTAATGCAAAGTAACGAAAAGTAACGAGTAACGCAAAGTATAGAAAAGTAACGAGGAACGCAAAGTATAGAAAAGTAACGAGTAATGCAAAATAACGAAAAGTAACAAATAAGGTAAAGTAACGCAAAGTAACGAGTAATGCAAAGTAACGAAAAGTAACAAATAACGCAAAGTAACGAAAAGTAACGAAAAAAGCAAATTAACGTAAAGTAACGAAAAGTAACGAGTAATGCAAAGTAACGAAAAGTAATGAGTAATGCAAAGTAGCATAAAGTAACGAGTAATGCAAAGTAACGAAAAGTAACGACAAGCAACGAGTAACGCAAAGTAACGAAAAGTAACGAGTAACGCAAAGTAACGAAAAGTAACAAATAACGCAAAGTAACGAAAAGTAACGAGTAATGCAAAGTAACGAAAAGTAACGAGTAACGCAAAGTAACGAAAAGTAACGAGTAACGAAAAGTAACGAGTAATTCAAAGTAACGAAAAGTAAAGAGTAACGCAAAGTAACGAAAAGTAACGAGTAACGCAAAGTAACGAAAAGTAACGAGTAATGCAAAGTAACGAAAAGTAACGAGATACGCAAAGTAACGAAAAGTAACGAGAAACGCAAAGTAACGAAAAGCAACGAGTAATGCAAAGTAACGCAAAGTAACAAATAACGCAAAGTAACGAGTAATGCAAAGTAACGAAAAGTAACGAGTAACGCAAAGTATCGAAAAGTAACGCAAAGTAACGAAACGTAACGAGTAATGCAAAGTAACGAAAAGAAACGCAAAGTAACGAAAAGTAACGAGTAATGCAAAGTAACGAAAAGTAACAAGTAAAGTAAAGTAACGAAAAGTAACGAGAAACGCAAAGTCACGAAAAGTAACGAGAAACGCAAAGTAATGCAAAGTAACGAAAAGAAACGCAAAGTAACGAAAAGTAACGAGCAACGCAAAGTAATGAAAAGTAACGAGTAACGAAAAGTATCGAAAACTAACGAGTAATGCAAAGTAACAAATAACGCAAAGTAACAAAAAGTAATGAGTAACGCAAATTAACGAAAAGTAACGAGTAACTCAAAGTAACGCAAAGTAACGAGTAATGCAAAGTAATGAAAAGTAACGAAAATTAACAAGTAAAGCAAAGTAACGAAAAGTAGTGAAAAGTAACGAGCAATGCAAAATAACAAAAAGTAACGAGTAACGCAAAGTAACGAAAAGTAACGAGGAACGCAAAGTAACGAAAAGTAACAAAAAACGCAAAGTAACGAAAAGTAACGAGTAATGCAAAGTAACGAAAAGTAACGAGATACGCAAAGTAACGAAAAGTAACGCAAAGTAACGAAAAGTAACGAGAAACGCAAAGTAACGAAAAGCAACGAGTAATGCAAAGTAACGCAAAGTAACAAATAACGCAAAGTAACGAAAAGTAACGAGTAACGCAAAGTATCGAAAAGTAACGCAAAGTAACGAAACGTAACGAGTAATGCAAAGTAACGAAAAGAAACGCAAAGTAACGAAAAGTAACGAGTAATGCAAAGTAACGAAAAGTAACAAGTAAAGTAAAGTAACGAAAAGTAACGAGAAACGCAAAGTAACGAAAAGTAACGAGAAACGCAAAGTAATGCAAAGTAACGAAAAGAAACGCAAAGTAACGAAAAGTAACGAGCAACGCAAAGTAATGAAAAGTAACGAGTAACGAAAAGTATCGAAAAGTAACGAGTAATGCAAAGTAACAAATAACGCAAAGTAACAAAAAGTAATGAGTAACGCAAATTAACGAAAAGTAACGAGTAACTCAAAGTAACGCAAAGTAACGAGTAATGCAAAGTAATGAAAAGTAACGAAAATTAACAAGTAAAGCAAAGTAACGAAAAGTAGTGAAAAGTAACGAGCAATGCAAAATAACAAAAAGTAACGAGTAACGCAAAGTAACGAAAAGTAACGAGTTGCAGTTTCCGTTACTTTTTTCACTACTTTGCATTTTTCCTTACTTTTCGTTACAATTTTCGTTACTTTGCATTTTTCGTTACTTTTGTTTTTACTTTGCATTTTTCGTTACTTTTTTCGTTACTTTGTATTTTTCGTTACTTTTTTCTTTGCAGTTTTCGTTACTTTTTTCGTTACTTTGAATTATTCATTACTTTTTTCGTTACGCAGCATTTTTCGTTACTTTTCGTTACTTTTTCGTTACTTTGCATTTTCGGTACTTTTCGTTACTTTTCTTTACTTTTTCGTTACTTTCAATTTTTCATTACTTTTTTCGTTACTTTGCATTTTTCGTTACTTTTCGTTACTTAGCATTTTTGATTACTTTTCGTTATTTTTCGTTACTTTGCATTTTTCGTTACTTTTCGTTACTTTTCTTTACTTTTTCGTTACTTTGAATTTTTCATTACTTTTTTCGTTACTTTGCGTTATTTTTCGTTACTCGTTACTTTGCGTTACTTTTTTAAAGTTGCGTTACTTTGCGTTACTCGTTACTATTTGTTACTTTTTTCTTTACTTTTCGTTACTTTTCGCTGCTCGTTACTTTTTCGTTACTTTTCGCTACTTTTCGTTACTTTTAGTTACTGATAATTTTTCGTTACTTTTAATTAATCGTTACTTTGCATTTTTCTTTACTTTGTTCGTTACTTTGCAATTTCGTTACTGTTAGTTACTTTTTCGTTACTTTGCATTTTTGGTTACTTTTCGTTATTTTTCGTTACTTTTTCGTTACTTTGCATTTTTCGCTACTTTTGTCGTTACTTTGCATTTTTCGGTACTTTTCGTTACTTTTTCGTTTCTTTTTTGGTTATTTCGCAATTTTCGTTACTTTTTTAGTTACTTTGCTTTTTTCGTTACTTTGCATTTTTCGTTACTTTTTTCTTTACTTTGCATTGCTCGTGACTTTTCGATAAGTAGCGAAAAGTAACGAGTAATGCAAAGTAACGAAAAGTAATGAAAAGTAACAAGTAAGGCAAAGTAAAGAGTAATGCAAAGTAATGAAAAGTAACGAAAATTAACAAGTAAAGCAAAGTAACGAAAAGCAGCGAAAAGTAACGGGTAATGCAAAGTAACGAAAAGTATCGAAAAGTAACGACTAACGAAAAGTAACGTATAACGAAAAGTAACGAGTAAATGCAAAGTAACGAAAAGTAACAAATAACGCAAAGTAACGAAAAGTAAATAAAAGTAACGAGTAATGCAAAGGAACGAAAAGTAACGAGTAACGAAAAGCAACGAGTAATGCAAATTAACGAAAAGTAACAAATAACGCAAAGTAAGGAAAAGTAACGAAAAGTAACGAGTAATGCAAAGTAACGAAAAGTAACAAGTAACGCAAAGTAAAGCATAGTAACGCAAATTAACGAAAAGTAACAAGTAATGCAAAGTAACGAAAAGTAACAAATAACGCAAAGTAACAAAAAGTAATGAGTAACGCAAAGTAACGAAAAGTAACGAGTAACGCAAAGTAACGAAAAGTAACGAGCAACGAAAAGTAACGATTAACGAAAAGTAACAAGTAACGAAAAGTAACGCAAAGTAACGAGTAATGCAAAGTAACGAAAAGTAACGAGAAACGCAAAGTAACAAAAATTAACGAAATGTAACGAGAAAAGCAAAGTAACGAAAAGTAACGAGTATTGCAAAGTAACGAAAAGTAACGAGTAATGCAGGGTAACGAAAAGTAACAAATAACGCAAAGTAAAGCAAGTAACGAAAAGTAACGAAAAGTAACAAGTAACGCAATGTAACGAAAAATAACAAGTAACGCAAAGTAATGAGTAAAGCAAAGTAACGAAAAGTAACGAAAAGTAACGAGTAACTAAAAGTAACGAGTAATGCAAAGCAACGAAAAGTAACGAGAAAAGCAAAGTAACGAAAAGAAACGAAGAGTAACGAGTAACGCAAAGTATCGAAAAGCAACGCAAAGTAACGAAAAGTAAAGAGTAATGCAAAGTAACGGAAAGTAACAAGTAACGCATGGTAACGCAAAGTAACGAGTAACTCAAAGTAACGCAATGTAACGAGTAATGCAAAGTAACGCAAAGTAACGAGTAATGCAAAGTAACGCAAAGTAACGAGTAATGCAAAGTAACGAGAAACTCAAAGTAACGCAAAGTAATGACTAATGCAAAGTAATGAAAAGTAACAAAAAGTAACAAGTAACGAAAAGTAAAGAGTAATGCAAAGTAACGAAAAGTAACAAGTAACGCAAAGTAACGAGGAACTCAAAGTAACGCAAAGTAACGAAAACTAATAAGTAACGCATGGTAACTCAAAGTAACGAGTAACTCAAAGTAACGCAAAGTAACGAGTAATACAAAGTAACGCAAAGTAACGAGTAATGCAGGGTAACGAAAAGTAACAAGTAACGCAAAGTAATGAGTAATGCAAAGTAACGCAAAGTAACAAGTAACGCAAAGTAACGAAAAGTAACGAGTAATGCAAAGTAATGAAAAGTAACGAGAAACGCGAAGTAACGAAAAGCAACGAGAAATGCAAAGTAACGAAAAGTAACGAAGAGTAACGAGCAACGCAAAGTATCGAAAAGCAACGCAAAGTAACGAAAAGTAACGAGTAAAGCAAAGTAACGCAATGTAACGAGTAACTCAAAGTAACGCAATGTAACGAGTAATCCAAAGTAACGCAAAGTAACGAGTAATGCAAAGTAATGAAAAGTAACGAGTAATGAAGGTTTACGAAAAGTAACAAGTAACGAAAAGTAACAAGTAACGCAAAGTAACGAAAACTAACGAAAACTAACAAGTAACGCAAAGTAACGAGTAACTCAAAGTAACGCAAAGTAACGAGTAATGCAAAGTAACGAGAAACGCAAACAAAAAGAAAAAAAGGTTTTTACTCTTGGTTAAGGTGGAGCAGACATTCCTCACATTATTTCATGACATCCATGTCCATCATTTTTTTTCTACATCGTTTTCATTTACATTTCTTGTGCTGTTTTTCCGGTTAAAATTTTGGTTGCAAACCGGGCGACAGAAAGATGAAAAACAAAAAAAAAAAAAAACGTCGACAGTCTTTACTGTTACTTAGCATTTTAGTTACTTTTTTCATTACTTTGCTCGTTACTTTGCATTTTTCGTTACTTTTTTCGTTAAATTGCATTTTTCGTTACTTTTCGTTACTTTTTCGTTACTTTGCATTTTTGGTTACTTTTCGTTATTTTTCGTCACTTTTTGGTTACTTTTCGTTATTTTTCGTAACTTTTGTCGTTACTTTGCATTTTTCGGTACTTTTTGTTACTTTTTCGTTACTTTTTCGTTACTCTTTACTTTGCGTTACTTTTCGTTAAGTTGCGTTACTTTGCGTTACTTTGCGTTACTCGTTACTTTTCGTTACTTTTTCGTTACTTTGAATTTTTCATTACTTTTTTCGTTACTTTGCATTTTTCGTTACTTTCCGTCACTTTTTCGTTACTTTGTATTTTTCGTTACTTTTCGTTACTTTTTCGTTACTTTGCATTTTTCGGTACTTTTCGTTACTTTTTGGTTACTTTTTGTTACTTTTCGTTACTCGTTACTTTTCGTTACTTTTTGTTACTCGTTACTATTCGTTACTTTTCGCTAATCATTACTTTTTCGCTACTTTACTTTGCTTTTCGTTACTGATAATTTTTTGTTACTTTTAATTACTCGTTACTTTTCGTTACTTTGCATTTTTCGTTACTTTGTTCATTACTTTGCAGTTTTCGTTACTTTTTTCGTTTGCATTTTTCGTTACTTTTTTGGTTACTTTGCAGTTTTCGTTACTTTTTTAGTTACTTTTCTTTTTTCGTTACTTTGCATTTTTCGTTACTTTTTTCGTTACTTTGCATTGCTCGTGACTTTTTTCGTTACTTTGTATTTTTCGTTACTTTTTTCACTACTTTGCATTTTTCGTTACTTTTTTCGTTACTTTGCAATTTTCGTTACTTTTTTCGTTACTTTGCATTTGTCGTTACTTTTCGTTACTTTTGTCGTTACTTTGCATTTTTCGTTACTTTTTTCTTTACTTTGCAGTTTTCGTTACTCTTTTCTTTACTTTGCATTTGTCGTTACTTTTCGTTACTTTTTCGTTACTTTGCATTTTTCGTTACATTTTTCGTTACTTTGCTTTTTTTCGTTACTTTTGTCGTTGCTTTGCAGTTTTCGTTACTTTTTTCATTACTTTGCAGTTTCCGTTACTTAGCAGTTTCCGTTACTTTTTTCACTACTTTGCATTTTTCCTTACTTTTCGTTACTTTTTCGTTACTTTGCATTTTTCGTTACTTTTTTCACTACTTTGCATTTTTCCTTACTTTTCGCTACTTTTTCGTTACCTTGCATTTTTCGTTACTTTTGTCGTTACTTTGCATTTTTTGTTACTTTTTTCTTTACTTTGCATTTGTCATTACTTTTCGTTACTTTTTCATTAATTTGCATTTTTCGTTAGATTTTTCGTTACTTTGCTTTTTTTCGTTACTTTTGTCGTTACTTTGCATTTTTCGTTACTTTTTTCGTTACTTTGCAGTTTTCGTTACTTTTTTCATTACTTTGCAATTTTCGTTACTTTTCGTTACTTTTCGTAACTTTGAATTTTTCATGACTTTTTTCGTTACTTTGCATTTTTCTTTACTTTGCGTTACTTTTTCGTTGCTTTGCATTTTTCGTTACTCGGCATTTGTCGTTACTTATCGTTACTTTTTCGTTACTTTGCATTTTCGTTACTTTTCGTTACTTTTTCGTTGTTTGCATTTTTGGTTACTTTTGTCGTTACTTTGCATGTTTCGTTACTTTTCGTACCTCGTTACTTTGCGTTACTTTTCGTTAAGTTGCGTTACTTTGCATTACTTTGCGTTACTCGTTACTTTTCGTTACTTTTCGCTACTCGTTACTTTTTCGTTACTTTTCGCTACTTTTCGTTAGTTAGTTACTCATAATTTTTCGTTACTTTTAATTACTCATTACTTTTCGTTACTTTGCATTTTTCGTTACTTTGTTCGTTACTTTGCAGTTTTCGTTACTTTTTTCGTTACTTTGCATTTTTCGTTACTTTTCGTTACTTTTTCGTTATTTGAATTTTTCATTACTTTTTTCGTTACTTTGCATTTTTTCGTTACTTTTTTCGTTACTTTGCATTTTTCGTTACTTTTTCGTTACTTTGCATTTTTCGGTACTTTTCGTTACTTTTTCGTTACTCGTTACTTTGCGTTACTTTTCGTTAAGTTGCGTGACTTTGCGTTACTTTGCGTTTCTCGTTACTTTTCGTTGCTTTTTGTTACTCGTTACTATTCGTTACTTTTCTCGTTACTTTTCGTTACTTTTCGCTACTTTTCGTTGCTCTTAGTTACTCATCATTTTTCGTTACTTTTAATTACTCGTTAATTTTCGTTACTTTGCATTTTTCGTTACTTTTTTGGTTACTTCGCAATTTTCGTTACTTTTTTAGTTACTTTGCATTTTTCGTTACTTTGCATTTTTCGTTACTTTTTTCTTTACTTTGCATTGCTCGTTACTTTTCGATAAGTAGCGAAAAGTAACGAGTAATGCAAATTAACGAAAAGTGACGAAAAGTAACAAGAAAAGCAAAGTAAGGCAAAGTATCGAAAAGTAACGAACAGTAACGAGTAATGCAAAATAACGAAAAGTAACGACTAATGCAAAGTAATGCAAAGTAACGAAAAGTAACTAAAAGTAAAGAGTAATGCAAAGTAACGAAAAGTAACGCAAAGCAACTGAAAGCAACAAATAACGCAAAGTAACGAAAAGTAACGAAAAGTAATGAGTAATGCAAAGCAACGAAAAGTAACGAGTAACGCAAAGTATAGAAAAGTAACGAGGAACGCAAAGTAACGAAAAGTAACGAGTAATGCAAAATAACGAAAAGAAACAAATAACGCAAAGTAACGCAAAGTAACGAGTAACGCAAAGTAACGAAAAGTAACGAGTAATGCAAAGTAACGAAAAGTAACAAATAACGCAAAGTAACGAAAAGTAACGAAAAAAGCAAATTAACGAAAAGTAACGAAAAGTAACGAGTAATGCAAAGTAGCATAAAGTAACGAGTAATGCAAAGTAACGAAAAGTAACGAGTAACGCAAAGTAACGAAAAGTAACAAATAACGCAAAGTAACGAAAAGTAACGAGTAATGCAAAGTAACGAAAAGTAACGAGTAACGCAAAGTATCGAAAAGTAACGCAAAGTAACGAAACGTAACGAGTAATGCAAAGTAACGAAAAGTAACAAGTAAAGTAAAGTAACGAAAATTAAAGAGAAACGCAAAGTAACGAAAAGTAACGCAAAGTAACGAAAAGTAACGAGTAACGCAAAGTAACAAAAAGCAACGAGTAACGCAAAGTAACGCAAAGTAACAAATAACGCAAAGTAGCGAAAAGTAACGAGTAATGCAAAGTAACGAAAAGTAACGAGTAACGCAAAGTATCGAAAAGTAACGCAAAGTAACGAAACGTAACGAGTAATGCAAAGTAACGAAAAGGAACGCAAAGTAACGAAAAGTAACGAGTAATGCAAAGTAACGAAAAGTAACAAGTAAAGTAAAGTAACGAAAAGTAACGAGAAACGCAAAGTAACGAAAAGTAACGAGAAACGCAAAGTAACGCAAAGTAACGAAAAGTAACGAGAAACGAAAAGTAACGTGTAACGCAAAGTAACGAGCAACGCAAAGTAATGAAAAGTAACGAGTAATGAAAAGTAACGAAAATTAACAAGTAAAGCAAAGTAACGAAAAGTAGTGAAAAGTAACGAGCAATGCAAAAAAACAAAAAGTAACGAGTAACGCAAAGTAACGAAAAGTAACGAGGAACGCAAAATAACGAAAAGTAACGACTAATGCAAAGTAATGCAAAGTAACGCAAAGTAACGAAAAGTAACGAGGAACGCAAAATAACGAAAAGTAACGACTAACGAAAAGTAACGAAAAGTAATGCAAAATAACTTAACGCAACAAATAACGCAAAGTAACGAAAAGTAACGAGAAACGCAAAGTAACGAAAAGTAATGAGTAATGCAAAGTAACGAAAAGTAACGAGTAACGCAAAGTATAGAAAAGTAACGAGGAACGCAAAGTAACGAAAAGTAACGAGTAATGCAAAATAACGAAAAGTAACAAATAAGGTAAAGTAACGCAAAGTAACGAGTAATGCAAAGTAACGAAAAGTAACAAATAACGCAAAGTAACGAAAAGTAACGAAAAAAGCAAATTAACGTAAAGTAACGAAAAGTAACGAGTAATGCAAATTAACGAAAAGTAATGAGTAATGCAAAGTAGCATAAAGTAACGAGTAATGCAAAGTAACGAAAAGTAACGACAAGCAACGAGTAACGCAAAGTAACGAAAAGTAACGAGTAACGCAAAGTAACGAAAAGTAACAAATAACGCAAAGTAACGAAAAGTAACGAGTAATGCAAAGTAACGAAAAGTAACGAGTAACGCAAAGTAACGAAAAGTAACGAGTAACGAAAAGTAACGAGTAATGCAAAGTAACGAAAAGTAAAGAGTAACGCAAAGTAACGAAAAGTAACGAGTAACGCAAAGTAACGAAAAGTAACAAAAAACGCAAAGTAACGAAAAGTAACGAGTAATGCAAAGTAACGAAAAGTAACGAGATACGCAAAGTAACGAAAAGTAACGCAAAGTAACGAAAAGTAACGAGAAACGCAAAGCAACGAAAAGCAACGAGTAATGCAAAGTAACGCAAAGTAACAAATAACGCATAGTAACGAAAAGTAACGAGTAATGCAAAGTAACAAAAAGTAACGAGTAACGCAAAGTATCGAAAAGTAACGCAAAGTAACGAAACGTAACGAGTAATGCAAAGTAACGAAAAGAAACGCAAAGTAACGAAAAGTAACGAGTAATGCAAAGTAACGAAAAGTAACAAGTAAAGTAAAGTAACGAAAAGTAACGAGAAACGCAAAGTAACGAAAAGTAACGAGAAATGCAAAGTAATGCAAAGTAACGAAAAGAAACGCAAAGTAACGAAAAGTAACGAGCAACGCAAAGTAATGAAAAGTAACGAGTAACGAAAAGTATCGAAAAGTAACGAGTAATGCAAAGTAACAAATAACGCAAAGTTACAAAAAGTAATGAGCAAAGCAAATTAACGAAAAGTAACGAGTAACTCAAAGTAACGAGTAATGCAAAGTAATGAAAAGTAACGAAAATTAACAAGTAAAGCAAAGTAACGAAAAGTAGTGAAAAGT
Organism: Embiotoca jacksoni; assembly: GCF_022577435.1. Lineage (NCBI taxonomy): Eukaryota > Metazoa > Chordata > Actinopteri > Embiotocidae > Embiotoca > Embiotoca jacksoni. The sequence continues at coordinate 1,017,029 of NW_027185398.1, forward strand.
AACGAGCAATGCTAAATAACAAAAAGTAACGAGTAACGCAAAGTAACGAAAAGTAACGAGGAACGCAAAGTAACGAAAAGTAACAAAAAACGCAAAGTAACGAAAAGTAACGAGTAATGCAAAGTAACGAAAAGTAACGAGATACGCAAAGTAACGAAAAGTAACGCAAAGTAACGACAAACGCAATGTAACGAAAAGCAACGAGTAATGCAAAGTAACGCAAAGTAACAAATAACGCAAAGTAACGAAAAGTAACGAGTAATGCAAAGTAACGAAAAGTAACGAGTAACGCAAAGTATCGAAAAGTAACGCAAAGTAACGAAACGTAACGAGTAATGCAAAGTAACGAAAAGAAACGCAAAGTAACGAAAAGTAACGAGTAATGCAAAGTAACGAAAAGTAACGAGAAACGCAAAGTAACGAAAAGTAACGAGAAACGCAAAGTAATGCAAAGTAACGAAAAGAAACGCAAAGTAACGAAAAGTAACGAGCAACGCAAAGTAATGAAAAGTAACGAGTAACGAAAAGTATCGAAAAGTAACGAGTAATGCAAAGTAACAAATAACGCAAAGTAACAAAAAGTAATGAGTAACGCAAATTAACGAAAAGTAACGAGTAACTCAAAGTAACGCAAAGTAACGAGTAATGCAAAGTAATGAAAAGTAACGAAAATTAACAAGCAAAGCAAAGTAACGAAAAGTAGTGAAAAGTAACGAGCAATGCAAAATAACAAAAAGTAACGAGTAACGCAAAGTAACGAAAAGTAACGAGTTGCAGTTTCCGTTACTTTTTTCACTACTTTGCATTTTTCCTTACTTTTCGTTATTTTTTCGTTACTTTGCATTTTTCGTTTCATTTTTCGTTACTTTGCTTTTTTCGTTACTTTTTTCGTTACTTTGCATTTTTTGTTACTTTTTTCGTTACTTTGCATTTTTTGGTACTTTTTTCGTTACTTTGCAGTTTTCGTAACTTTTTTCGTTACTTTGCAGTTTCCGTTACTTTTTTCGTTACTTTTCTTTTTTCGTTACTTTTTTCACTACTTTGCATTTTTCGTTACATTTCGTTACTTTTTCGTTACTTAGAATTTTTCGTTACAATTTTCGTTACTTTGCATTTTTCGTTACTTTTGTTTTTACTTTGCATTTTTCGTTACTTTTTTCGTTACTTTGTATTTTTCGTTACTTTTTTCTTTGCAGTTTTCGTTACTTTTTTCGTTACTTTGAATTATTCATTACTTTTTTCGTTACGCAGCATTTTTCGTTACTTTTCGTTACTTTTTCGTTACTTTGCATTTTCGGTACTTTTCGTTAATTTTCTTTACTTTTTCGTTACTTTGAATTTTTCATTACTTTTTTCGTTACTTTGCATTATTTTTCGTTACTCGTTACTTTGCGTTACTTTTTTAAAGTTGCGTTACTTTGCGTTACTCGTTACTATTTGTTACTTTTTACTTTACTTTTCGTTACTTTTCCCTGCTCGTTACTTTTTCGTTACTTTTCGCTACTTTTCGTTACTTTTAGTTACTGATAATTTTTCGTTACTTTTAATTAATCGTTACTTTGCATTTTTCTTTACTTTGTTCGTTACTTTGCATTTTCGTTACTGTTAGTTACTTTTTCGTTACTTTGCATTTTTGGTTACTTTTCGTTATTTTTCGTTACTTTTTCGTTACTTTGCATTTTTCGCTACTTTTGTCGTTACTTTGCATTTTTCGGTACTTTTCGTTACTTTTTCGTTTCTTTTTTGGTTATTTCGCAATTTTCGTTACTTTTTTAGTTACTTTGCTTTTTTCGTTACTTTGCATTTTTCGTTACTTTTTTCTTTACTTTGCATTGCTCGTGACTTTTCGATAAGTAGCGAAAAGTAACGAGTAATGCAAAGTAACGAAAAGTAATGAAAAGTAACAAGTAAGGCAAAGTAAAGAGTAATGCAAAGTAATGAAAAGTAACGAAAATTAACAAGTAAAGCAAAGTAACGAAAAGCAGCGAAAAGTAACGGGTAATGCAAAGTAACGAAAAGTATCGAAAAGTAACGACTAACGAAAAGTAACGAATAACGAAAAGTAACGAGTAAATGCAAAGTAACGAAAAGTAACAAATAACGCAAAGTAACGAAAAGTAAATAAAAGTAACGAGTAATGCAAAGGAACGAAAAGTAACGAGTAACGAAAAGTAACGAGTAATGCAAATTAACGAAAAGTAACAAATAACGCAAAGTAACGAAAAGTAACGAAAAGTAACGAGTAATGCAAAGTAACGAAAAGTAACAAGTAACGCAAAGTAAAGCATAGTAACGCAAATTAACGAAAAGTAACAAGTAATGCAAAGTAACGAAAAGTAACAAATAACGCAAAGTAACAAAAAGTAATGAGTAACGCAAAGTAACGAAAAGTAACGAGTAACGCAAAGTAACGCAAAGTAACGAGTAATGCAAAGTAATGAAAAGAAACGAAAATTAACAAGCAAAGCAAATTAACGAAAAGTAACGAAAAGTAACGAGTAATGCAAAGTAACGAAAAGCAACGAAAAGTAACGAGTAACGCAAAGTAACGAAAAGTAACGAGCAACGAAAAGTAACGATTAACGAAAAGTAACAAGTAACGAAAAGTAACGCAAAGTAACGAGTAATGCAAAGTAACGAAAAGTAACGAGAAACGCAAAGTAACAAAAATTAACGAAATGTAACGAGAAAAGCAAAGTAACGAAAAGTAACGAGTATTGCAAAGTAACGAAAAGTAACGAGTAATGCAGGGTAACGAAAAGTAACAAATAACGCAAAGTAAAGCAAGTAACGAAAAGTAACGAAAAGTAACAAGTAACGCAATGTAACGAAAAATAACAAGTAACGCAAAGTAATGAGTAATGCAAAGTAACGAAAAGTAACGAAAAGTAACGAGTAACTAAAAGTAACGAGTAATGCAAAGCAACGAAAAGTAACGAGAAAAGCAAAGTAACGAAAAGAAACGAAGAGTAACGAGTAACGCAAAGTATCGAAAAGCAACGCAAAGTAACGAAAAGTAAAGAGTAATGCAAAGTAACGGAAAGTAACAAGTAACGCATGGTAACGCAAAGTAACGAGTAACTCAAAGTAACGCAATGTAACGAGTAATGCAAAGTAACGCAAAGTAACGAGTAATGCAAAGTAACGAAAAGTAACGAGTAATGCAAAGTAACGAGAAACTCAAAGTAACGCAAAGTAATGACTAATGCAAAGTAATGAAAAGTAACAAAAAGTAACAAGTAACGAAAAGTAAAGAGTAATGCAAAGTAACGAAAAGTAACAAGTAACGCAAAGTAACGAGGAACTCAAAGTAACGCAAAGTAACGAAAACTAATAAGTAACGCATGGTAACTCAAAGTAACGAGTAACTCAAAGTAACGCAAAGTAACGAGTAATACAAAGTAACGCAAAGTAACGAGTAATGCAGGGTAACGAAAAGTAACAAGTAACGCAAAGTAATGAGTAATGCAAAGTAACAAGTAACGCAAAGTAACGAAAAGTAACGACTAATGCAAAGTAATGCAAAGTAACGAAAAGTAACGCAAAGCAACTGAAAGCAACAAATAACGCAAAGTAACGAAAAGTAACGAAAAGTAATGAGTAATGCAAAGCAACGAAAAGTAACGAGTAACGCAAAGTATAGAAAAGTAACGAGGAACGCAAAGTAACGAAAAGTAACGAGTAATGCAAAATAACGAAAAGAAACAAATAACGCAAAGTAACGCAAAGTAACGAGTAACGCAAAGTAACGAAAAGTAACGAGTAATGCAAAGTAACGAAAAGTAACAAATAACGCAAAGTAACGAAAAGTAACGAAAAAAGCAAATTAACGAAAAGTAACGAAAAGTAACGAGTAATGCAAAGTAGCATAAAGTAACGAGTAATGCAAAGTAACGAAAAGTAACGAGTAACGCAAAGTAACGAAAAGTAACAAATAACGCAAAGTAACGAAAAGTAACGAGTAATGCAAAGTAACGAAAAGTAACGAGTAACGCAAAGTATCGAAAAGTAACGCAAAGTAACGAAACGTAACGAGTAATGCAAAGTAACGAAAATAACAAGTAAAGTAAAGTAACGAAAATTAAAGAGAAACGCAAAGTAACGAAAAGTAACGCAAAGTAACGAAAAGTAACGAGTAACGCAAAGTAACAAAAAGCAACGAGTAACGCAAAGTAACGCAAAGTAACAAATAACGCAAAGTAGCGAAAAGTAACGAGTAATGCAAAGTAACGAAAAGTAACGAGTAACGCAAAGTATCGAAAAGTAACGCAAAGTAACGAAACGTAACGAGTAATGCAAAGTAACGAAAAGGAACGCAAAGTAACGAAAAGTAACGAGTAATGCAAAGTAACGAAAAGTAACAAGTAAAGTAAAGTAACGAAAAGTAACGAGAAACGCAAAGTAACGAAAAGTAACGAGAAACGCAAAGTAACGCAAAGTAACGAAAAGTAACAAGAAACGAAAAGTAACGTGTAACGCAAAGTAACGAGCAACGCAAAGTAATGAAAAGTAACGAGTAATGAAAAGTAACGAAAATTAACAAGTAAAGCAAAGTAACGAAAAGTAGTGAAAAGTAACGAGCAATGCAAAAAAACAAAAAGTAACGAGTAACGCAAAGTAACGAAAAGTAACGAGGAACGCAAAATAACGAAAAGTAACGACTAATGCAAAGTAATGCAAAGTAACGCAAAGTAACGAAAAGTAACGAGGAACGCAAAATAACGAAAAGTAACGACTAACGAAAAGTAACGAAAAGTAATGCAAAATAACTTAAAGCAACAAATAACGCAAAGTAACGAAAAGTAACGAGAAACGCAAAGTAACGAAAAGTAATGAGTAATGCAAAGTAACGAAAAGTAACGAGTAACGCAAAGTAACGAAAAGTAACGAGTAACGCAAAGTAACGAAAAGTAACAAATAACGCAAAGTAACGAAAAGTAACGAGTAATGCAAAGTAACGAAAAGTAACGAGTAACGCAAAGTAACGAAAAGTAACGAGTAACGAAAAGTAACGAGTAATGCAAAGTAACGAAAAGTAAAGAGTAACGCAAAGTAACGAAAAGTAACGAGTAACGCAAAGTAACGAAAAGTAACAAAAAACGCAAAGTAACGAAAAGTAACGAGTAATGCAAAGTAACGAAAAGTAACGAGATACGCAAAGTAACGAAAAGTAACGCAAAGTAACGAAAAGTAACGAGAAACGCAAAGCAACGAAAAGCAACGAGTAATGCAAAGTAACGCAAAGTAACAAATAACGCATAGTAACGAAAAGTAACGAGTAATGCAAAGTAACAAAAAGTAACGAGTAACGCAAAGTATCGAAAAGTAACGCAAAGTAACGAAACGTAACGAGTAATGCAAAGTAACGAAAAGAAACGCAAAGTAACGAAAAGTAACGAGTAATGCAAAGTAACGAAAAGTAACAAGTAAAGTAAAGTAACGAAAAGTAACGAGAAACGCAAAGTAACGAAAAGTAACGAGAAATGCAAAGTAATGCAAAGTAACGAAAAGAAACGCAAAGTAACGAAAAGTAACGAGCAACGCAAAGTAATGAAAAGTAACGAGTAACGAAAAGTATCGAAAAGTAACGAGTAATGCAAAGTAACAAATAACGCAAAGTTACAAAAAGTAATGAGCAACGCAAATTAACGAAAAGTAACGAGTAACTCAAAGTAACGAGTAATGCAAAGTAATGAAAAGTAACGAAAATTAACAAGTAAAGCAAAGTAACGAAAAGTAGTGAAAAGTAACGAGCAATGCTAAATAACAAAAAGTAACGAGTAACGCAAAGTAACGAAAAGTAACGAGGAACGCAAAGTAACGAAAAGTAACAAAAAACGCAAAGTAACGAAAAGTAACGAGTAATGCAAAGTAACGAAAAGTAACGAGATACGCAAAGTAACGAAAAGTAACGCAAAGTAACGACAAACGCAATGTAACGAAAAGCAACGAGTAATGCAAAGTAACGCAAAGTAACAAATAACGCAAAGTAACGAAAAGTAACGAGTAATGCAAAGTAACGAAAAGTAACGAGTAACGCAAAGTATCGAAAAGTAACGCAAAGTAACGAAACGTAACGAGTAATGCAAAGTAACGAAAAGAAACGCAAAGTAACGAAAAGTAACGAGTAATGCAAAGTAACGAAAAGTAACGAGAAACGCAAAGTAACGAAAAGTAACGAGAAACGCAAAGTAATGCAAAGTAACGAAAAGAAACGCAAAGTAACGAAAAGTAACGAGCAACGCAAAGTAATGAAAAGTAACGAGTAACGAAAAGTATCGAAAAGTAACGAGTAATGCAAAGTAACAAATAACGCAAAGTAACAAAAAGTAATGAGTAACGCAAATTAACGAAAAGTAACGAGTAACTCAAAGTAACGCAAAGTAACGAGTAATGCAAAGTAATGAAAAGTAACGAAAATTAACAAGCAAAGCAAAGTAACGAAAAGTAGTGAAAAGTAACGAGCAATGCAAAATAACAAAAAGTAACGAGTAACGCAAAGTAACGAAAAGTAACGAGTTGCAGTTTCCGTTACTTTTTTCACTACTTTGCATTTTTCCTTACTTTTCGTTATTTTTTCGTTACTTTGCATTTTTCGTTTCATTTTTCGTTACTTTGCTTTTTTCGTTACTTTTTTCGTTACTTTGCATTTTTTGTTACTTTTTTCGTTACTTTGCATTTTTTGGTACTTTTTTCGTTACTTTGCAGTTTTCGTAACTTTTTTCGTTACTTTGCAGTTTCCGTTACTTTTTTCGTTACTTTTCTTTTTTCGTTACTTTTTTCACTACTTTGCATTTTTCGTTACATTTCGTTACTTTTTCGTTACTTAGAATTTTTCGTTACAATTTTCGTTACTTTGCATTTTTCGTTACTTTTGTTTTTACTTTGCATTTTTCGTTACTTTTTTCGTTACTTTGTATTTTTCGTTACTTTTTTCTTTGCAGTTTTCGTTACTTTTTTCGTTACTTTGAATTATTCATTACTTTTTTCGTTACGCAGCATTTTTCGTTACTTTTCGTTACTTTTTCGTTACTTTGCATTTTCGGTACTTTTCGTTAATTTTCTTTACTTTTTCGTTACTTTCAATTTTTCATTACTTTTTTCGTTACTTTGCATTTTTCGTTACTTTTCGTTACTTAGCATTTTTGATTACTTTTCGTTATTTTTCGTTACTTTGCATTTTTCGTTACTTTTCGTTACTTTTCTTTACTTTTTCGTTACTTTGAATTTTTCATTACTTTTTTCGTTACTTTGCATTATTTTTCGTTACTCGTTACTTTGCGTTACTTTTTTAAAGTTGCGTTACTTTGCGTTACTCGTTACTATTTGTTACTTTTTACTTTACTTTTCGTTACTTTTCCCTGCTCGTTACTTTTTCGTTACTTTTCGCTACTTTTCGTTACTTTTAGTTACTGATAATTTTTCGTTACTTTTAATTAATCGTTACTTTGCATTTTTCTTTACTTTGTTCGTTACTTTGCATTTTCGTTACTGTTAGTTACTTTTTCGTTACTTTGCATTTTTGGTTACTTTTCGTTATTTTTCGTTACTTTTTCGTTACTTTGCATTTTTCGCTACTTTTGTCGTTACTTTGCATTTTTCGGTACTTTTCGTTACTTTTTCGTTTCTTTTTTGGTTATTTCGCAATTTTCGTTACTTTTTTAGTTACTTTGCTTTTTTCGTTACTTTGCATTTTTCGTTACTTTTTTCTTTACTTTGCATTGCTCGTGACTTTTCGATAAGTAGCGAAAAGTAACGAGTAATGCAAAGTAACGAAAAGTAATGAAAAGTAACAAGTAAGGCAAAGTAAAGAGTAATGCAAAGTAATGAAAAGTAACGAAAATTAACAAGTAAAGCAAAGTAACGAAAAGCAGCGAAAAGTAACGGGTAATGCAAAGTAACGAAAAGTATCGAAAAGTAACGACTAACGAAAAGTAACGAATAACGAAAAGTAACGAGTAAATGCAAAGTAACGAAAAGTAACAAATAACGCAAAGTAACGAAAAGTAAATAAAAGTAACGAGTAATGCAAAGGAACGAAAAGTAACGAGTAACGAAAAGTAACGAGTAATGCAAATTAACGAAAAGTAACAAATAACGCAAAGTAACGAAAAGTAACGAAAAGTAACGAGTAATGCAAAGTAACGAAAAGTAACAAGTAACGCAAAGTAAAGCATAGTAACGCAAATTAACGAAAAGTAACAAGTAATGCAAAGTAACGAAAAGTAACAAATAACGCAAAGTAACAAAAAGTAATGAGTAACGCAAAGTAACGAAAAGTAACGAGTAACGCAAAGTAACGCAAAGTAACGAGTAATGCAAAGTAATGAAAAGAAACGAAAATTAACAAGCAAAGCAAATTAACGAAAAGTAACGAAAAGTAACGAGTAATGCAAAGTAACGAAAAGCAACGAAAAGTAACGAGTAACGCAAAGTAACGAAAAGTAACGAGCAACGAAAAGTAACGATTAACGAAAAGTAACAAGTAACGAAAAGTAACGCAAAGTAACGAGTAATGCAAAGTAACGAAAAGTAACGAGAAACGCAAAGTAACAAAAATTAACGAAATGTAACGAGAAAAGCAAAGTAACGAAAAGTAACGAGTATTGCAAAGTAACGAAAAGTAACGAGTAATGCAGGGTAACGAAAAGTAACAAATAACGCAAAGTAAAGCAAGTAACGAAAAGTAACGAAAAGTAACAAGTAACGCAATGTAACGAAAAATAACAAGTAACGCAAAGTAATGAGTAATGCAAAGTAACGAAAAGTAACGAAAAGTAACGAGTAACTAAAAGTAACGAGTAATGCAAAGCAACGAAAAGTAACGAGAAAAGCAAAGTAACGAAAAGAAACGAAGAGTAACGAGTAACGCAAAGTATCGAAAAGCAACGCAAAGTAACGAAAAGTAAAGAGTAATGCAAAGTAACGGAAAGTAACAAGTAACGCATGGTAACGCAAAGTAACGAGTAACTCAAAGTAACGCAATGTAACGAGTAATGCAAAGTAACGCAAAGTAACGAGTAATGCAAAGTAACGAAAAGTAACGAGTAATGCAAAGTAACGAGAAACTCAAAGTAACGCAAAGTAATGACTAATGCAAAGTAATGAAAAGTAACAAAAAGTAACAAGTAACGAAAAGTAAAGAGTAATGCAAAGTAACGAAAAGTAACAAGTAACGCAAAGTAACGAGGAACTCAAAGTAACGCAAAGTAACGAAAACTAATAAGTAACGCATGGTAACTCAAAGTAACGAGTAACTCAAAGTAACGCAAAGTAACGAGTAATACAAAGTAACGCAAAGTAACGAGTAATGCAGGGTAACGAAAAGTAACAAGTAACGCAAAGTAATGAGTAATGCAAAGTAACAAGTAACGCAAAGTAACGAAAAGTAACGACTAATGCAAAGTAATGCAAAGTAACGAAAAGTAACTAAAAGTAAAGAGTAATGCAAAGTAACGAAAAGTAACGCAAAGCAACTGAAAGCAACAAATAACGCAAAGTAACGAAAAGTAACGAAAAGTAATGAGTAATGCAAAGCAACGAAAAGTAACGAGTAACGCAAAGTATAGAAAAGTAACGAGGAACGCAAAGTAACGAAAAGTAACGAGTAATGCAAAATAACGAAAAGAAACAAATAACGCAAAGTAACGCAAAGTAACGAGTAACGCAAAGTAACGAAAAGTAACGAGTAATGCAAAGTAACGAAAAGTAACAAATAACGCAAAGTAACGAAAAGTAACGAAAAAAGCAAATTAACGAAAAGTAACGAAAAGTAACGAGTAATGCAAAGTAGCATAAAGTAACGAGTAATGCAAAGTAACGAAAAGTAACGAGTAACGCAAAGTAACGAAAAGTAACAAATAACGCAAAGTAACGAAAAGTAACGAGTAATGCAAAGTAACGAAAAGTAACGAGTAACGCAAAGTATCGAAAAGTAACGCAAAGTAACGAAACGTAACGAGTAATGCAAAGTAACGAAAATAACAAGTAAAGTAAAGTAACGAAAATTAAAGAGAAACGCAAAGTAACGAAAAGTAACGCAAAGTAACGAAAAGTAACGAGTAACGCAAAGTAACAAAAAGCAACGAGTAACGCAAAGTAACGCAAAGTAACAAATAACGCAAAGTAGCGAAAAGTAACGAGTAATGCAAAGTAACGAAAAGTAACGAGTAACGCAAAGTATCGAAAAGTAACGCAAAGTAACGAAACGTAACGAGTAATGCAAAGTAACGAAAAGGAACGCAAAGTAACGAAAAGTAACGAGTAATGCAAAGTAACGAAAAGTAACAAGTAAAGTAAAGTAACGAAAAGTAACGAGAAACGCAAAGTAACGAAAAGTAACGAGAAACGCAAAGTAACGCAAAGTAACGAAAAGTAACAAGAAACGAAAAGTAACGTGTAACGCAAAGTAACGAGCAACGCAAAGTAATGAAAAGTAACGAGTAATGAAAAGTAACGAAAATTAACAAGTAAAGCAAAGTAACGAAAAGTAGTGAAAAGTAACGAGCAATGCAAAAAAACAAAAAGTAACGAGTAACGCAAAGTAACGAAAAGTAACGAGGAACGCAAAATAACGAAAAGTAACGACTAATGCAAAGTAATGCAAAGTAACGCAAAGTAACGAAAAGTAACGAGGAACGCAAAATAACGAAAAGTAACGACTAACGAAAAGTAACGAAAAGTAATGCAAAATAACTTAAAGCAACAAATAACGCAAAGTAACGAAAAGTAACGAGAAACGCAAAGTAACGAAAAGTAATGAGTAATGCAAAGTAACGAAAAGTAACGAGTAACGCAAAGTATAGAAAAGTAACGAGGAACGCAAAGTAACGAAAAGTAACGAGTAATGCAAAATAACGAAAAGTAACAAATAAGGTAAAGTAACGCAAAGTAACGAGTAATGCAAAGTAACGAAAAGTAACAAATAACGCAAAGTAACGAAAAGTAACGAAAAAAGCAAATTAACGTAAAGTAACGAAAAGTAACGAGTAATGCAAAGTAACGAAAAGTAATGAGTAATGCAAAGTAGCATAAAGTAACGAGTAATGCAAAGTAACGAAAAGTAACGACAAGCAACGAGTAACGCAAAGTAACGAAAAGTAACGAGTAACGCAAAGTAACGAAAAGTAACAAATAACGCAAAGTAACGAAAAGTAACGAGTAATGCAAAGTAACGAAAAGTAACGAGTAACGCAAAGTAACGAAAAGTAACGAGTAACGAAAAGTAACGAGTAATGCAAAGTAACGAAAAGTAAAGAGTAACGCAAAGTAACGAAAAGTAACGAGTAACGCAAAGTAACGAAAAGTAACAAAAAACGCAAAGTAACGAAAAGTAACGAGTAATGCAAAGTAACGAAAAGTAACGAGATACGCAAAGTAACGAAAAGTAACGCAAAGTAACGAAAAGTAACGAGAAACGCAAAGCAACGAAAAGCAACGAGTAATGCAAAGTAACGCAAAGTAACAAATAACGCATAGTAACGAAAAGTAACGAGTAATGCAAAGTAACAAAAAGTAACGAGTAACGCAAAGTATCGAAAAGTAACGCAAAGTAACGAAACGTAACGAGTAATGCAAAGTAACGAAAAGAAACGCAAAGTAACGAAAAGTAACGAGTAATGCAAAGTAACGAAAAGTAACAAGTAAAGTAAAGTAACGAAAAGTAACGAGAAACGCAAAGTAACGAAAAGTAACGAGAAATGCAAAGTAATGCAAAGTAACGAAAAGAAACGCAAAGTAACGAAAAGTAACGAGCAACGCAAAGTAATGAAAAGTAACGAGTAACGAAAAGTATCGAAAAGTAACGAGTAATGCAAAGTAACAAATAACGCAAAGTTACAAAAAGTAATGAGTAACGCAAATTAACGAAAAGTAACGAGTAACTCAAAGTAACGAGTAATGCAAAGTAATGAAAAGTAACGAAAATTAACAAGTAAAGCAAAGTAACGAAAAGTAGTGAAAAGTAACGAGCAATGCTAAATAACAAAAAGTAACGAGTAACGCAAAGTAACGAAAAGTAACGAGGAACGCAAAGTAACGAAAAGTAACAAAAAACGCAAAGTAACGAAAAGTAACGAGTAATGCAAAGTAACGAAAAGTAACGAGATACGCAAAGTAACGAAAAGTAACGCAAAGTAACGAGAAACGCAAAGTAACGAAAAGCAACGAGTAATGCAAAGTAACGCAAAGTAACAAATAACGCAAAGTAACGAAAAGTAACGAGTAATGCAAAGTAACGAAAAGTAACGAGTAACGCAAAGTATCGAAAAGTAACGCAAAGTAACGAAACGTAACGAGTAATGCAAAGTAACGAAAAGAAACGCAAAGTAACGAAAAGTAACGAGTAATGCAAAGTAACGAAAAGTAACGAGAAACGCAAAGTAACGAAAAGTAACGAGAAACGCAAAGTAATGCAAAGTAACGAAAAGAAACGCAAAGTAACGAAAAGTAACGAGCAACGCAAAGTAATGAAAAGTAACGAGTAACGAAAAGTATCGAAAAGTAACGAGTAATGCAAAGTAACAAATAACGCAAAGTAACAAAAAGTAATGAGTAACGCAAATTAACGAAAAGTAACGAGTAACTCAAAGTAACGCAAAGTAACGAGTAATGCAAAGTAATGAAAAGTAACGAAAATTAACAAGCAAAGCAAAGTAACGAAAAGTAGTGAAAAGTAACGAGCAATGCAAAATAACAAAAAGTAACGAGTAACGCAAAGTAACGAAAAGTAACGAGTTGCAGTTTCCGTTACTTTTTTCACTACTTTGCATTTTTCCTTACTTTTCGTTATTTTTTCGTTACTTTGCATTTTTCGTTTCATTTTTCGTTACTTTGCTTTTTTCGTTACTTTTTTCGTTACTTTGCATTTTTTGTTACTTTTTTCGTTACTTTGCATTTTTTGGTACTTTTTTCGTTACTTTGCAGTTTTCGTAACTTTTTTCGTTACTTTGCAGTTTCCGTTACTTTTTTCGTTACTTTTCTTTTTTCGTTACTTTTTTCACTACTTTGCATTTTTCGTTACATTTCGTTACTTTTTCGTTACTTTGAATTTTTCGTTACAATTTTCGTTACTTTGCATTTTTCGTTACTTTTGTTTTTACTTTGCATTTTTCGTTACTTTTTTCGTTACTTTGTATTTTTCGTTACTTTTTTCTTTGCAGTTTTCGTTACTTTTTTCGTTACTTTGAATTATTCTTTACTTTTTTCGTTACGCAGCATTTTTCGTTACTTTTCGTTACTTTTTCGTTACTTTGCATTTTCGGTACTTTTCGTTAATTTTCTTTACTTTTTCGTTACTTTCAATTTTTCATTACTTTTTTCGTTACTTTGCATTTTTCGTTACTTTTCGTTACTTAGCATTTTTGATTACTTTTCGTTATTTTTCGTTACTTTGCATTTTTCGTTACTTTTCGTTACTTTTCTTTACTTTTTCGTTACTTTGAATTTTTCATTACTTTTTTCGTTACTTTGCATTATTTTTCGTTACTCGTTACTTTGCGTTACTTTTTTAAAGTTGCGTTACTTTGCGTTACTCGTTACTATTTGTTACTTTTTACTTTACTTTTCGTTACTTTTCCCTGCTCGTTACTTTTTCGTTACTTTTCGCTACTTTTCGTTACTTTTAGTTACTGATAATTTTTCGTTACTTTTAATTAATCGTTACTTTGCATTTTTCTTTACTTTGTTCGTTACTTTGCATTTTCGTTACTGTTAGTTACTTTTTCGTTACTTTGCATTTTTGGTTACTTTTCGTTATTTTTCGTTACTTTTTCGTTACTTTGCATTTTTCGCTACTTTTGTCGTTACTTTGCATTTTTCGGTACTTTTCGTTACTTTTTCGTTTCTTTTTTGGTTATTTCGCAATTTTCGTTACTTTTTTAGTTACTTTGCTTTTTTCGTTACTTTGCATTTTTCGTTACTTTTTTCTTTACTTTGCATTGCTCGTGACTTTTCGATAAGTAGCGAAAAGTAACGAGTAATGCAAAGTAACGAAAAGTAATGAAAAGTAACAAGTAAGGCAAAGTAAAGAGTAATGCAAAGTAATGAAAAGTAACGAAAATTAACAAGTAAAGCAAAGTAACGAAAAGCAGCGAAAAGTAACGGGTAATGCAAAGTAACGAAAAGTATCGAAAAGTAACGACTAACGAAAAGTAACGAATAACGAAAAGTAACGAGTAAATGCAAAGTAACGAAAAGTAACAAATAACGCAAAGTAACGAAAAGTAAATAAAAGTAACGAGTAATGCAAAGGAACGAAAAGTAACGAGTAACGAAAAGTAACGAGTAATGCAAATTAACGAAAAGTAACAAATAACGCAAAGTAACGAAAAGTAACGAAAAGTAACGAGTAATGCAAAGTAACGAAAAGTAACAAGTAACGCAAAGTAAAGCATAGTAACGCAAATTAACGAAAAGTAACAAGTAATGCAAAGTAACGAAAAGTAACAAATAACGCAAAGTAACAAAAAGTAATGAGTAACGCAAAGTAACGAAAAGTAACGAGTAACGCAAAGTAACGCAAAGTAACGAGTAATGCAAAGTAATGAAAAGAAACGAAAATTAACAAGCAAAGCAAATTAACGAAAAGTAACGAAAAGTAACGAGTAATGCAAAGTAACGAAAAGCAACGAAAAGTAACGAGTAACGCAAAGTAACGAAAAGTAACGAGCAACGAAAAGTAACGATTAACGAAAAGTAACAAGTAACGCAAAGTAACGAGTAATGCAAAGTAACGAAAAGTAACGAGAAACGCAAAGTAACAAAAATTAACGAAATGTAACGAGAAAAGCAAAGTAACGAAAAGTAACGAGTATTGCAAAGTAACGAAAAGTAACGAGTAATGCAGGGTAACGAAAAGTAACAAATAACGCAAAGTAAAGCAAGTAACGAAAAGTAACGAAAAGTAACAAGTAACGCAATGTAACGAAAAATAACAAGTAACGCAAAGTAATGAGTAATGCAAAGTAACGAAAAGTAACGAAAAGTAACGAGTAACTAAAAGTAACGAGTAATGCAAAGCAACGAAAAGTAACGAGAAAAGCAAAGTAACGAAAAGAAACGAAGAGTAACGAGTAACGCAAAGTATCGAAAAGCAACGCAAAGTAACGAAAAGTAAAGAGTAATGCAAAGTAACGGAAAGTAACAAGTAACGCATGGTAACGCAAAGTAACGAGTAACTCAAAGTAACGCAATGTAACGAGTAATGCAAAGTAACGCAAAGTAACGAGTAATGCAAAGTAACGAAAAGTAACGAGTAATGCAAAGTAACGAGAAACTCAAAGTAACGCAAAGTAATGACTAATGCAAAGTAATGAAAAGTAACAAAAAGTAACAAGTAACGAAAAGTAAAGAGTAATGCAAAGTAACGAAAAGTAACAAGTAACGCAAAGTAACGAGGAACTCAAAGTAACGCAAAGTAACGAAAACTAATAAGTAACGCATGGTAACTCAAAGTAACGAGTAACTCAAAGTAACGCAAAGTAACGAGTAATACAAAGTAACGCAAAGTAACGAGTAATGCAGGGTAACGAAAAGTAACAAGTAACGCAAAGTAATGAGTAATGCAAAGTAACGCAAAGTAACAAGTAACGCAAAGTAACGAAAAGTAACGAGTAATGCAAAGTAATGAAAAGTAACGAGAAACGCGAAGTAACGAAAAGCAACGAGAAAAGCAAAGTAACGAAAAGTAACGAAGAGTAACGAGCAACGCAAAGTATCGAAAAGCAACGCAAAGTAACGAAAAGTAACGAGTAAAGCAAAGTAACGCAATGTAACGAGTTACTCAAAGTAACGCAATGTAACGAGTAATCCAAAGTAACGCAAAGTAACGAGTAATGCAAAGTAATGAAAAGTAACGAGTAATGAAGGTTTACGAAAAGTAACAAGTAACGAAAAGTAACAAGTAACGCAAAGTAACGAAAACTAACGAAAACTAACAAGTAACGCAAAGTAACGAGTAACTCAAAGTAACGCAAAGTAACGAGTAATGCAAAGTAACGAGAAACGCAAACAAAAAGAAAAAAAGGTTTTTACTCTTGGTTAAGGTGGAGCAGACATTGCTCACATTATTTCATGACATCCATGTCCATCATTTTTTTTCTACATCGTTTTCATTTACATTTCTTGTGCTGTTTTTCCGGTTAAAATTTTGGTTGCAAACCGGGCGACAGAAAGATGAAAAAAAAAAAAAAAAAAAAACGTCGACAGTCTTTACTGTTACTTTGCATTTTAGTTACTTTTTTCATTACTTTGCTCGTTACTTTGCATTTTTCGTTACTTTTTCGTTACTTTGCATTTTTGGTTACTTTTCGTTATTTTTCGTAACTTTTGTCGTTACTTTGCATTTTTCGGTACTTTTTGTTACTTTTTCGTTACTTTTTCGTTACTCGTTACTTTGCGTTACTTTTCGTTAAGTTGCGTTACTTTGCGTTACTTTGCGTTACTCGTTACTTTTCGTTACTTTTTCGTTACTTTGAATTTTTCATTACTTTTTTCGTTACTTTGCATTTTTCGTTACTTTCCGTTACTTTTTCGTTACTTTGTATTTTTCGTTACTTTTTTCGTTACTTTGCATTTTTGGTTACTTTTCGTTACTTTTTCGTTACTTTGCATTTTTCAGTACTTTTCGTTACTTTTTGGTTACTTTTTGTTACTTTTCGTTACTCGTTACTATTCGTTACTTTTTTCGTTACTTTTCGCTACTCGTTACTTTTTCGTTACTTTTCGCTACTTTTCGTTACTTTTAGTTACTCATAATTTTTCGTTACTTTTAATTACTCGTTACTTTTCGTTACTTTGCATTTTTCGTTACTTTGTTCGTTACTTTGCATTTTTCGTTACTTTTCGTTACTTTTCGTTACTTTTTCGTTACTTTGAATTTTTCATTACTTTTTTCGTTACTTTGCATTTTTCGTTACTTTCCGTTACTTTTTCGTTTCTTTGTATTTTTCGTTCCTTTTTTCGTTACTTTGCATTTTTCGTTACTTTTCGTTACTTTTTCGTTACTTTGCATTTTTCGGTACTTTTCGTTACTTTTTGGTTACTTTTTGTTACTTTTCGTTACTCGTTACTTTTCGTTACTTTTTGTTACTCGTTACTATTCGTTACTTTTCGCTAATCGTTACTTTTTCGCTACTTTACTTTGCTTTTCGTTACTGATAATTTTTTGTTACTTTTAATTACTCGTTACTTTTCGTTACTTTGCATTTTTCGTTACTTTGTTCATTACTTTGCAGTTTTCGTTACTTTTTTCGTTTGCATTTTTCGTTACTTTTTTGGTTACTTTGCAGTTTTCGTTACTTTTTTAGTTACTTTTCTTTTTTCGTTACTTTGCATTTTTCGTTACTTTTTTCTTTACTTTGCATTGCTCGTGACTTTTTTCGTTACTTTGTATTTTTCGTTACTTTTTTCACTACTTTGCATTTTTCGTTACTTTTTTCGTTACTTTGCAATTTTCGTTACTTTTTTCGTTACTTTGCATTTGTCGTTACTTTTCGTTACTTTTGTCGTTACTTTGCATTTTTCGTTACTTTTTTCTTTACTTTGCAGTTTTCGTTACTCTTTTCTTTACTTTGCATTTGTCGTTACTTTTCGTTACTTTTTCGTTACTTTGCATTTTTCGTTACATTTTTCGTTACTTTGCTTTTTTTCGTTACTTTTGTCGTTGCTTTGCAGTTTTCGTTACTTTTTTCGTTACTTTGCATTTTTCGTTACTTTGCGTTACTTTTTCGTTGCTTTGCATTTTTCGTTACTCTGCATTTGTCGTTACTTGTCGTTACTTTTTCGTTACTTTGCATTTTCGTTACTTTTCGTTACTTTTTCGTTACTTTGCATTTTTGGTTACTTTTCGTTATTTTTCGTAACTTTTGTCGTTACTTTGCATTTTTCGGTACTTTTTGTTACTTTTTCGGTACTTTTTCGTTACTCGTTACTTTGCGTTACTTTTCGTTAAATTGCGTTACTTTGCGTTACTTTGCGTTACTTTGCGTTACTCGTTACTTTTCGTTACTTTTTCGTTACTTTGAATTTTTCATTACTTTTTTCGTTACTTTGCATTTTTCGTTACTTTCCGTTGCTTTTTCGTTACTTTGTATTTTTCGTTACTTTTTTCGTTACTTTGCATTTTTGGGTACTTTTCGTTATTTTGTCGTTACTTTGCATTTTTCGGTACTTTTCGTTACTTTTTGGTTACTTTTTGTTACTTTTCGTTACTCGTTACTATTCGTTACTTTTTTCGTTACTTTTCGCTACTCGTTACTTTTTCGTTACTTTTCGCTACTTTTCGTTACTTTTAGTTACTCATAATTTTTCGTTACTTTTAATTACTCGTTACTTTTCGTTACTTTGCATTTTTCGTTACTTTATTCGTTACTTTGCATTTTTCGTTACTTTTCGTTACTTTGAATTTTTCATTACTTTTTTCGTTACTTTGCATTTTTCGTTACTTTCCGTTACTTTTTCGTTACTTTGTATTTTTCGTTACTTTTTTCGTTACTTTGCATTTTTGGTTACTTTTCGTTACTTTTTCGTTACTTTGCATTTTTCGGTACTTTTCGTTACTTTTTGGTTACTTTTTGTTACTTTTCGTTACTCGTTACTTTTCGTTACTTTTTGTTACTCGTTGCTATTCGTTACTTTTCGTTACTTTTCGCTACTCGTTACTTTTTCGCTACTTTACTTTGCTTTTAGTTACTCATAATTTTTTGTTACTTTTAATTACTCGTTACTTTTCGTTACTTTGCATTTTTCGTTACTTTGTTCATTACTTTGCAGTTTTCGTTACTTTTTTCGTTTGCATTTTTCGTTACTTTTTTGGTTACTTCGCAATTTTCGTTACTTTTTTAGTTACTTTGCTTTTTTCGTTTCTTTGCATTTTTCGTTACTTTTTTCTTTACTTTGCATTGCTCGTTACTTTTCGATAAGCAGCGAAAAGTAACGAAAAGTAACGAAAAGTAACGCAAAGTAACGACTAATGCAAAGTAATGAAAAGTAACGAAAAGTAACAAGTAACGCAAAGTAACGACTAATGCAAAGTAATGAAAAGTAACGAAAAGTAACGAGCAACGCAAAGTAACGAGTTACGAAAAGTAACGTGTAACGCAAAGTAACGAAAAGTAACGACTAATGCAAAGTAATGAAAAGTAAAGAAAAGTAACAAGTAACGCAATGTAATGAAAAGTAAAGAGTAATGCAAAGTAACGAAAAGTAACG
Source organism: Embiotoca jacksoni (assembly GCF_022577435.1). Classification (NCBI taxonomy): domain Eukaryota; kingdom Metazoa; phylum Chordata; class Actinopteri; family Embiotocidae; genus Embiotoca; species Embiotoca jacksoni. Next base: position 1,036,238 of record NW_027185398.1, read on the forward strand.
AGTAACGAAACTAACGAAAAGTAACGAAACTCCTTACGAAAAGTAACGAGTAATGCAAAGTAACGAAAAGTAACAAGTAACGCAAAGTAACGCAAAGTAACGAGTAATGCAAAGTAACGAAAAGTAACGAGTAATGCAGGGTAACGAAAAGTAACAAGTAACACAAAGTAACGAATAGTAGAGTAACGCAAAGTAACGAAAAGTAACGAGTAACGAAAAGTAACGAGTAATGCAAAGTAACGAAAAGTAACAAATAACGCAAAGTAACAAAAAGTAATGAGTAACGCAAAGTAACGAAAAGTAACGAGTAACGCAAAGTAACAAATAACGCAAAGTAACAAAAAGTAATGAGTAACGCAAATTAACGAAAAGCAACGAGTAACGCAAAGTAACGAGTAATGCAAAGTAATGCAAAGTAACGAAAATTAACAAGTAAAGCAAAGTAACGAAAAGTAGCGAAAAGTAACGAGTAATGCAGGGTAACGAAAAGTAACAAGTAACACAAAGTATCGAATAGTAGAGTAACGCAAAGTAACGCAAAGTAACGAAAAGTAACGAGTATTGCAATGTAACGAAAAGTATCGAAAAGTAACGAGTAACGCAAAGTAACGAAAAGTAACGAGTCACGAAAAGTAACGAAAATTAACGAGTCACGAAATGTAACGAGTCACGCAAAGTAACGAAAAGTATCGAAAAGTAACGAGCAACGCAAAGTAACGAGTAACGAAAAGTAACGTGCAACGCAAAGTAACGAAAAGTAACGACTAATGCAAAGTAATGAAAAGTAACGAAAAGTAACAAGTAACGCAATGTAATGAAAAGTAAAGAGTAATGCAAAGTAACGAAAAGTAATAAGTAACGCAAAGTAACGAAAAGTAACGAGTAACGAAACTAACGAAAAGTAACGAAACTCCTTACGAAAAGTAACGAGTAATGCAAAGTAACGAAAAGTAACAAGTAACGCAAAGTAACGCAAAGTAACGAGTAATGCAAAGTAACGAAAAGTAACGAGTGATGCAGAGTAACGAAAAGTAACAAGTAATACAAAGTAACGAAAAGTAGAGAGTAATGCAAAGTAACGAAAAGTAACAAGTAACGCAAAGTAACGAGTAATGCAGGGTATCGAAAAGTAACAAGTAACACAAAGTAACGAATAGTAGAGTAACGCAAAGTAACGAAAAGTAACGAGTAACGAAAAGTAACGAGTAATGCAAAGTAACGAAAAGTAACAAATAACGCAAAGTAACAAAAAGTAGAGTCACGCAAATTAACGAAAAGTAACGAGTAACGCAAAGTAACGTAAAGTAACGAGTAATGCAAAGTAATGCAAAGTAACGAAAATTAACAAGTAAAGCAAAGTAACGAAAAGTAGCGAAAAGTAACGAGTAATGCAGGGTAACGAAAAGTAACAAGTAACACAAAGTAACGAATACTAGAGTAACGCAAAGTAACGAGTAATGCATAGTAACGCAAAGTAACGAGTAATGCAAAGTAATGAAAATTAACGAAAATTAACAAGTAAAGCAATGTAACGAAAAGTATCGAAAAGTAACGAGTAAAGAAAAGTAACGAGTAATGCAAAGTAACGAAAAGTAACAAATAACGCAAAGTAACAAAAAGTAATGAGTAACGCAAAGTAACGAAAAGTAACGAGTAACGCAAAGTAACAAATAACGCAAAGTAACAAAAAGTAATGAGTAACGCAAATTAACGAAAAGTAACGAGTAACGCAAAGTAACGCAAAGTAACGAGTAATGCAAAGTAATGAAAAGTAACGAGAAACGCGAAGTAACGAAAAGCAACGAGAAAAGCAAAGTAACGAAAAGTAACGAAGAGTAACGAGCAACGCAAAGTATCGAAAAGCAACGCAAAGTAACGAAAAGTTACGAGTAAAGCAAAGTAACGGAAAGTAACAAGTAACGCATGGTAACGCAAAGTAACGAGTAACTCAAAGTAACGCAATGTAACGAGTAATGCAAAGTAACGCAAAGTAACGAGTAATGCAAAGTAACGAAAAGTAACGAGTAATGCAAAGTAACGAGAAACTCAAAGTAACGCAAAGTAATGAAAAGTAACAAAAAGTAACAAGTAACGAAAAGTAAAGAGTAATGCAAAGTAACGAATAGTATCAAGTAACGCATGGTAACTCAAAGTAACGAGTAACTCAAAGTAACGCAAAGTAACGAGTAATACAAAGTAACGCAAAGTAACGAGTAATGCAGGGTAACGAAAAGTAACAAGTAACGCAAAGTAATGAGTAATGCAAAGTAACGCAAAGTAACAAGTAACGCAAAGTAACGAAAAGTAACGAGTAATGCAAAGTAATGAAAAGTAACGAGAAACGCGAAGTAACGAAAAGCAACGAGAAAAGCAAAGTAACGAAAAGTAACGAAGAGTAACGAGCAACGCAAAGTATCGAAAAGCAACGCAAAGTAACGAAAAGTAACGAGTAAAGCAAAGTAACGCAATGTAACGAGTTACTCAAAGTAACGCAATGTAACGAGTAATCCAAAGTAACGCAAAGTAACGAGTAATGCAAAGTAATGAAAAGTAACGAGTAATGAAGGTTTACGAAAAGTAACAAGTAACGAAAAGTAACAAGTAACGCAAAGTAACGAAAACTAACGAAAACTAACAAGTAACGCAAAGTAACGAGTAACTCAAAGTAACGCAAAGTAACGAGTAATGCAAAGTAACGAGAAACGCAAACAAAAAGAAAAAAAGGTTTTTACTCTTGGTTAAGGTGGAGCAGACATTGCTCACATTATTTCATGACATCCATGTCCATCATTTTTTTTCTACATCGTTTTCATTTACATTTCTTGTGCTGTTTTTCCGGTTAAAATTTTGGTTGCAAACCGGGCGACAGAAAGATGAAAAAAAAAAAAAAAAAAAACGTCGACAGTCTTTACTGTTACTTTGCATTTTAGTTACTTTTTTCATTACTTTGCTCGTTACTTTGCATTTTTCGTTACTTTTTTCGTTAAATTGCATTTTTCGTTACTTTTCGTTACTTTTTCGTTACTTTGCATTTTTGGTTACTTTTCGTTATTTTTCGTTACTTTTTGGTTACTTTTCGTTATTTTTCGTAACTTTTGTCGTTACTTTGCATTTTTCAGTACTTTTTGTTACTTTTTCGTTACTTTTTCGTTACTCGTTACTTTGCGTTACTTTTCGTTAAGTTGCGTTACTTTGCGTTACTTTGCGTTACTCGTTACTTTTCGTTACTTTTTCGTTACTTTGAATTTTTCATTACTTTTTTCGTTACTTTGCATTTTTGGTTACTTTTCGTTACTTTTTCGTTACTTTGCATTTTTCGGTACTTTTCGTTACTTTTTGGTTACTTTTTGTTACTTTTCGTTACTCGTTACTATTCGTTACTTTTTTCGTTACTTTTCGCTACTCGTTACTTTTTCGTTACTTTTCGCTACTTTTCGTTACTTTTAGTTACTCATAATTTTTCGTTACTTTTAATTACTCGTTACTTTTCGTTACTTTGCATTTTTCGTTACTTTGTTCGTTACTTTGCATTTTTCGTTACTTTTCGTTACTTTTTCGTTACTTTGAATTTTTCATTACTTTTTTCGTTACTTTGCATTTTTCGTTACTTTCCGTTACTTTTTCGTTTCTTTGTATTTTTCGTTCCTTTTTTCGTTACTTTGCATTTTTCGTTACTTTTCGTTACTTTTTCGTTACTTTGCATTTTTCGGTACTTTTCGTTACTTTTTGGTTACTTTTTGTTACTTTTCGTTACTCGTTACTTTTCGTTACTTTTTGTTACTCGTTACTATTCGTTACTTTTCGCTAATCGTTACTTTTTCGCTACTTTACTTTGCTTTTCGTTACTGATAATTTTTTGTTACTTTTAATTACTCGTTACTTTTCGTTACTTTGCTTTTTTTCGTTACTTTTGTCGTTGCTTTGCAGTTTTCGTTACTTTTTTCGTTACTTTGCATTTTTCGTTACTTTGCGTTACTTTTTCGTTGCTTTGCATTTTTCGTTACTCTGCATTTGTCGTTACTTGTCGTTACTTTTTCGTTACTTTGCATTTTCGTTACTTTTCGTTACTTTTTCGTTACTTTGCATTTTTGGTTACTTTTCGTTATTTTTCGTAACTTTTGTCGTTACTTTGCATTTTTCGGTACTTTTTGTTACTTTTTCGGTACTTTTTCGTTACTCGTTACTTTGCGTTACTTTTCGTTAAATTGCGTTACTTTGCGTTACTTTGCGTTACTTTGCGTTACTCGTTACTTTTCGTTACTTTTTCGTTACTTTGAATTTTTCATTACTTTTTTCGTTACTTTGCATTTTTCGTTACTTTCCGTTGCTTTTTCGTTACTTTGTATTTTTCGTTACTTTTTTCGTTACTTTGCATTTTTGGGTACTTTTCGTTATTTTGTCGTTACTTTGCATTTTTCGGTACTTTTCGTTACTTTTTGGTTACTTTTTGTTACTTTTCGTTACTCGTTACTATTCGTTACTTTTTTCGTTACTTTTCGCTACTCGTTACTTTTTCGTTACTTTTCGCTACTTTTCGTTACTTTTAGTTACTCATAATTTTTCGTTACTTTTAATTACTCGTTACTTTTCGTTACTTTGCATTTTTCGTTACTTTATTCGTTACTTTGCATTTTTCGTTACTTTTCGTTACTTTGAATTTTTCATTACTTTTTTCGTTACTTTGCATTTTTCGTTACTTTCCGTTACTTTTTCGTTACTTTGTATTTTTCGTTACTTTTTTCGTTACTTTGCATTTTTGGTTACTTTTCGTTACTTTTTCGTTACTTTGCATTTTTCGGTACTTTTCGTTACTTTTTGGTTACTTTTTGTTACTTTTCGTTACTCGTTACTTTTCGTTACTTTTTGTTACTCGTTGCTATTCGTTACTTTTCGTTACTTTTCGCTACTCGTTACTTTTTCGCTACTTTACTTTGCTTTTAGTTACTCATAATTTTTTGTTACTTTTAATTACTCGTTACTTTTCGTTACTTTGCATTTTTCGTTACTTTGTTCATTACTTTGCAGTTTTCGTTACTTTTTTCGTTTGCATTTTTCGTTACTTTTTTGGTTACTTCGCAATTTTCGTTACTTTTTTAGTTACTTTGCTTTTTTCGTTTCTTTGCATTTTTCGTTACTTTTTTCTTTACTTTGCATTGCTCGTTACTTTTCGATAAGCAGCGAAAAGTAACGAAAAGTAACGAAAAGTAACGCAAAGTAACGACTAATGCAAAGTAATGAAAAGTAACGAAAAGTAACAAGTAACGCAAAGTAACGACTAATGCAAAGTAATGAAAAGTAACGAAAAGTAACGAGCAACGCAAAGTAACGAGTTACGAAAAGTAACGTGTAACGCAAAGTAACGAAAAGTAACGACTAATGCAAAGTAATGAAAAGTAAAGAAAAGTAACAAGTAACGCAATGTAATGAAAAGTAAAGAGTAATGCAAAGTAACGAAAAGTAACGAGTAACGAAACTAACGAAAAGTAACGAAACTCCTTACGAAAAGTAACGAGTAATGCAAAGTAACGAAAAGTAACAAGTAACGCAAAGTAACGCAAAGTAACGAGTAATGCAAAGTAACGAAAAGTAACGAGTAATGCAGGGTAACGAAAAGTAACAAGTAACACAAAGTAACGAATAGTAGAGTAACGCAAAGTAACGAAAAGTAACGAGTAACGAAAAGTAACGAGTAATGCAAAGTAACGAAAAGTAACAAATAACGCAAAGTAACAAAAAGTAATGAGTAACGCAAAGTAACGAAAAGTAACGAGTAACGCAAAGTAACAAATAACGCAAAGTAACAAAAAGTAATGAGTAACGCAAATTAACGAAAAGCAACGAGTAACGCAAAGTAACGAGTAATGCAAAGTAATGCAAAGTAACGAAAATTAACAAGTAAAGCAAAGTAACGAAAAGTAGCGAAAAGTAACGAGTAATGCAGGGTAACGAAAAGTAACAAGTAACACAAAGTATCGAATAGTAGAGTAACGCAAAGTAACGCAAAGTAACGCAAAGTAACGAGTATTGCAATGTAACGAAAAGTATCGAAAAGTAACGAGTAACGCAAAGTAACGAAAAGTAACGAGTCACGAAAAGTAACGAAAATTAACGAGTCACGAAATGTAACGAGTCACGCAAAGTAACGAAAAGTATCGAAAAGTAACGAGCAACGCAAAGTAACGAGTAACGAAAAGTAACGTGCAACGCAAAGTAACGAAAAGTAACGACTAATGCAAAGTAATGAAAAGTAACGAAAAGTAACAAGTAACGCAATGTAATGAAAAGTAAAGAGTAATGCAAAGTAACGAAAAGTAATAAGTAACGCAAAGTAACGAAAAGTAACGAGTAACGAAACTAACGAAAAGTAACGAAACTCCTTACGAAAAGTAACGAGTAATGCAAAGTAACGAAAAGTAACGAGTAATGCAAAGTAACGAAAAGTAACGAGTGATGCAGAGTAACGAAAAGTAACAAGTAATACAAAGTAACGAAAAGTAGAGAGTAATGCAAAGTAACGAAAAGTAACAAGTAACGCAAAGTAACGAGTAATGCAGGGTATCGAAAAGTAACAAGTAACACAAAGTAACGAATAGTAGAGTAACGCAAAGTAACGAAAAGTAACGAGTAACGAAAAGTAACGAGTAATGCAAAGTAACGAAAAGTAACAAATAACGCAAAGTAACAAAAAGTAATGAGTCACGCAAATTAACGAAAAGTAACGAGTAACGCAAAGTAACGCAAAGTAACGAGTAATGCAAAGTAACGAAAAGTAACGAGTAATGCAGGGTAACGAAAAGTAACAAGTAACACAAAGTAACGAATAGTAGAGTAACGCAAAGTAACGAAAAGTAACGAGTAACGAAAAGTAACGAGTAATGCAAAGTAACGAAAAGTAACAAATAACGCAAAGTAACAAAAAGTAATGAGTAACGCAAAGTAACGAAAAGTAACGAGTAACGCAAAGTAACAAATAACGCAAAGTAACAAAAAGTAATGAGTAACGCAAATTAACGAAAAGCAACGAGTAACGCAAAGTAACGAGTAATGCAAAGTAATGCAAAGTAACGAAAATTAACAAGTAAAGCAAAGTAACGAAAAGTAGCGAAAAGTAACGAGTAATGCAGGGTAACGAAAAGTAACAAGTAACACAAAGTATCGAATAGTAGAGTAACGCAAAGTAACGCAAAGTAACGAAAAGTAACGAGTATTGCAATGTAACGAAAAGTATCGAAAAGTAACGAGTAACGCAAAGTAACGAAAAGTAACGAGTCACGAAAAGTAACGAAAATTAACGAGTCACGAAATGTAACGAGTCACGCAAAGTAACGAAAAGTATCGAAAAGTAACGAGCAACGCAAAGTAACGAGTAACGAAAAGTAACGTGCAACGCAAAGTAACGAAAAGTAACGACTAATGCAAAGTAATGAAAAGTAACGAAAAGTAACAAGTAACGCAATGTAATGAAAAGTAAAGAGTAATGCAAAGTAACGAAAAGTAATAAGTAACGCAAAGTAACGAAAAGTAACGAGTAACGAAACTAACGAAAAGTAACGAAACTCCTTACGAAAAGTAACGAGTAATGCAAAGTAACGAAAAGTAACAAGTAACGCAAAGTAACGCAAAGTAACGAGTAATGCAAAGTAACGAAAAGTAACGAGTGATGCAGAGTAACGAAAAGTAACAAGTAATACAAAGTAACGAAAAGTAGAGAGTAATGCAAAGTAACGAAAAGTAACAAGTAACGCAAAGTAACGAGTAATGCAGGGTATCGAAAAGTAACAAGTAACACAAAGTAACGAATAGTAGAGTAACGCAAAGTAACGAAAAGTAACGAGTAACGAAAAGTAACGAGTAATGCAAAGTAACGAAAAGTAACAAATAACGCAAAGTAACAAAAAGTAGAGTCACGCAAATTAACGAAAAGTAACGAGTAACGCAAAGTAACGTAAAGTAACGAGTAATGCAAAGTAATGCAAAGTAACGAAAATTAACAAGTAAAGCAAAGTAACGAAAAGTAGCGAAAAGTAACGAGTAATGCAGGGTAACGAAAAGTAACAAGTAACACAAAGTAACGAATACTAGAGTAACGCAAAGTAACGAGTAATGCATAGTAACGCAAAGTAACGAGTAATGCAAAGTAATGAAAATTAACGAAAATTAACAAGTAAAGCAATGTAACGAAAAGTATCGAAAAGTAACGAGTAAAGAAAAGTAACGAGTAATGCAAAGTAACGAAAAGTAACAAATAACGCAAAGTAACAAAAAGTAATGAGTAACGCAAAGTAACGAAAAGTAACGAGTAACGCAAAGTAACAAATAACGCAAAGTAACAAAAAGTAATGAGTAACGCAAATTAACGAAAAGTAACGAAGAGTAACGAGCAACGCAAAGTATCGAAAAGCAACGCAAAGTAACGAAAAGTAACGAGTAAAGCAAAGTAACGCAATGTAACGAGTAATCCAAAGTAACGCAAAGTAACGAGTAATGCAAAGTAATGAAAAGTAACGAGTAATGAAGGTTTACGAAAAGTAACAAGTAACGAAAAGTAACAAGTAACGCAAAGTAACGAAAACTAACGAAAACTAACAAGTAACGCAAAGTAACGAGTAACTCAAAGTAACGCAAAGTAACGAGTAATGCAAAGTAACGAGAAACGCAAACAAAAAGAAAAAAAGGTTTTTACTCTTGGTTAAGGTGGAGCAGACATTGCTCACATTATTTCATGACATCCATGTCCATCATTTTTTTTCTACATCGTTTTCATTTACATTTCTTGTGCTGTTTTTCCGGTTAAAATTTTGGTTGCAAACCGGGCGACAGAAAGATGAAAAACAAAAAAAAAAAAAAACGTCGACAGTCTTTACTGTTACTTTGCATTTTAGTTACTTTTTTCATTACTTTGCTCGTTACTTTGCATTTTTCGTTACTTTTTTCGTTAAATTGCATTTTTCGTTACTTTTCGTTACTTTTTCGTTACTTTGCATTTTTGGTTACTTTTCGTTATTTTTCGTTACTTTTTGGTTACTTTTCGTTATTTTTCGTAACTTTTGTCGTTACTTTGCATTTTTCGGTACTTTTTGTTACTTTTTCGTTACTTTTTCGTTACTCGTTACTTTGCGTTACTTTTCGTTAAGTTGCGTTACTTTGCGTTACTTTGCGTTACTCGTTACTTTTTCGTTACTTTGAATTTTTCATTACTTTTTTCGTTACTTTGCATTTTTCGTTACTTTCCGTTACTTTTTCGTTACTTTGTATTTTTCGTTACTTTTTTCGTTACTTTGCATTTTTGGTTACTTTTCGTTACTTTTTCGTTACTTTGCATTTTTCGGTACTTTTCGTTACTTTTTGGTTACTTTTTGTTACTTTTCGTTACTCGTTACTATTCGTTACTTTTTTCGTTACTTTTCGCTACTCGTTACTTTTTCGTTACTTTTCGCTACTTTTCGTTACTTTTAGTTACTCATAATTTTTCGTTACTTTTAATTACTCGTTACTTTTCGTTACTTTGCATTTTTCGTTACTTTGTTCGTTACTTTGCATTTTTCGTTACTTTTCGTTACTTTTCGTTACTTTTTCGTTACTTTGAATTTTTCATTACTTTTTTCGTTACTTTGCATTTTTCGTTACTTTCCGTTACTTTTTCGTTTCTTTGTATTTTTCGTTCCTTTTTTCGTTACTTTGCATTTTTCGTTACTTTTCGTTACTTTTTCGTTACTTTGCATTTTTCGGTACTTTTCGTTACTTTTTGGTTACTTTTTGTTACTTTTCGTTACTCGTTACTTTTCGTTACTTTTTGTTACTCGTTACTATTCGTTACTTTTCGCTAATCGTTACTTTTTCGCTACTTTACTTTGCTTTTCGTTACTGATAATTTTTTGTTACTTTTAATTACTCGTTACTTTTCGTTACTTTGCATTTTTCGTTACTTTGTTCATTACTTTGCAGTTTTCGTTACTTTTTTCGTTTGCATTTTTCGTTACTTTTTTGGTTACTTTGCAGTTTTCGTTACTTTTGTAGTTACTTTTCTTTTTTCGTTACTTTGCATTTTTCGTTACTTTTTTCTTTACTTTGCATTGCTTGTGACTTTTTTCGTTACTTTGTATTTTTCGTTACTTTTTTCACTACTTTGCATTTTTCGTTACTTTTTTCGTTACTTTGCAATTTTCGTTACTTTTTTCGTTACTTTGCATTTGTCGTTACTTTTCGTTACTTTTGTCGTTACTTTGCATTTTTCGTTACTTTTTTCTTTACTTTGCAGTTTTCGTTACTCTTTTCTTTACTTTGCATTTGTCGTTACTTTTCGTTACTTTTTCGTTACTTTGCATTTTTCGTTACATTTTTCGTTACTTTGCTTTTTTTGTTACTTTTGTCGTTGCTTTGCAGTTTTCGTTACTTTTTTCGTTACTTTGCATTTTTCGTTACTTTGCGTTACTTTTTCGTTGCTTTGCATTTTTCGTTACTCTGCATTTGTCGTTACTTGTCGTTACTTTTTCGTTACTTTGCATTTTCGTTACTTTTCGTTACTTTTTCGTTACTTTGCATTTTTGGTTACTTTTCGTTATTTTTCGTAACTTTTGTCGTTACTTTGCATTTTTCGGTACTTTTTGTTACTTTTTCGGTACTTTTTCGTTACTCGTTACTTTGCGTTACTTTTCGTTAAATTGCGTTACTTTGCGTTACTTTGCGTTACTTTGCGTTACTCGTTACTTTTCGTTACTTTTTCGTTACTTTGAATTTTTCATTACTTTTTTCGTTACTTTGCATTTTTCGTTACTTTCCGTTGCTTTTTCGTTACTTTGTATTTTTCGTTACTTTTTTCGTTACTTTGCATTTTTGGGTACTTTTCGTTATTTTGTCGTTACTTTGCATTTTTCGGTACTTTTCGTTACTTTTTGGTTACTTTTTGTTACTTTTCGTTACTCGTTACTATTCGTTACTTTTTTCGTTACTTTTCGCTACTCGTTACTTTTTCGTTACTTTTCGCTACTTTTCGTTACTTTTAGTTACTCATAATTTTTCGTTACTTTTAATTACTCGTTACTTTTCGTTACTTTGCATTTTTCGTTACTTTATTCGTTACTTTGCATTTTTCGTTACTTTTCGTTACTTTGAATTTTTCATTACTTTTTTCGTTACTTTGCATTTTTCGTTACTTTCCGTTACTTTTTCGTTACTTTGTATTTTTCGTTACTTTTTTCGTTACTTTGCATTTTTGGTTACTTTTCGTTACTTTTTCGTTACTTTGCATTTTTCGGTACTTTTCGTTACTTTTTGGTTACTTTTTGTTACTTTTCGTTACTCGTTACTTTTCGTTACTTTTTGTTACTCGTTGCTATTCGTTACTTTTCGTTACTTTTCGCTACTCGTTACTTTTTCGCTACTTTACTTTGCTTTTAGTTACTCATAATTTTTTGTTACTTTTAATTACTCGTTACTTTTCGTTACTTTGCATTTTTCGTTACTTTGTTCATTACTTTGCAGTTTTCGTTACTTTTTTCGTTTGCATTTTTCGTTACTTTTTTGGTTACTTCGCAATTTTCGTTACTTTTTTAGTTACTTTGCTTTTTTCGTTTCTTTGCATTTTTCGTTACTTTTTTCTTTACTTTGCATTGCTCGTTACTTTTCGATAAGCAGCGAAAAGTAACGAAAAGTAACGAAAAGTAACGCAAAGTAACGACTAATGCAAAGTAATGAAAAGTAACGAAAAGTAACGAGCAACGCAAAGTAACGACTAATGCAAAGTAATGAAAAGTAACGAAAAGTAACGAGCAACGCAAAGTAACGAGTTACGAAAAGTAACGTGTAACGCAAAGTAACGAAAAGTAACGACTAATGCAAAGTAATGAAAAGTAAAGAAAAGTAACAAGTAACGCAATGTAATGAAAAGTAAAGAGTAATGCAAAGTAACGAAAAGTAACGAGTAACGAAACTAACGAAAAGTAACGAAACTCCTTACGAAAAGTAACGAGTAATGCAAAGTAACGAAAAGTAACAAGTAACGCAAAGTAACGCAAAGTAACGAGTAATGCAAAGTAACGAAAAGTAACGAGTAATGCAGGGTAACGAAAAGTAACAAGTAACACAAAGTAACGAATAGTAGAGTAACGCAAAGTAACGAAAAGTAACGAGTAACGAAAAGTAACGAGTAATGCAAAGTAACGAAAAGTAACAAATAACGCAAAGTAACAAAAAGTAATGAGTAACGCAAAGTAACGAAAAGTAACGAGTAACGCAAAGTAACAAATAACGCAAAGTAACAAAAAGTAATGAGTAACGCAAATTAACGAAAAGCAACGAGTAACGCAAAGTAACGAGTAATGCAAAGTAATGCAAAGTAACGAAAATTAACAAGTAAAGCAAAGTAACGAAAAGTAGCGAAAAGTAACGAGTAATGCAGGGTAACGAAAAGTAACAAGTAACACAAAGTATCGAATAGTAGAGTAACGCAAAGTAACGCAAAGTAACGAAAAGTAACGAGTATTGCAATGTAACGAAAAGTATCGAAAAGTAACGAGTAACGCAAAGTAACGAAAAGTAACGAGTCACGAAAAGTAACGAAAATTAACGAGTCACGAAATGTAAAGAGTCACGCAAAGTAACGAAAAGTATCGAAAAGTAACGAGCAACGCAAAGTAACGAGTAACGAAAAGTAACGTGCAACGCAAAGTAACGAAAAGTAACGACTAATGCAAAGTAATGAAAAGTAACGAAAAGTAACAAGTAACGCAATGTAATGAAAAGTAAAGAGTAATGCAAAGTAACGAAAAGTAATAAGTAACGCAAAGTAACGAAAAGTAACGAGTAACGAAACTAACGAAAAGTAACGAAACTCCTTACGAAAAGTAACGAGTAATGCAAAGTAACGAAAAGTAACAAGTAACGCAAAGTAACGCAAAGTAACGAGTAATGCAAAGTAACGAAAAGTAACGAGTGATGCAGAGTAACGAAAAGTAACAAGTAATACAAAGTAACGAAAAGTAGAGAGTAATGCAAAGTAACGAAAAGTAACAAGTAACGCAAAGTAACGAGTAATGCAGGGTATCGAAAAGTAACAAGTAACACAAAGTAACGAATAGTAGAGTAACGCAAAGTAACGAAAAGTAACGAGTAACGAAAAGTAACGAGTAATGCAAAGTAACGAAAAGTAACAAATAACGCAAAGTAACAAAAAGTAATGAGTCACGCAAATTAACGAAAAGTAACGAGTAACGCAAAGTAACGCAAAGTAACGAGTAATGCAAAGTAACGAAAAGTAACGAGTAACGCAAAGTAACGAAAAGTAACGAGTAACGAAAAGTAACGAGTAATGCAAAGTAACGAAAAGTAACAAATAACGCAAAGTAACAAAAAGTAATGAGTAACGCAAAGTAACGAAAAGTAACGAGTAACGCAAAGTAACAAATAACGCAAAGTAACAAAAAGTAATGAGTAACGCAAATTAACGAAAAGCAACGAGTAACGCAAAGTAACGAGTAATGCAAAGTAATGCAAAGTAACGAAAATTAACAAGTAAAGCAAAGTAACGAAAAGTAGCGAAAAGTAACGAGTAATGCAGGGTAACGAAAAGTAACAAGTAACACAAAGTATCGAATAGTAGAGTAACGCAAAGTAACGCAAAGTAACGAAAAGTAACGAGTATTGCAATGTAACGAAAAGTATCGAAAAGTAACGAGTAACGCAAAGTAACGAAAAGTAACGAGTCACGAAAAGTAACGAAAATTAACGAGTCACGAAATGTAACGAGTCACGCAAAGTAACGAAAAGTATCGAAAAGTAACGAGCAACGCAAAGTAACGAGTAACGAAAAGTAACGTGCAACGCAAAGTAACGAAAAGTAACGACTAATGCAAAGTAATGAAAAGTAACGAAAAGTAACAAGTAACGCAAAGTAACGAGTAATGCAGGGTATCGAAAAGTAACAAGTAACACAAAGTAACGAATAGTAGAGTAACGCAAAGTAACGAAAAGTAACGAGTAACGAAAAGTAACGAGTAATGCAAAGTAACGAAAAGTAACAAATAACGCAAAGTAACAAAAAGTAGAGTCACGCAAATTAACGAAAAGTAACGAGTAACGCAAAGTAACGTAAAGTAACGAGTAATGCAAAGTAATGCAAAGTAACGAAAATTAACAAGTAAAGCAAAGTAACGAAAAGTAGCGAAAAGTAACGAGTAATGCAGGGTAACGAAAAGTAACAAGTAACACAAAGTAACGAATACTAGAGTAACGCAAAGTAACGAGTAATGCATAGTAACGCAAAGTAACGAGTAATGCAAAGTAATGAAAATTAACGAAAATTAACAAGTAAAGCAATGTAACGAAAAGTATCGAAAAGTAACGAGTAAAGAAAAGTAACGAGTAATGCAAAGTAACGAAAAGTAACAAATAACGCAAAGTAACAAAAAGTAATGAGTAACGCAAAGTAACGAAAAGTAACGAGTAACGCAAAGTAACAAATAACGCAAAGTAACAAAAAGTAATGAGTAACGCAAAGTAACGAAAAGTAACGAGTAACGCAAAGTAACAAATAACGCAAAGTAACAAAAAGTAATGAGTAACGCAAATTAACGAAAAGTAACGAGTAACGCAAAGTAACGCAAAGTAACGAGTAATGCAAAGTAATGAAAAGTAACGAGAAACGCGAAGTAACGAAAAGCAACGAGAAAAGCAAAGTAACGAAAAGTAACGAAGAGTAACGAGCAACGCAAAGTATCGAAAAGCAACACAAAGTAACGAAAAGTAACGAGTAAAGCAAAGTAACGCAATGTAACGAGTAACTCAAAGTAACGCAATGTAACGAGTAATCCAAAGTAACGCAAAGTAACGAGTAATGCAAAGTAATGAAAAGTAACGAGTAATGAAGGTTTACGAAAAGTAACAAGTAACGAAAAGTAACAAGTAACGCAAAGTAACGAAAACTAACGAAAACTAACAAGTAACGCAAAGTAACGAGTAACTCAAAGTAACGCAAAGTAACGAGTAATGCAAAGTAACGAGAAACGCAAACAAAAAGAAAAAAAGGTTTTTACTCTTGGTTAAGGTGGAGCAGACATTGCTCACATTATTTCATGACATCCATGTCCATCATTTTTTTTCTACATCGTTTTCATTTACATTTCTTGTGCTGTTTTTCCGGTTAAAATTTTGGTTGCAAACCGGGCGACAGAAAGATGAAAAACAAAAAAAAAAAAAAAACGTCGACAGTCTTTACTGTTACTTTGCATTTTAGTTACTTTTTTCATTACTTTGCTCGTTACTTTGCATTTTTCGTTACTTTTTTCGTTAAATTGCATTTTTCGTTACTTTTCGTTACTTTTTCGTTACTTTGCATTTTTGGTTACTTTTCGTTATTTTTCGTTACTTTTTGGTTACTTTTCGTTATTTTTCGTAACTTTTGTCGTTACTTTGCATTTTTCGGTACTTTTTGTTACTTTTTCGTTACTTTTTCGTTACTCGTTACTTTGCGTTACTTTTCGTTAAGTTGCGTTACTTTGCGTTACTTTGCGTTACTCGTTACTTTTCGTTACTTTTTCGTTACTTTGAATTTTTCATTACTTTTTTCGTTACTTTGCATTTTTCGTTACTTTCCGTTACTTTTTCGTTACTTTGTATTTTTCGTTACTTTTTTCGTTACTTTGCATTTTTGGTTACTTTTCGTTACTTTTTCGTTACTTTGCATTTTTCGGTACTTTTCGTTACTTTTTGGTTACTTTTTGTTACTTTTCGTTACTCGTTACTATTCGTTACTTTTTTCGTTACTTTTCGCTACTCGTTACTTTTTCGTTACTTTTCGCTACTTTTCGTTACTTTTAGTTACTCATAATTTTTCGTTACTTTTAATTACTCGTTACTTTTCGTTACTTTGCATTTTTCGTTACTTTGTTCGTTACTTTGCATTTTTCGTTACTTTTCGTTACTTTTCGTTACTTTTTCGTTACTTTGAATTTTTCATTACTTTTTTCGTTACTTTGCATTTTTCGTTACTTTCCGTTACTTTTTCGTTTCTTTGTATTTTTCGTTCCTTTTTTCGTTACTTTGCATTTTTCGTTACTTTTCGTTACTTTTTCGTTACTTTGCATTTTTCGGTACTTTTCGTTACTTTTTGGTTACTTTTTGTTACTTTTCGTTACTCGTTACTTTTCGTTACTTTTTGTTACTCGTTACTATTCGTTACTTTTCGCTAATCGTTACTTTTTCGCTACTTTACTTTGCTTTTCGTTACTGATAATTTTTTGTTACTTTTAATTACTCGTTACTTTTCGTTACTTTGCATTTTTCGTTACTTTGTTCATTACTTTGCAGTTTTCGTTACTTTTTTCGTTTGCATTTTTCGTTACTTTTTTGGTTACTTTGCAGTTTTCGTTACTTTTTTAGTTACTTTTCTTTTTTCGTTACTTTTTTCTTTACTTTGCATTGCTTGTGACTTTTTTCGTTACTTTGTATTTTTCGTTACTTTTTTCACTACTTTGCATTTTTCGTTACTTTTTTCGTTACTTTGCACTTTTCGTTACTTTTGTCGTTACTTTGCATTTTTCGTTACTTTTTTCTTTACTTTGCAGTTTTCGTTACTCTTTTCTTTACTTTGCATTTGTCGTTACTTTTCGTTACTTTTTCGTTACTTTGCATTTTTCGTTACATTTTTCGTTACTTTGCTTTTTTTGTTACTTTTGTCGTTGCTTTGCAGTTTTCGTTACTTTTTTCGTTACTTTGCATTTTTCGTTACTTTGCGTTACTTTTTCGTTGCTTTGCATTTTTCGTTACTCTGCATTTGTCGTTACTTGTCGTTACTTTTTCGTTACTTTGCATTTTCGTTACTTTTCGTTACTTTTTCGTTACTTTGCATTTTTGGTTACTTTTCGTTATTTTTCGTAACTTTTGTCGTTACTTTGCATTTTTCGGTACTTTTTGTTACTTTTTCGGTACTTTTTCGTTACTCGTTACTTTGCGTTACTTTTCGTTAAATTGCGTTACTTTGCGTTACTCGTTACTTTTCGTTACTTTTTCGTTACTTTGAATTTTTCATTACTTTTTTCGTTACTTTGCATTTTTCGTTACTTTCCGTTGCTTTTTCGTTACTTTGTATTTTTCGTTACTTTTTTCGTTACTTTGCATTTTTGGGTACTTTTCGTTATTTTGTCGTTACTTTGCATTTTTCGGTACTTTTCGTTACTTTTTGGTTACTTTTTGTTACTTTTCGTTACTCGTTACTATTCGTTACTTTTTTCGTTACTTTTCGCTACTCGTTACTTTTTCGTTACTTTTCGCTACTTTTCGTTACTTTTAGTTACTCATAATTTTTCGTTACTTTTAATTACTCGTTACTTTTCGTTACTTTGCATTTTTCGTTACTTTATTCGTTACTTTGCATTTTTCGTTACTTTTCGTTACTTTGAATTTTTCATTACTTTTTTCGTTACTTTGCATTTTTCGTTACTTTCCGTTACTTTTTCGTTACTTTGTATTTTTCGTTACTTTTTTCGTTACTTTGCATTTTTGGTTACTTTTCGTTACTTTTTCGTTACTTTGCATTTTTCGGTACTTTTCGTTACTTTTTGGTTACTTTTTGTTACTCGTTGCTATTCGTTACTTTTCGTTACTTTTCGCTACTCGTTACTTTTTCGCTACTTTACTTTGCTTTTAGTTACTCATAATTTTTTGTTACTTTTAATTACTCGTTACTTTTCGTTACTTTGCATTTTTCGTTACTTTGTTCATTACTTTGCAGTTTTCGTTACTTTTTTCGTTTGCATTTTTCGTTACTTTTTTGGTTACTTCGCAATTTTCGTTACTTTTTTAGTTACTTTGCTTTTTTCGTTTCTTTGCATTTTTCGTTACTTTTTTCTTTACTTTGCATTGCTCGTTACTTTTCGATAAGCAGCGAAAAGTAACGAAAAGTAACGAAAAGTAACGCAAAGTAACGACTAATGCAAAGTAATGAAAAGTAACGAAAAGTAACGAGCAACGCAAAGTAACGACTAATGCAAAGTAATGAAAAGTAACGAAAAGTAACGAGCAACGCAAAGTAACGAGTTACGAAAAGTAACGTGTAACGCAAAGTAACGAAAAGTAACGACTAATGCAAAGTAATGAAAAGTAAAGAAAAGTAACAAGTAACGCAATGTAATGAAAAGTAAAGAGTAATGCAAAGTAACGAAAAGTAACGAGTAACGAAACTAACGAAAAGTAACGAAACTCCTTACGAAAAGTAACGAGTAATGCAAAGTAACGAAAAGTAACAAGTAACGCAAAGTAACGCAAAGTAACGAGTAATGCAAAGTAACGAAAAGTAACGAGTAATGCAGGGTAACGAAAAGTAACAAGTAACACAAAGTAACGAATAGTAGAGTAACGCAAAGTAACGAAAAGTAACGAGTAACGAAAAGTAACGAGTAATGCAAAGTAACGAAAAGTAACAAATAACGCAAAGTAACAAAAAGTAATGAGTAACGCAAAGTAACGAAAAGTAACGAGTAACGCAAAGTAACAAATAACGCAAAGTAACAAAAAGTAATGAGTAACGCAAATTAACGAAAAGCAACGAGTAACGCAAAGTAACGAGTAATGCAAAGTAATGCAAAGTAACGAAAATTAACAAGTAAAGCAAAGTAACGAAAAGTAGCGAAAAGTAACGAGTAATGCAGGGTAACGAAAAGTAACAAGTAACACAAAGTATCAAATAGTAGAGTAACGCAAAGTAACGCAAAGTAACGAAAAGTAACGAGTATTGCAATGTAACGAAAAGTATCGAAAAGTAACGAGTAACGCAAAGTAACGAAAAGTAACGAATCACGAAAAGTAACGAAAATTAACGAGTCACGAAATGTAACGAGTCACGCAAAGTAACGAAAAGTATCGAAAAGTAACGAGCAACGCAAAGTAACGAGTAACGAAAAGTAACGTGCAACGCAAAGTAACGAAAAGTAACGACTAATGCAAAGTAATGAAAAGTAACGAAAAGTAACAAGTAACGCAATGTAATGAAAAGTAAAGAGTAATGCAAAGTAACGAAAAGTAATAAGTAACGCAAAGTAACGAAAAGTAACGAGTAACGAAACTAACGAAAAGTAACGAAACTCCTTACGAAAAGTAACGAGTAATGCAAAGTAACGAAAAGTAACAAGTAACGCAAAGTAACGCAAAGTAACGAGTAATGCAAAGTAACGAAAAGTAACGAGTGATGCAGAGTAACGAAAAGTAACAAGTAATACAAAGTAACGAAAAGTAGAGAGTAATGCAAAGTAACGAAAAGTAACAAGTAACGCAAAGTAACGAGTAATGCAGGGTATCGAAAAGTAACAAGTAACACAAAGTAACGAATAGTAGAGTAACGCAAAGTAACGAAAAGTAACGAGTAACGAAAAGTAACGAGTAATGCAAAGTAACGAAAAGTAACAAATAACGCAAAGTAACAAAAAGTAATGAGTCACGCAAATTAACGAAAAGTAACGAGTAACGCAAAGTAACGCAAAGTAACGAGTAATGCAGGGTAACGAAAAGTAACAAGTAACACAAAGTAACGAATAGTAGAGTAACGCAAAGTAACGAAAAGTAACGAGTAATGCAAAGTAACGAAAAGTAACAAATAACGCAAAGTAACAAAAAGTAATGAGTAACGCAAAGTAACGAAAAGTAACGAGTAACGCAAAGTAACAAATAACGCAAAGTAACAAAAAGTAATGAGTAACGCAAATTAACGAAAAGCAACGAGTAACGCAAAGTAACGAGTAATGCAAAGTAATGCAAAGTAACGAAAATTAACAAGTAAAGCAAAGTAACGAAAAGTAGCGAAAAGTAACGAGTAATGCAGGGTAACGAAAAGTAACAAGTAACACAAAGTATCGAATAGTAGAGTAACGCAAAGTAACGCAAAGTAACGAAAAGTAACGAGTATTGCAATGTAACGAAAAGTATCGAAAAGTAACGAGTAACGCAAAGTAACGAAAAGTAACGAGTCACGAAAAGTAACGAAAATTAACGAGTCACGAAATGTAACGAGTCACGCAAAGTAACGAAAAGTATCGAAAAGTAACGAGCAACGCAAAGTAACGAGTAACGAAAAGTAACGTGCAACGCAAAGTAACGAAAAGTAACGACTAATGCAAAGTAATGAAAAGTAACGAAAAGTAACAAGTAACGCAATGTAATGAAAAGTAAAGAGTAATGCAAAGTAACGAAAAGTAATAAGTAACGCAAAGTAACGAAAAGTAACGAGTAACGAAACTAACGAAAAGTAACGAAACTCCTTACGAAAAGTAACGAGTAATGCAAAGTAACGAAAAGTAACAAGTAACGCAAAGTAACGCAAAGTAACGAGTAATGCAAAGTAACGAAAAGTAACGAGTGATGCAGAGTAACGAAAAGTAACAAGTAATACAAAGTAACGAAAAGTAGAGAGTAATGCAAAGTAACGAAAAGTAACAAGTAACGCAAAGTAACGAGTAATGCAGGGTATCGAAAAGTAACAAGTAACACAAAGTAACGAATAGTAGAGTAACGCAAAGTAACGAAAAGTAACGAGTAACGAAAAGTAACGAGTAATGCAAAGTAACGAAAAGTAACAAATAACGCAAAGTAACAAAAAGTAGAGTCACGCAAATTAACGAAAAGTAACGAGTAACGCAAAGTAACGTAAAGTAACGAGTAATGCAAAGTAATGCAAAGTAACGAAAATTAACAAGTAAAGCAAAGTAACGAAAAGTAGCGAAAAGTAACGAGTAATGCAGGGTAACGAAAAGTAACAAGTAACACAAAGTAACGAATAGTAGAGTAACGCAAAGTAACGAGTAATGCATAGTAACGCAAAGTAACGAGTAATGCAAAGTAATGAAAATTAACGAAAATTAACAAGTAAAGCAATGTAACGAAAAGTATCGAAAAGTAACGAGTAAAGAAAAGTAACGAGTAATGCAAAGTAACGAAAAGTAACAAATAACGCAAAGTAACAAAAAGTAATGAGTAACGCAAAGTAACGAAAAGTAACGAGTAATGCAAAGTAACAAATAACGCAAAGTAACAAAAAGTAATGAGTAACGCAAATTAACGAAAAGTAACGAGTAACGCAAAGTAACGCAAAGTAACGAGTAATGCAAAGTAATGAAAAGTAACGAAAAGTAACAAGTAACGCACTGTAACGAAAAGTAACAGGTAATGCAAAGTAACGAGTAATGCAAAGAAACGAAAAGTAACGCAAAGTAACGACTAATGCAAAGTAATGAAAAGTAACGAAAAGTAACAAGTAACGCAAAGTAACGCAAAGTAACGACTAATGCAAAGTAATGAAAAGTAACGAAAAGTAACGAGCAACGCAAAGTAACGAGTTACGAAAAGTAACGTGTAACGCAAAGTAACGAAAAGTAACGACTAATGCAAAGTAATGAAAAGTAAAGAAAAGTAACAAGTAACGCAATGTAATGAAAAGTAAAGAGTAATGCAAAGTAACGAAAAGTAACGAGTAACGAAACTAACGAAAAGTAACGAAACTCCTTACGAAAAGTAACGAGTAATGCAAAGTAACGAAAAGTAACAAGTAACGCAAAGTAACGCAAAGTAACGAGTAACGCAAAGTAACGAAAAGTAACGAGTAATGCAGGGTAACGAAAAGTAACAAGTAACACAAAGTAACGAATAGTAGAGTAACGCAAAGTAACGAAAGGTAACGAGTAACGAAAAGTAACGAGTAATGCAAAGTAACGAAAAGTAACAAATAACGCAAAGTAACAAAAAGTAATGAGTAACGCAAAGTAACGAAAAGTAACGAGTAACGCAAAGTAACAAATAACGCAAAGTAACAAAAAGTAATGAGTAACGCAAATTAACGAAAAGCAACGAGTAACGCAAAGTAACGAGTAATGCAAAGTAATGCAAAGTAACGAAAATTAACAAGTAAAGCAAAGTAACGAAAAGTAGCGAAAAGTAACGAGTAATGCAGGGTAACGAAAAGTAACAAGTAACACAAAGTAACGAATAGTAGAGTAACGCAAAGTAACGCAAAGTAACGCAAAGTAACGAGTATTGCAATGTAACGAAAAGTATCGAAAAGTAACGAGTAACACAAAGTAACGAAAAGTAACGAGTCACGAAAAGTAACAAAAAGTAACAAGTCACGAAATGTAACGAGTCACGCAAAGTAACGAAAAGTATCGAAAAGTAACGAGCAACGCAAAGTAACGAGTAACGAAAAGTAACGTGCAATGCAAAGTAACGAAAAGTAACGACTAATGCAAAGTAATGAAAAGTAACGAAAAGTAACAAGTAACGCAATGTAATGAAAAGTAAAGAGTAATGCAAAGTAACGAAAAGTAATAAGTAACGCAAAGTAACGAAAAGTAACGAGTAACGAAACTAACGAAAAGTAACGAAACTCCTTACGAAAAGTAACGAGTAATGCAAAGTAACGAAAAGTAACGCAAAGTAACGAGTAATGCAAAGTAACGAAAAGTAACGAGTGATGCAGAGTAACGAAAAGTAACAAGTAATACAAAGTAACGAAAAGTAGAGAGTAATGCAAAGTAACGAAAAGTAACAAGTAACGCAAAGTAACGAGTAATGCAGGGTATCGAAAAGTAACAAGTAACACAAAGTAACGAATAGTAGAGTAACGCAAAGTAACGAAAAGTAACGAGTAACGAAAAGTAACGAGTAATGCAAAGTAACGAAAAGTAACAAATAACGCAAAGTAACAAAAAGTAATGAGTCACGCAAATTAACGAAAAGTAACGAGTAACGCAAAGTAACGTAAAGTAACGAGTAATGCAAAGTAATGCAAAGTAACGAAAATTAACAAGTAAAGCAAAGTAACGAAAAGTAGCGAAAAGTAACGAGTAATGCAGGGTAACGAAAAGTAACAAGTAACACAAAGTAACGAATAGTAGAGTAACGCAAAGTAACGAGTAACGCATAGTAACGCAAAGTAACGAGTAATGCAAAGTAATGAAAATTAACGAAAATTAACAAGTAAAGCAATGTAACGAAAAGTATCGAAAAGTAACGAGTAACGAAAAGTAACGAGTAATGCAAAGTAATGAAAAGTAACAAATAACGCAAAGTAACAAAAAGTAATGAGTAACGCAAAGTAACGAAAAGTAACGAGTAACGCAAAGTAACAAGTAACGCAAAGTAACAAAAAGTAATGAGTAACGCAAATTAACGAAAAGTAACGAGTAACGCAAAGTAACGCAAAGTAACGAGTAATGCAAAGTAATGAAAAGTAACGAAAAGTAACAAGTAACGCACTGTAACGAAAAGTAACAGGTAATGCAAAGTAACGAGTAATGCAAAGTAACGAAAAGTAACAAGTAACGCAAAGTAACGAGTAATGCACAGTAATGAAAAGTAACGAAAATTAACAAGTAAAGCAAAGTAACGAAAAGTAGCTAAAAGTAACGAGTAATGCAAAGCAACGCAAAGTAACGAAAAGTAACGAGTAATGCAAAGTAATGAAAAGTAACGAAAATTAACAAGTAAAGCAAAGTAACGAAAAGTAGCGAAAAGTAACGAGTAATGCAAAGTAACGAAAAGTAACAAATAACGCAAAGTAACGAAAAGTAACGAGTAACGCAAAGTAACGTAAAGTAACGAGTAATGCAAAGTAATGCAAAGTAACGAAAATTAACAAGTAAAGCAAAGTAACGAAAAGTAGCGAAAAGTAACGAGTAATGCAGGGTAACGAAAAGTAACAAATAACGCAAAGTCACAAAAAGTAATGAGTAACGCAAAGTAACGAAAAGTAACGAGTAACGCAAAGTAACAAATAACGCAAAGTAACAAAAAGTAATGAGTAACGCAAATTAACGAAAAGTAACGAGTAACGCAAAGTAACGCAAAGTAACGAGTAATGCAAAGTAATGAAAAGTAACGAAAAGTAACAAGTAACGCACTGTAACGAAAAGTAACAGGTAATGCAAAGTAACGAGTAATGCAAAGTAACGAAAAGTAACAAGTAACGCAAAGTAACGAGTAATGCACAGTAATGAAAAGTAACGAAAATTAACAAGTAAAGCAAAGTAACGAAAAGTAGCTAAAAGTAACGAGTAATGCAAAGCAACGCAAAGTAACGAAAAGTAACGAGTAATGCAAAGTAATGAAAAGTAACGAAAATTAACAAGTAAAGCAAAGTAACGAAAAGTAGCGAAAAGTAACGAGTAATGCAAAGTAATGAAAAGTAACGAAAAGTAACGAGTAACGCAAAGTAACGAAAAGTAACGAGTAATGCAAAGTAACGAAAAGTAACAAATAACGCAAAGTAACGAAAAGTAACGAGTAATGCAAAGTAACGAAAAGTAACGAGAAAAGCAAAGTAACAAAGAGTATCGAAAAGTAACGCAAAGTAACGAGTAATGCAAAGTAACGAAAAGTAACGAAAAGTAACAAGTAACGCAAAGTAACGATTAATGAAAAGTAACAAGCAACGAAAAGTAACGAAAAGTAACGAGTATTGCAATGTAACGAAAAGTATCGAAAAGTAACGAGTAACGCAAAGTAACGAAAAGTAACGAGTCCCGAAAAGCAACGAAAAGTAACGAGTCACGCAAAGTAACGAAAAGTATCGAAAAGTAACGAGCAACGCAAAGTAACGAAAAGTAACGTGTAACGCAAAGTAACGAAAAGTAACGAGCAACGCAAAGTAACGAAAAGTAACGAGCAACGCAAAGTAACGAAAAGTAACGAGAAACGCAAAGTAACGCAAAGTAGCGACTAATGCAAAGTAATGAAAAGTAACAAGTAACGCAATGTCATGAAAAGTAAAGAGTAATGCAAAGTAACGAAAAGTAACGAGTAATGCAAAGTAACGCAAAGTAACGAGTAACGCAAAGTAACGAAAAGTAACGAGTAACGAAACTAACGAAAAGTAACGAAACTCCTTACGAAAAGTAACGAGTAATGCAAAGAAATGCAAAGTAACGCAAAGTAACGAGTAATGCAAAGTAACGAAAAGTAACGAAAAGTAACGAGTAATGCAGGGTAACGAAAAGTAACAAGTAACACAAAGTAACGAAAAGTAAAGAGTAATGCCAAGTAACGAAAAGTAACGAAAAGTAACGAGTAATGCGAAGTAACGAAAAGTAACGAGTAATGCAGGGTAACGAAAAGTAACAAGTAACACAAAGTAACGAAAAGTAAAGAGTAATGCAAAGTAACGAAAAGTAACAAGTAACGCAAAGTAACGAGAAACGCAAAGTAACGAAAAGTCACGAAAAGTAACGAGTAACGAAAAGTAACGAGTAACGAAAAGTAACGAAAAGTAACAAGTAACGAAAAGTAACGCAAAGTAACGACTAATGCAAAGTAATGAAAAGTAACAAGTAACGCAATGTCATGAAAAGTAAAGAGTAATGCAAAGTAACGAAAAGTAACGAGTAATGCAAAGTAACGAAAAGTAACGAGAAACGCAAAGTAACGAAAAGTAACGCAAAGTAACGACTAATGCAAAGTAATGAAAAGTAACAAGTAACGCAATGTCATGAAAAGTAAAGAGTAATGCAAAGTAACGAAAAGTAACGAGTAATGCAAAGTAACGCAAAGTAACGAGTAACGCAAAGTAACGAAAAGTAACGAGTAATGCAAAGTAATGAAAAGTAACGAAAAGTAACGAGTAATGCAGGGTAACGAAAAGTAACAAGTAACACAAAGTAACGAGAAACGCAAAGTAACGAAAATTAACGAGTAACGAAAAGTAACGAAAAGTAACGAGTAATGCAAAGTAATGAAAAGTAACAAATAACGCAAATTAACGAAAAGTAACGAGTAATGCAAAGTAACGAAAAGTAACGAGAAACGCAAAGTAACGAAAAGTAATGAGTAATGCAAAGTAACGAAAAGTAACGAAAAGTAACGAGTAATGCAAAATAACGAAAAGTAACGAGAAACGCAGCAAAGAAAAGTAATGAGTAATGCAAAGTATCGAAAAGTAATGAGTAACGCAAAGTATTGAAAAGTAACGAGTAACGCAAAGTAACGAAAAGTAACGAGTAATGCAAAGTAACGCAAAGTAACGAGTAATGCAAAGTAATGAAAATTAACGAAAATTAACAAGGAAAGCAAAGTAACGAGTAAAGCAAAGTAACGAAAAGTAACGAGTAACGAAAAGTATCGAAAAGTAACGAGTAATGCAAAGTAACAAATAACGCAAAGTAACAAAAAGTAATGAGTAACGCAAAGTAATGAAAAGCAACCAGTAACGCAAAGTAACAAAAAGTAATGAGTAACGCAAATTAACGAAAAGTAACGAGTAACGCAAAGTAAAGAAAAGTAATGAGTAATGCAGGGTAATGAAAAGTAACAAGTAACGCAAAGTAACGAGAAACGCAAAGTAACGCAAAGTAACGAGTAACGAAAAGTAACGCAAAGTAACGAGTAATGCAAAGTAACGAGAAACGCAAAGTAACGCAAAGTAACGAGTAACGAAAAGTAACAAGTAACGAAAAGTAACGAGTAACGCGAAGTAACGAAAAGTAACGAGAAACGCAAAGTAACGAAAAGTAACGAGAAAAGCAAAGTAACGAAAAGTAACGAAGAGTAACGAGTAACGCAAAGTAACGAAAAGTATCGAAAAGCAACGCAAAGTAACGCAAAGTAACGAAAAGTAACGAGTAACGCAAAGTCACGAAAAGTAACGAGTAATGAAAAGTAACGAGTAACGTGTTGTATCCCCAATTGTTTTCCCCGAGTCCGTTGATAGAAGCAGTTACCGGTCTTAGTTGATTTTTATTAAGCGTAGTTTACAAGATATCTTGGAGAGCCCAACATCAACAAACGTCTCTTTGTTGGACTCTAACGTCCCGCTTTCCGGCACATACAGTTATACTGTTGGAAGAGGCGTGACCTATACTGTGGCGGGAACATTTGCATAGTATGTTTGTCTCAGTGGTTTTCCACTGTCCTCCGTTTAAGCCACACCTCCTCTTGCCTGATAGGGAGTTGCACCCCACGTGTTCCGCCCACACAGATTCCTGTTGTCTATGTTAATACAAACAATCAACACATTCAGTTCCCTCGAACACATTTCATTTCCTAATATGATGCACTAGTTGCATCCTACATTTGGCCATATTTCATACACGTGATATGTTTCTGCATAAACAATGTGTTTTACAATGATTACAGTCAGTATGTATTTTGAACGTACATCTAATGAGCCCACATATGCTTTAATCAGATCTATATTCCACAATTCCCCCTTTTGATCTCTTTTAAGAGATCACCATTTTGACAGGTATCAATAGCCAAACAAAACTTAAAATTTATTTATGTGGATCTTCAACTTGCGATCTTCTAGTGACGTGGCAGACACTTGATGCAAACGAGCCCTCCCTCGTTCGAGTCGGCTGTCTTCTTGTTTCGGATACCGAGAGTAGACTGTTTCGGTATCTAATCGTTGAGGGAATTATTCTGCCCCTTTTGATGCGATGTCCTCTGGCCCAGCCGGGCTCGAGGTGTTTGTGGCGACGTCGGTGCTCGCCTCTTCCAGTGTCCGCTGCGGTTCCAGTGCTGGCGCGCACTGGGTCAAGTGATACCACGTGTCTCCTTTTCCTTTGAGCCTCACTGCATGGGAGGTCCTCTCTGTCACCAGGAACGGTCCGGTCCACCGTGGCTCATCCCACTTTCGTTTGATGACTCGCAGGAGCACCCAGTCAGTGAGGAGAAGCTCTTCGTGGTCCGACTGTGGGGAGGTTCCAACCTGTTTTGCAAATTCAGATATGAGTGATTGCAATTGTTTATAATAGTCTTTGCGTGTCATGCCAGTTAATGGGTTAGTATTTTGCAGACCCCTATTCAGCCCTGGAAAAGGTCTACCGTGTTCGAGCTCGAAGGGAGTGTGTCCAGTGCTTCTGTGTACAGAAGATCTTATAGACATGAGTGCGAGTGGGAGCGCATCCACCCAATTCAGGCCTGTTTGTGCACATACCTTAGCCAGCTTAGCTTTCACCGTCTGGTTCATCCTTTCTACCTTGCGACTGGGGATGATACATGGTTCCAAACGAATGTTTCAGCCCCAACATGGCCTCTACCTTCTGGAGGTCCTGGTTCTTAAAGTGGGAGCCATTGTCAGACCTGATTTTTTTCTGGAAATCCATGCTGCGGGATATAGTGATTAATCAAACATTTGACCACTGACTTGCTATCCTCTTTCCGGACCGGCCATGCTTCTGGCTATCCGGTGTATGCATCCACGCACATTAAAACATACCTGTTTCCCCTTATTGGCCTGATCATATCTGTGTAGTCTATAATCACTTCTTTCCCTGGCACTGTTTTCAACATATATTTACCTGGGTCTGGCTTATATGTCGGCTTGGCATTGTATAACATGCAGATGCGACAACACTTTACCCAATTTGATATGATATCTGCCAGATAGGGATGCCACCCTCCAAGGTTCTCTTCATCTGGGTCACTTCGTTGTGTCCCACGCCATGTGCTTCTTTCATCAGTGGTATGCGAAGTCCTGGCGGCATGACCAGCCGGCCATCCGATGCTCTCCAGATTCCTTCGTGGTTCGTCGCTCCCTTCTGCTTCCAGACCTTCTTTACCTGGGGGGATGTTTTCTCCTGCTCCTTCCCTATATCTGTTAGGTTAAGAGGACCTTTGTTTTCTGTTTCAGGACTTACCATGAACAGCCGGGCCTGATATCCGGTCACCTTCTTGGCCGCTGCATCTGCTTCTTGGTTGCCCCTAGCCGTTCGTGTGTTGCTACTGTCGTGTCCTCTGCATTTGAGGATGGCCACTTCTTCGGGTAGCTGCATTGCCTCCGCCAGTTGTCTCATCTCTGTCTCGTGTTTGATTGGTGTCTGTCCTGCTGTGCGGAACCCTGCTCTGATCCACTGTCCTAGATCTACTTGTGCAGCATGTACTGCATAAGCTGAATCTGTGTAAATGTTTACCTTTTTTCCTGCAGCTAGCTTCAGGGCTTCTACCAGTGCTACCACTTCTGCTCGTTGTGCTGACTGTGCTCCATCTAGTTTTTTCGCCTTCAGTGTTTGGAATGTGTCACCTTGTCTTTGAACCACCGCATATCCGGCTTTCAGTCCTTCTCTATCGTCCCTGTAGCAACAGCCGTCCGTGTAGACGTCCCAAGCCTCCGCTATGGGTTCCGTCTTCAGGTCTGGTCTGGCTTTGTCCTCTACTTCTACTCGTCGTGCGCATTCATGTACCAGTCCTTCTCCTATTCTATCTGCCATGTTAATTCCTTCGTGTGTGAACACCAGATTTGGTGCTTCCAGAACTTTGGAGAGTCACTGTTGTCTCAGTGATGTCATGGTAAAAGTCTGTGAGTTCACATATGCCACTATGCTGTGTGATGTTAGGACGTGTAGTGGGTGTCTCATGACTATGTGCGCGCATTTTGTGATGAGTTTGACTACTCCTGCTGCATGTCTTGTGCATGATGGATGCCTTTTTTCCATTGGATCCAGCATGACACTTAAATATGTCAATATTGTCCTATCACCCCCTTTTTTCTGAAACAACACACCATTTACAACTGTGTTTGTTTCAGAAACATCCAGATAAAAGGGTAGAGTGTAGTCCGCCAATGCCAGCTCGGACAAATTGGCTAATAATTGTTTAAGTTTAATGAATGCCTGTTCGGCTGTGATAGTCCATTTCAGCGGCCCAGTGAGATTATGCATGCCCACCTCTCTCACCATGTTACGTAAGCTCTGGGTGAGGCATGTGAACTCGGGTATATAGTGTCTACTATATCCGACCAGGCCCAGAAACGAGAGCATGGTTTTGACTGTCAGTGGCTTTGTGTGGTGTAGGATCGATGATCGGTGTGCAGGCGACATTGAGGCCCCCTTTTGTGATATTAATCGACCCAAAAATGACACCTGCTGTCGTGCAACTTGTAGTTTGTTTTTACTAACCTTAAACCCGTGTGTAGAGAGATGCAACGGGAGTGTCCGTGTGGCAGTGAGGCAATCCTCCGCTGTGTCAGAGGCCAGTAGTAGGTCGTCCACGTACTGTATGAGTATGGTGCATGGGGGTAGCACGAGATCTGCAAGGCACTGTTTAAGAATTTGATTAAAAATTCCTGGAGAGAGTGCGAACCCTTGTGGTAACCGTGTGTATCGCAACTGCGTTCCTTGGAACGTAAATGAGAATACATCGCGTAATGCTTCTTCCAATGGGAGGCAAAAGAAAGCGTTGGCCAGATCAATGCATGAGAAATATTTGTGTTGTGGTGTTAAGTTATTCAGTGCTACATATGGATTGGGCACAGGCACTGTGTTAGTAGCAAGGACTTTATTGATGGCTCGTAAATCATGGGCCATTCGAAACTTTCCTGTACCCTTTTTCTCCACTGGGAGAATGGGCGTGTTCCATGCTGATGTAGATGATTCTAATACACCAGATGCGAGTAAACCATGTACTGTTTCCTCTATGCCTTCCGCAGCAGCGGGCTTGTGTGGGTACTGTGGTACCCAGACAGGTGTCTGTGTATCAATGGCGAAGGTGACAGGGGTGCAGTGTACCTGCCCTACGTCCGTAGGTCCTGTTGCCCATAATGTTTGTGGTAATGAGTCTAGGAGATGCTGTGTCTGTGTATGATCCGATTTATCTCGGCCATGATCACGGGGTATCAATAGATGTTCCAGAATGATGTGGTCCTCTGTGTGGTTGTGGATACGAAACATTCTGAGAGATACAGATCGAGTCACATGTGGGATATGTGTGTCTTCCCAGTCACAACACTCCACCCCCTTTTTGACCATTGGTCCTAATTCCCTAGCTCCAAGTTGGGGGTGTAGTGCAAGGTAAACATGTGGATACACATTAGACGACATTTTATACCACATATCTTGTTCTGGCGATAACTCACCAATAGCTGCCACTCCTTCTTGTCCCACCAATATGTCCCCAGTCTGCAGGTGCCAATTCTTACCTTGGACTTCCTCCTGGAATGCTTCAAGGTAGCATTCATCTCCGTCTCGATCGTAGAACAGGGTCAGGTGAGGAGGGTCAGGGGGAGGGACGTAAGGGTGTACTTGTGCTATCCAGGGCCGCCACTCATTGTATTTTGACATAATACCCTTGTATGGTAGATTACTGGGTTGTATCAGTCCCCAGTAAATGTCCGCGTATTCTAGCTCATCCGAGCGAATCAGATATTGTCCGTTCATTGTGGCATTTGGTGTGCAGGGTATTTCGGTGCCATTGGGAAACTGTATAAGTAGTCCTTCTGGTCCACATAAAATGGTGGCACCTAGTTTGATAAGCAGGTCATGTCCCAGCAAGTTGACTGGAACTCCCGGTGACATCAAAAATCGGTGGAGATGTTGTTGATCTGCTACTTGTGTAGGGAGGGGTGTTGTAAAAGAAAGTGTCTGACTCACCCCGGAGAATCCCACAACGTTGATGGTTTGATTAGACAATGGTCCCAGTGGCTGATTAATGGTGGAACATGTCGCACCTGTGTCCACCAGGAACGGCACTTCTTTCCCCACTTGTATGGACAGCATGGGTTCGGCCGTGGTCCGTTGGTCGGGGTTTCTCCGTGGGGCGTGTCATTGTGGCATCTGGAATTCCTCCTCAGCCATCCTGTGATCTTCAAATTCCCAGACTGGATACTGACCGTAGGAGGGTGCGCCTCGTCCTCTGGGGCCACCTCTTCCACGTGGTCCTCGTCCTCTCCCTCTCATGTAGTGGTATTTCTCCGGGCATGAATGTGCGAAGTGTCCTCTTTGATCACAGTAATAACCTCCTTGGTCCCCTCTGTCGTATCCAGATCCTCCGTTTCCACCCCGTCCTTGTCCTCTGCCTCGCCCCCTCTCCTCCTGGAGCCTTCCCCTGTCGTACGATGCAGGAGACCTGTAGGGAGGAGCACGAGGCTCCTCCCATGTGGGAATGGGATACAAATCAGGGGTGTGGTCAGCTTCTGTTAACAGAATCTTTACTTGTTCTTTTTTCGGCTTTTTATCATTATTCACTTCTTTTCGGGCTTGTCCCAACTGGAGTTTTAACAGTTGTCTTTCTAACTCTTTCACATCCTCACCTTCTTTGTCAGCCACATCTTTGGCACGTTGTAAGTGATGTACTAAATGTCTTTCCCAGGTCTGACTATCACAGCCCTGCAGGTCAGGATTATCCATCATCATCTGTTGAACAGTCTTTGGTAACCCTTCCATGACCGCCTGTCTAAACCATACTTCTTGTGAATTTTTACTTGGGTGTACGCCAGTGCATTTGGTCCAATCTTCTTTTGATTGTGTCAAGTATTGTCTAGGTGTTGTTTTGGGGTCCCTCACTAGTTTAGGGATGGCTGCCCTCTGGGTAATGGGAATGTGCCTCTGATTTGTACCGCTAAGGCAGCAAATACCTGATGTAGGGGTGTGTCATTTGCTTTGAGTTGCGTGTTTGCCTCTAATTCTATTTGACGGCGCTCTGCCGGTGTTGCTATGATGGCTCTCCAGTCACCTAGTGCCATGTTTTGTCCAGTGGTAAGTTTTTCCAACTTATTCATCCACATAATACCCCCTTCTGTGATGGGAGGAAGTTGGTTCGCTAGTCCGGTCACGTCAGTCAGATTGAGGGGTTTGTAAACCGTTCCGTGTGCTGTTTGCAGCAGAGGGTAGTT
This sequence comes from Embiotoca jacksoni, assembly GCF_022577435.1. Lineage (NCBI taxonomy): Eukaryota > Metazoa > Chordata > Actinopteri > Embiotocidae > Embiotoca > Embiotoca jacksoni. The sequence goes on from NW_027185398.1 coordinate 1,068,813, forward strand.
ATACCTTTCGCCTGCGTTGTTGTCGTGTGAGCGTGTATTGTGTGCAGGTCCTGTGTGTCTCTGTGTCTGCCCATTAGGTGGGTCATTAAACTCTTCCCTCGTCCTTTGTAATTCTTCCTCTATTTGTTGTTCGTCAGGCGTTGATAACATACGCTCACGTTCTTCCATTTCTCTCATACTTACCTGAATGGCGCCTCGTACCCCTTCGTGTGATGTCCTAATAGCTTCACTTGCCCCTTGAGCTCTGCTTGCTACTGTGGGGTTTGGATCCCAATCCCCTGACAGTGCGATAACAGCTTTGCACTTATGTATGGGGTCCCTTCGTTCTCCTGGTGTCCGGCAGCTGTTACTTACCTGTTCCAGCGTAGCCCTCTCCCTTTCATCTGCATAGTACCGCACTTCTTCTTCTTCTTCTTCTTCCGTATCGCTCTTGGGCGGTGGCTCCTCCTTTTCCTCGTCCGTCAGGGGCGGTGGTTCTTCTTCGTCTTCCCCTTCTGAGTGTATGCTACTAAGTTCTGGGAGTGGAGCTCTTTGTCTTACCTGCTTGGGTTTCTTTTTCGTTGTGGACGTGTATTTGGGGCCTGGTGAACTGGTTGTTACCTCTGTGGATGGGTCAAAGTCCACATCCAGTCTGCCTTTGGTTATATTCAGCACTGGGTATAGCCTCGCTCTATTTCCCGTTGCTGGCTTGGTCTGATCACTGTATGGGGAGGAGAGGGGCGCTCGGCGCACTGAGTGCGGCCTCTACTCCTCCTTTTTTTAATTCTGGCATGTCTGTTTTAGCTTTACTTCCTGCCTTGCACGCGTGCTTTACACCCTGCCATATTACCGCCAATTGATGCCATTTACTGCTAGCTTTGTCGAATTTTTTTGTTTGTTTTTTCCATTCCGATTTATAAATCCAACTCAGATTTTATCTCGGCTTCCACCTCCTCCTTTCTCTTTTTATTAAATTTTACATTCTCCCACAACAGTCTACCTAATGGCAGAGTCAATTCCTCTTTTCCTTTTACCGCATCTTTTAACATGTCTTCCAACTTCTTCTGTCTTTTCTTTTCCTTTTTATCGCCTGCTGCAGTACCCATTCCTGCCAGCACCAGCTGCATTTGGTACTCATAGGGTCCCCAGCCACTGTTGTCAATCTCTCCCTCAAATTCTCCCTCCATTTTGTACTTCCTTTGTCTTTTTATTGCTACCCTTCCCCCCACGCCTTTCCTGGCGTGTGCTCCACTTACTCACTTTTATTACTGAGAGACACCGCTCTCCTAGCATTATAGCTACAGCTCTATTTAACTGTATTTCTGAGATTCACCGCTCTCCGGGCATTTCAACCCCTCTATTTCTGGGAGTCAGCGCTCTCCTAGCATTATAGCTATAACTCTATTTAACTCTATTTCTGAGAGACGCCGCTCCCCGGGCATTCCAACCCACAACAGAATTCGGGGGTTTCCTGAAATTCCCCCCGGGCCTCTAACCCAGCGTTTGCCAGGGCCTCGTCAGACCCTGGTGGGGTCCGCCACAACCAGGACTTAATTCGGGGGCTTCCTTAATTCCCCTGGGCCTTTCACCCAGCTTTTACCAGTGCCCCGTCAGACCCTGGTTTGGTCCGCCACGACCTGGACTTTACTCGCTTCTGTTTCCGAGAGACGCCGCTCTCCACAACTCTATTTTGCCTTTGTAGCGATTCAATTTACACAGATTCACAGAGACGTTTTTAGTAGTAGTCAATCGCAGAAATTCAGTTTAAACTCGGTTTTCTGCTTACCTTCGTGCGGTCGACCTGGTCTCTGAGTGCCTGTGCGTCGCTGAATCCGGTCCGAATATGCTTCTAATCCCGGACGAAGCCCCCAAATTGTTGTATCCCCAATTGTTTTCCCCGAGTCCGTTGATAGAAGCAGTCTTTAGGCAGTTACCAGTCTTAGTTGATTTTTTTATTAAGCGTAGTTTACAAGATATCTTGGAGAGCCCAACATCAACAAACGTCTCTTTGTTGGACTCTAACGTCCCGCTTTCCGGCACATACACTTATACTATTGGAAGAGGCGTGACCTATACTGTGGCGGGAACATTTGCATAGTATGTTTGTCTCAGTGGTTTTCCACTGTCCTCCGTTTAAGCCACACCTCCTCTTACCTGATAGGGAGTTGCACCCCACGTGTTCCGCCCACACAGATTCCTGTTGTCTATGTTAATACAAACAATCAACACATTCAGTTCCCTCGAACACATTTCATTTCCTAATATGATGCACTAGTTGCATCCTACATTTGGCCATATTTCATACACGTGATATGTTTCTGCATAAACAATGTGTTTTACAATGATTACAGTCAGTATGTATTTTGAACGTACATCTTATGAGCCCACATATGCTTTAATCAGATCTATATTCCACAAACGCAAAGTAACGAAAAGTAACGAGTAACGAGTAACGCAAAGTAAATCAAAGTAACGAAAAGTAGCGAAAAGTAACGAGTAACGCAAAGTAGCGCAAAGTAACGCAAAGTAACACAAAGTAACGAAAAGTAACAAGTAACGCAAAGTAACGAAAAGTAACAAGTAACGAAAAGTAACAAGTAACGAAAAGTAACTAAAAGTAACGAGTAACGAAAAGTAACGAAAAGTAACAAGTAACGCAAAGTAACGAAAAGTAACAAGTAACGCAAAGTAACGCAAAGTAACGAAAAGTAACGCAAAGTAACACAAAGTAACGAAAAGTAACAAGTAACGAAAAGTAACAAGTAACGAAAAGTAACTAAAAGTAACGAGTAACGAAAAGTAACGAAAAGTAACAAGTAACGCAAAGTAACGAAAAGTAACAAGTAACGCAAAGTAACGCAAAGTAACGAAAAGTAACGAGTAACGCAAAGTAAAGAAAAGTAACGAGTAACGAAAAGTAACAAGTAACGCAAAGTAACGCAAAGTAACGAGTAACGCAAAGTAACGAAAAGTAACAAGTAACGCAAAGTAACTAAAAGTAACGAGTAACGCAAAGTAACGAAAAGTAACAAGTAACGCAAAGTAACGAGTAATGCAGGGTAACGAAAAGTAACAAGTAACACAAAGTAACAAAAAGCAACGAGTAACGCAAAGTAACGAAAAGTAGCAAGTAACGCAAAGTAACGAAAAGTAGCGAAAAGTAACGAGTAATGCAAAGTAACGAAAAGTAACGAAAAGTAACAAGTAACGCAAAGTAACGAGTAATGCAAAGTAAAGAGAAGTAACGAAAAGTAACAAGTAACGCAAAGTAACGAGTAATGCAAAGTAAAGAGAAGTAACGCAAAGTAACGCAAAGTAACAAAAAGTAACGAGAAATGCAAAGTAACGAAAAGTAACGAAAAGTAACAAGTAACGCAAAGTAACGAGTAATGCAAAGTAACGAAAAGTAGCGAAAAGTAACGAGTAATGCAAAGTAACGAAAAGTAACGAAAAGTAACAAGTAACGCAAAGTAACGAGTAATGCAAAGTAAAGAGAAGTAACGAAAAGTAACAAGTAACGCAAAGTAACGCAAAGTAACAAAAAGTAACGAGAAACGCAAAGCAACGAAAAGTAACGAGTAACGCAAAGTAACGAAAAGTAACGAGTAACGAAAAGTAACAAGTAACGCAAAGTAACAAAAAGTAACGAGAAACGCAAAGTAACGAAAAGTAACGAGTAACGCAAAGTAACGAAAAGTAACGAGTAACGCAAAGTAACGAAAAGTAACAAAAAGTAAAAAGTAACGCAAAGTAACTAAAAGTAACAAGTAACGCAAAGTAACGAAAAGTAACGAAAAGTAACGAGTAATGCAGGGTAACGAAAAGTAACAAGTAACGCAAAGTAACAAGTAACGAAAAGTAACGAAAAGTAATGAAAAGTAACGAGTAATGCAAAGTAACAAAAAGTAACGAAAAGTAACAAGTAACGCAAAGTAATGAAAAGTAACGAAAAGTAATGAAAAGTAACGAGTAATGCAAAGTAACAAAAAGTAACGAAAAGTAACAAGTAACGCAAAGTAACAAAAAGTAACGAGAAACGCAAAGTAACGAAAAGTAACGAAAAGTAACGAGTAACGCAAAGTAACGAAAAGTAACGAGTAACGAAAAGTAACGAAACTCCTTACGAAAAGTAACAAGTAACGCAAAGTAACGCAAAGTAACGCAAAGTAACGAAAAGTAGCGAAAAGTAACGAGTAATGCAAAGTAACGAAAAGTAACGAAAAGTAACAAGTAACGCAAAGTAACGAAAAGTATCGAAAAGTAACGAGTAACGAAAAGTAACAAGTAACGCAAAGTAACGCAAATTAACGAGTAATGCAAAGTAACGAAAAGTAACGAAAATTAACAAGAAACGCAAAGTAACGAAAAGTAACGAAAAGTAACGAGTAATGCAAAGTAACGAGTAACGCAAAGTAACGAAAAGTATCGAAAAGTAACGAAAAGTAACGAGTAACGCAAAGTAACTGATCCAGTCATTGATCCAGGAGACGGTGGGCGCGTCCACCACCCGCAGCTTCTCACTCAGTCATACTATACTAAGTCATACTATAGAAAGTCATACTATAGAAAGTCATACTATAGAATGTCATACTATAAAAAGTCATACTATAAAAAGTCATACTATAGAGAAAGTCATACTATAGAAAGTCACACTATAAAAAGTCATACAATAGAAAGTCATACTATAAAAAGTCATACTATAGAATATCGTCAAAAATGGCATAAAAAAAAGTCATACTATAGTTTGTCTTCCAAAAACTCCCCCCAAAAAGTCGGACATTAGTTAACTCCTCCTGCCGCTTGTCGGCGCTGCTTTTCGGTAATTGACCAACGACGAGACACACCTGCTTTTTGCGCTCGGCCACTTAACACCTTGACAAGTTGCTCGCGATGTCCCGCGGACAGTCAAGGCATCGGGTGCCTCTTTACTCGGACTTCTTCTACCAGCCTCTGACGGAGGACGTGCAGGAGCTGCTGGCCCGCTTCCAGCGGGCGGACTCGGTGAGGTACGAGGTCTTCTCGGCCATCTGGAGGGAGATGAGCTTCCCGGACGTCTTCAGGGGCACCGGCCACACCTGCGAGCTGAAGAGATTCTGCAGAGTCGCCATGGCCACCGCTTTGAAGTACTTCCTGCCGCCGCACAGCTACCAGATCCGAGTGGGAGGTCTGTACCTGATGTTCGCGTTTTACCACGCGCAGCTCGCCGCGCCGCCCGTGAAGATCAGGGTCGCCCTGAGGGACTGGGTCCACGTGCGGGCCTTCCTCGCGGACACCGCAGACAGCGGGCACCATGACGCGGCCTACGTTTACCAGAAGCTCGCCGAAGCCAAAGCCTTCCACTTCACGGCCATGCCGCACCTCCTCTCCTTCCAGAAGCGCAGGAGGCCGAGGGAGGGCTCCGTGCGCGCGGAGTTTCTGGGCGGGGCGACGTCAGTGCGGGAGCTCGCGTGCGGAGACCTCCTGGAGGAGGTGGCCAACATCCAGGGTCACTACGAGAAGATGAAGGAGGCCACGAAGGAGGTGAGCTCCCAGGTCGACGCGATCCACCGAGACTTCGCCTCCCGCCTGAGAAACTGCATGTCGGAGTTCCTCACGTGGCAGCAGGAGACTTTCCCCTCAAAGGTCAACAAAGACAAGACGGCTGGAGATGGTGGTGGTGATGAGGAGGAGGAGATGGAGGAAGAGCAGGAGTCCTGCAGCAGAAGAGCCGCTCTCCTGTCCTCCATCAAGCGGAAGAGCTACGGCCGGTTCCAGGAGGCGTCCGGGTCCAGGAGGACCCGGCGGGCCGAGGCGGTGGACGCGTCCAGCTGGGGGGAAGGTCTGAGGAAGAAGAGGCCTTCTCTGAGGGCCCGGACCTGGGAGAGCCTCGGGGTGCCCAAGGAGGACGACCTCCAGGTCTGGATCTTGAGCGCTCCCGAGTCTCAGGGGAGAGGGACGGCGAGGTGGACCAACCAGGCCTGAAGTTTTGTTGTTTTTCAGTGAACTGATTTGAGTTTGTTTTTGTTCATCGCGGTTTCCTCAGTTTCTGTTTTTAACTGAAATCTTTTGTTGTTAAATTGATCAATAAATATTTATGTTTCTGGAGCCTGGTCTCTTCATCTCATCAAAACCTGAGATTTTAGACTTTTTTTTTATTTTTTTTATCTAATTTTTGTTTGTTTTATTTCACGATTCGGACATGTAACTTTTTAAACGTTTAATTTTGAGTTACTACGTAAGAAAAAAATACGTTTTATCCTATCTTGTGATTAACTTGTAGTCCTAAACTTTTGTCTGATATTTCTTTTACCTAATAATTTTGTGTCATTACTTTTACACAATTACAGTGCAGCAGAAGTAAGTGATAACTTGGCTTTTATTGGACTTTATTAGATCTATTATTTTAAATAAAATAGCTTTTATTTATATACAGTTAATAAACAACGTGTTCAATATCCTTAAAACGTTGTAGGGATAATGGCGCCATCTTGCGGTCAGACTGTGAAACTGCAGAAACACGACGGCGCACTTCAGCCGGAAATATCGGTTGAAGAAGTTCCTCCGGAGCTTCCTGTCTCTAAATCCACTTGTTGATGAGAGGAAGAGGAGGAGGCGGACAACAACTTCAAACCGTCACTAAAACTCGCTAACATGGCGGAAACAGACGGGTAAACGGCGCCCGGAGCACAGCAGCGAAGCCGGCGACAGAGCACCATGTTCGGCTTGAGGGAAGCCGGCGTCTTCGGCGCCTCCGTCGCTCTGGCAGGAGGAGTCGCGTATCTTATCTGGAGCTTCGCGTCTTCCTCCGGGAAGGAGAAGCCCGAGACAAGGCCGGGGCCCAGAGGAGAAGGCAAAAGTGTAAAGGAGGAGGAGGAGAGGAGGAAGGAAGAAGCTCCGGCTGAGGAAACTGTGGTTCCTGCTGAAGCTCCGAAAACAGAGGTAAACACCTGGAAATTATTAATGATTTCTATAAATAAAAAATAAATAAAAAGATAAGAAATCTTGTTTTTACCTCAAAATGTGCTGAAACAATAATAATAATAATAAAAAAATCTAATCTAATATTTATGCTGATATTAAAGATATATATATTTGAGTGCACCACTCTGGGGTTTATACTGTGGCATTCTGGGAAATGTAGGCTATAACAGTTCTGCTATTCAACTTACACCCAATTCTTTAGATTTCATTTAAAACAGCCAATATTTTACTTTTTTGCTTTGTAATAACAGAAATAATCAACTTTATTTATCTGCAATTACCTAATTAATTTGCTTTAATTTTGAATGTTGACAGAAAATCAAGATGAAATGGGGATATTTCAATAAAAAGTATTTATGTTTATATATATATATATATTTTTTTTTTTTTATTTTTTTTTTTTAAAGTGTTGAGAGCATTAAGAAAAGCATCCTTTTAAGTATTGGTATGAATACCCATAACCTTTAATCTGATACCTCCAGTCCCGGCCCGTGGAGGCAGCGGGCACGCAGGTTCTGGTTCTGGGTCTGGACGGAGCCGGGAAGACCAGCCTGCTGCACTGTTTGGCCACCGGCAGCCCGGAGCAGGACATGCAGCCGACGCAGGGCTTCAACGCCGTCTCCATCAACAGAGACGACCTGTACGTCGAGTTCCTGGAAAGTAAGTCAGTAAAAGGGAGTAAATCATTCGGGAAGCTATTAAAGTTTTATTTCCTTCTGCTTTTCGGGACCTACTCGGCATTAAAACTGATGAATTATCAATGGACCCTGGTGCCGCTGTATATAAAACCGTAATTGTAATGTTTATTTCCTCTCATCCCTACACGCTTAGTGATGTTGAAACACGTATTTAATTTGCATCCTATGTGGTAATTAAAGGTCTTAAAAAAACAAAACAACCTGCAGATAAAAGTGTTAATCAGTCAGTCTGTCTGTCTGTCTGTCAGTCGGAGGTAAAGAGGATCTGCGGGCGTACTGGCAGAAGTACATGTCCAAAGCTCTGCTGCTGGTGTTCGTGGTCGACTCCTCCAACCCGCAGCTCTTTCCAGTCGCTAAGAGGCATTTACAGGAGCTGCTGATCTCTCGCCCCAGCCTGCCTTTAATGGTGCTGGCCAACAAACAGGTGAGCGTGACAGACAAAAAACACTTCACATGGGTTTTCAACAAAAGAGGTTAAAATTAGATCCTTCTAATGCAGCATGGGGAGAAGAGATGTTTGAACAATAGCCGGGTAGTTATCAGCGAATTTGGAAAAACGCCATCCTTAATAGTTGGTGTGACTTAGCACTGAACCTTCTATGACATCTCCTGGTGATAAATAGACTAGAAACTCAGTTAGGAAAATAAAAAGGTGCACACAAGAAGACAAAAATAATATACAATAAAATAAGATAAGATTTAAAAATAAATAAATAAAACTTGGGATGACAAAAAAAAAAAAAAGTCAGATGCTAAATATCAGAAAGTCTTTTGGAAATTATGAAGAGATTTTAGACAACATTTTCGGTGCCCTCCGAAGGTATTTAGAAAAATAAAAAGATTAATTTGAAATCAAAAGACCAAAGAGGAACCTTGATTTTTGTTATTTTGGAGTACTTTTTCTTACATTAAACTATTAATACACAGTATTTTGTTCCACAGCCGTTTTCAGACTTTTTTTTTTTTTTTTTTTAATCTGGACCTTCAGGATGTAGAAAGATAAACTCGGATGTGTTTTTAGTATTAAAGGATATCATTACCTCATCTTCTGGTTTCCAGGACCTTCCGGGTTCCTGCAGCATCACGGACCTCCACGACGCTCTGTCTCTGTCCGAGCTCGGGGACCGGCGCTTGTTCCTCATCGGTACCTACGTGAAGAAGAGCGAGGTGGAGCTGAGCTCGGGCGTCCAGGACGCTCGCGACCTGATCTTCCAGATGGTTTGTGACAGCAGATGAAACGCTCTGCAGGAGTTTTGAATTTTTTTTGGTTTTCCCACTTTATTGTTTTCACTATGTGTTGAAATTTATTTATTTCTGTTGGTACGTTAAAGTTAAAAAAAAAAAAAAAATCCACCGTCTTTGTGTCCTTGTTCATCATGTAAGATTCAAAGTCTCGTCTTGTAATACCACTTCGTACATTAGGAGGCGAGAGTGAGTCATTCTAGCGTCTGCCCTCAGTCCGGCCCAGTTTCGGCAGTTTGGTCATATTTTTATATATTTTTTTTCCCTTTCTATTAGTTATTATCTGGGTCCTTTTTTCTTTTCTTTTTATTACAACTGATGACTGTAAATTTGATTTGGATGGACCCAGTAGTGTTTGTACAGCAAAACCATGTGTCCACAGTTTTTGTAATGTTTTCCAGCCCTGTTTGTGTTTTCAAACTACTTTCACAAAAAAAAAAAAAATCCCTTTTAAGCAAACAAGGTCGGTACGCCTGGTTTGTTCGCATCATAAATGCGCTCCAGCTAGATTAAGAGCTAATTGAGTAAATTAATACCTTGTTTACCATTCCATTAATTATAACACGACGTCCTGTCATGTTGGACTGAGTTCAGACGGTGACTCACTATCTGCCTGTTCACGCTAGAAGACATCTAGAAGAGTCTTAGTCTTCAAATTCTGTTGTTAATTGTAGTTTTTGAAAGGTTTCAATAAAACTTTTTACATATTGCATGTTTAAAAAAAAATTTAAAAAAAGGGACAGATGTTATGAATGAGCGGGGAGGCTGACCCTCCTAACAACTCAAACATTATCTCCATAAAAAAACAAGAAATGTCTTTATGTCCCAGCAGCTGATGGATAGAGCCATAAATATACAAGACTGTTACTGTGTGTTTCAAAGCTTTAAAAAAGCCTCTCTTAATGTTTTGTAGAAGCAGTTTTCAGATGAATTATAATGTTTATCATGTCGTGATCTACAGAATATTTAATACTTTGACATAGAAGATTTAAAACTTTACTGGGTAAAGAAAAGAGGAATAAATCCATCATTTCAGATGATGTCAGATTACAAAGTGATGCTCTTCTCTCTTTTCCACAGTAATTTCAGTGATGGAAATTTTAAAGTAAACCACAAAACACATTCAACTCAGTTGAGTGTCGGGACGCGACATGATTTCTGCACGTTTCGATGTGCGCATCTTTCTGCCATTTGGGGCCGCCAACGTGCAAACTTTCCAAGTGCAGCTTTAAGGATCAGACGTTAACAAGCTCTTTGTAGTTAATATCAAAACCTTTTTTTAAATACAAAACAGGAATTTAAAACAGTTCTTTATTGAGCCAGGCAGAGCAGAAAGTTTGGACTCTTTGCTCCAATAATGAGCTGCTTTATTGATAAGACACCGAGTTACCAAAACTCAACACTACAAGTTAAAGTGTTGGATTACAGCTTTAAAAACACACTTTTATCTAACAAGTTCATCATTACCGCATTTGACGTGTGTTTCATCTTAATCGTTTAAAAGGGAATTTGCTTTATCTTAAAAATAGAATATACACCGGCTATATTTTTTATTTTTGGATGAGCTTTTGTGTTGGTTTTTTTCCCCGTTTGGAGAGATGACTTGATCGTAATTGTTTTTGTCTTAAGTGCTGTTTTATTTGGTAAAATTTGTCGGATTTATTTTCTGTAAGCTGCAAGATAAAGATGAACTACATACAGTCGACATGTGCAAAGCCTTCATATGTAAAATTTTTGATGAATGTAAAAGGCTTTAAAGAGCACATTTTAATAAAATTGTCATTTTCAAAACCAAATCATGGTCAACATACAGTGTTGTTTGATATTGTCTTAAATGTTGTTTTTTCATATTCAATAAAAAAAAAAGTTTCCACTAAATTTCTCTCGTGTTTTCATGGTTATTTTATGAATTTTATGGAACTTTTTCTGGGAATGCAGACCGACTTCTCTCGACTTCTCCTGACATTTTAACCGCGTCGCGACATCAAAGATATTTTGATTCCAGCTCTTCCAGAAATACAGCAGCAGTTTGCCCTCCTCCCCCTCAGCTGACCTCAACGTATCACTTTTCCTTTGAACGTCCCGTGTCGGAGGTCTTGAGTCAGTCAGCTGGATGGGTTAACCGCACTGACTCCAGTTTCAAGGAGTCCTCAGGTGTGAAGTTGGTTGCTAAGGACTCACGGCTCCACAGCAACAGCAGGAGATTACTGCGACGCCATCGACGGGCGGCGAGCCGACGCATCCGACCCTACTGCAGCCGCAAGCTGAGATGGTGTCTGGAAAACAAGGTGCATTTATCAACATCTATGTGCAAACAATGCTGGTCTAATGTTTTCAAGCCATCTTTAAAAATGTTTTTTTTTTTTTTAATTCTCAGTTCTTTCAGGAATTCAGTCCAGATTTGGTCCGTCAAACAGGTGAAGACATTTTATGAATTTCCTTGACTTACATCAAAAAGTTTAACCTTTGTTATTACAATGACTTCCCTGAAGGATCTTTACCAACTGAAACTTTATTTGTGTATTTGTTTATCGACTTACATTTTCAATTAAATATTCATTAGTAATGTGCTATTATTAATGTATAGTGTTTCGTAAAATTAGCGAAATCTTAAAGCCAAGAATAACCCGTTGAAACAGTTAACTTAAAGCAATTAACAGTTTAGGTCGTCAGCTAAAAGTTGAGAGTAACTTGTTACCGAAAAGTCAAAAATAAGTTAAAATAGGTAGTTATATAGGAGCTAAAACTAAGGAATAACCTGTTGAAACAGCTGAAAGCAATAAACAAACAGTTGCTAGAGCTAAAGAATAAGATGTCGAAACAGTTAACTAAAAGTAAGGAATAAATAGTTGAAATAGTTAAATAAAACTAAGAAATATAACTTCTTAAAACAATCAGCGAAAAGTCAAGAATACAGGGTTGAAAAAGTTTGCAAAAAATTAGGAATAACCTGTTACAGCTAAGAGTGATAAATAATCTGTTGTGATTGTCAAGAATAAATGGTTAAAATAGTTATCTTAAAATCAATAATAACTAGTTGAAATAGGTCACTAAAAGTCATCAATAATAATTGCTCGCTAAAACAAAGAAATAATCAGTCAAAATAGGAATAACTACTTCAATTAGTTAAAAGTACGGAATAACTGGTGGAAATAGTTAACTAATAGTCAGGAATAACTAGTTCATCGAACAGTAATATTTATGCAGCATGTTTGTGTCCATGCAGGGTGAAGGGTCACCATGCAGCAGCCGAATGGAAAAGTCTCAGTCAAAGACACCAAACTGTAGTTTTTCAGACGGAGTCACAGAATTAAAAACCAAAAATGACTGTAACAGAAAGAATGACTCACAGATGAACTCAGACGGTTTCTGGTCTTTGAGTTTGATCAGCGGCCACGTTGAGGTTTGGAGTTCAAAACCAAACTTTGAACCGTGAGAGCGTTTTTTTTGGAAGCGGTAAAGAAGTACGAAAGCCTCAACAGAGACAGGAAACCCAACCGAGTGATTTCACGTTTCCTCCCGCGGAGTACGCTCACATTTAACGCCGGTTTTGTGCCGTTTTGTGAACGTTGTGTTATTTGGCAGAATCGTGGAACTGGCGCAGCACAAAACCTCAAAAACAGTTTGGGCCACGACTCCTTGGTGAGTCATGCAAACTTCTTCCTCCTGATTAAAATCAGATTCTCCCTTGAAAAACATTTCTTATTTTTCTGATTAATGGCCTCTATTCATCACAAAATGTTTGTAAAACTAAACGTTGAGCATTTTGCAGGACTGGTCCGTTCCAGCTGCTACATCATACCAGATTGTATGTTTGCTCATTGATCCAGCGTGAAATTGACTCCCAAGAATCCAGGAGCCGATGTGGTCAGTGTTTCCCTCTTTGAGGAGCAATTTCTCCGAACTGCATAATGAAAGGCAGATGTCTGCTCTGCGTGTGTGTTTGAAAGACGGGGAAACAATGGAAGAATGAACAGAGGTCATAGTCGATTGAAACTGTCATTTTCTTTTGTTCATTTGGTAATTGCCCGTTTGGAAAACATTTTTTATACGTTTTCATCATCGCGGCTCCTCTTTAGGAAGCTTTTCATTTTTTTTTTTTATGTATTTATTTTCTGTTATTGATCAGTGAAAGGCTGAACTGGGGCAACCAGGAGCCGGTGTGGCCGATCTCTGCCGCAGCGCTCGGAGCCGCTCCAAGTGCGAGAACCCAACACCTCGCCAGGCACAAAAGAGACTTCTCAGCAAGGGAGGACCACCGGAGGTAACTGTAGCCCGTCGGCACCCGTCGAACATTATTGATGACTCCATCAAAAAGGCATGAGAGGGAAGGTTGTTTGTGAGCTCTGAAGAGAGTGTACACAAGCTTTTTAAAGTCGTGCTGCGTCAACACATTTCTGTGGAAATGTTTTGCAGGAGAGTCAATTCTGGAAACTGCAAAGTGATGTTTAGGACTGATGCCAGGTGCCCCCCCCCCCCCTCCACACTCCCCCCCCCCCCCCCCCACCAGAGAGACGTTGGGTTCAATTAGCGGGCGAGAAGATGCGATGGCAGTTCTACAGCTGCAGGGGCCTTTTTTTTTTTATTTTGATGTTGCTTGTTGTTGTTTTCCTGGCTCAGCTGTCAGATTACATGCAGCGTAATTCAATCAGAAGCCCACACGCAGGAAGTGCAGCTGATAATAAGGATTCACTGTTATTGAAGATGACGGCAATCAACCTGCTGGTTTGGTTGGAAGCATCAGTCACACTGATGTTGAGGATGCTGAATATATGTGTATAGATACACTGGATTTTTTTTTTCCCCCCCACTGGTTTGTTAATGACTACATTTATCTTCATCTATTATGCCTGATGATTAGCCCGTTGTTCGATATAATCACATCAGTCTGCAGTCGAGAAGTCTGTTTTGTTTATTTGAAATTGAATTATTTGGCTCGGGTTTGGCTACACTATAATTTTTTTTTTATTTTTTTTTTATACACTATTGTTGTAATACCTTGATATCAATAGTCTTGGTATCTGGTAGTTTTCAACTTTACTTTTAATTTAGTTGTTCTGCTGATGTCTTTTTTGCATTCTTGTTTATTCTGCTGGTTATTTTATGGATTAAATTACTTAGAAAACAATCGAATTATAATTCTGCTTTACAAATGTGATCATTTTACGCTTTTCACTGTTTTTATCGTATTAAATCAAATATCTTTTGGACTTTTTGGGTTCTTGGACAAAACAAGATGTTTAAAGAGGTCGACTTTGGGAACTCGTGGGCTGCGCCACAATGTTTAGTCAACATTTTATTGTCAGCTAAATAATTAGTTAAAAACTAATATATTTGTCAGTGGGATCAAGTTCTTCGGTGGCATCAGTCTTCTTGTCGGATTTCTTGACCACAAAAAAAAAAAAAAAAAATCCAATACGACCACATCTTTTACTTCTAATCCATCTGAAAGGATTTTGCAGAGACGACACATTCCCGACGTGAATTTTTGAGACCAAAACAATGAGTCTAAATTAGATTGTCAGCGGGAAGCCTAACGCGACCTGGCGGGTCATCCCACAGTCCCGACTGAGTGTTTAACAAAATTGAAATGTTTTTGCGGGTGCAGACGATTTTCCACTCGTACCTCCGTCAATAACTGGGGACTGACACTAAACCATTGTTCTGTATCTCCCCCCCATCCTGCTTTCCTTCTGGCTCGAAACAATCTTTTGTCCCACACAACACACTTTGTAATGGACGTGGTAATAGCTCTCCATTTTCCTGCAGGAAGGAGGAGGAGGCGAGCTTCTCCAGGAAGACCCAGCGTCTTTCCTCTAAGACGTCCCAGTACGAAAACACAGTTCGCCTGTCGACGCCTAAAGCTCGAAGCCGTCGCTCCCAGGAAGCACGGTAAACGAGGGTTAGACGTTAAAACTGCACCAATCACGAATCGAACGAGCGCTTTTGTCTAGTTTGCAGCTTTTAGAGCCAAATTAGTTTAATCGGGTTTAAATCACAAGCATCTTTCGGACTTCTTTCACGATCATATTTAGAAATGAATCGTGCCCTGACTATACGTGCGTGAAACTAACTTTACACTTCACCTAAACATTTTAACAATCAATCATCTTGCAATGAAACTAAACTGAAGTTTAGACTTAAAAATCGCCAAAACCCAATGTTGTTGTTACGTAATGCACCTTTTGGTTTCCCTATTCGAAGTCTAGAGGTTTTGTACAACACAGGCTTTGAACATCAACGTCATTTTGAAAATGTTGCTTTCAATGCCGCATTGCCATCGATAGTTTTCCTCGTGACGTAAGTTGATAAACTGGAAGCGAACACAGCGGCACGTTCAGTAATATTAGATCACGTCGCTGTACAGGTGTCGAGGGTCATTTAGAAGCAGTGATGTGGCACGTCCACTAGAGGGCGCTGAGCAGCTGTTTTTATACTGTAAAATGCTACGCACAAATATTGTTTTAAAACTCTCAATACTTTAATCGAAAATGTGATTTATGTTTATGTTGAAGCAGAAGTAAAGCTTATTTACTTCATTTGCGTAAACGTTTCGCCAATTATTCAGTTGTTTCACAAGCACAAAAAGGCCTAAAACCTTTTTTTGGCATCTTATTGACACTTTGCCAGTGTGCGGGAGGAGGCCCACATGCAAACCGAAGTCTCGAGTTTAATCGCAGCAGAATGAAACATATCATGGCCGAGCAGAGGCTCAGATCCAACACTAACGTCTCCGGCGCTGCGTGAGGAAGCCAACGCTGGGACATCTGTTATTTCAGTGTCAGACTGTGGCGGTGAGAAGACCGCAGACAATAGAGCCTATTGTCCAAAGTTCAGGACCCTCGGGATGCCCGTAGACAGCCGCGGAAGTCTTTTTATAAATCCTGAACACGGCAGCAGCTGAACATGTTGGGCGCGGAGAGAGAGAGAGAGGGATTCATCTGGAGTTTGTTTTGAATTCAATACGACAAGTAGATGCCTGAATCTGTGCGTCACAAGACATCACACTGATTTGCTGTTTTAATGCAACAAACACGACAGATGGAAATCAAACCATCCTCCTTTGGAAATTAGACTCACGAAAAAAAAAAAAAACACCCGCCTCGACCAAATCATCAGAGAAAGTTCCTTTGAGGCTTCCAGAAATAGTTGTGGTGGAGACGATACAGAACCAGAGAGATACCAAAGAACATCGCTTACTCAATGCAGATTATACGACCTAAATGGAGTAATAACAAGCAAGGCGGTGGTTCTCAACTGTTGGTTCATGACACTGATGCGGGCCGTGGGGTCATTTTTGAGCGAGTGACAGATTTGTGCATGAAAGAAAAAGTTGAGGCAAAAGAAGGTCAAACTTTTACTTTGAAGTCGGCAGAATTTCTGATGCTGCAATTTCATTGTTTTTAGATCTAGTTTCATTTTTGTTGCACTTATTTTTGTTTATTCTAGGTTTTTAACAGTGCATGAACACATTGCGTGTTTTTGTGATATAAGTGGATCAAAAAAATGTTGGTCGGGAACGATCGGCAACAAATGGTCGCATCGACAATTAGTTTATGAAGCAAACAGAGATTTTCAGAATTAAGTTGTAATATTTTGAAAATAAAAGCATGATTTTTAGTTTTAATGTAATAAAATAGTAATAATTTTAGAGGCATGTCAGAAAAATACAGTAATTGTTTACCTCTTAAAGTGCTGTCTGCTCGTCCCACAGGCCTCCTCACACGCCTCAGTGTGAGAAAAACTGTCCAATCTGGCACATCGACCCCAAAGTGAAAACCTTTGCAATCACTCCTCGACTGCAGCAGCTCTCCGAACCCAAACGGACCCATCGGGACTACCAGAGCAACAGAGAGGTAAAGTCTGGAGACCTAATTCCAGATTTCTCGTGTAATCAACACAGAACCATGATTAATAGTCTGAAAAAGAAAAAAAATATGACTTAATTAAATATTTTTCTGGTCATATAATCAGGGTGAAAATATGTTTTGTCTTGTTATGATAGAAACAATTTTTTTTTGGTGGTGTTAGGAAAAATTCAAAATGCTTTTAAATGGCTGTTAATGACTTGAAATCCTCTGAACTTCTCTGACAATCAAGACACCGTTGAGATTCATTGTGACGACAAAAATAAACAAAATCTGAACTTTCTCAAATCTGTTCGTCCACAGAGCGTCGCTTCCGTCGTCTCCTTCGCCTCGAGAACGTCGCGAATCTCGGCGAGACTCGTCCAGCTGTCGCTGCCCAGACTGAAGGAGAGCAGCATCTGCTACGAACTCGGACGCCCAGAGGAGTCTATCTGGCCCGTAAGAGCACTCGCTAACTCTGAAGCGTTCAATAATGCAAGATCAATACCATTAAGGAGCCTCAAAGTTCAGCATTTTCGTACTTTACTTGTGAGGAAAAACTATTTAAATGGCAACCAATGACGTCACCCATCGGTTTGTGATCTGCCGTTCTGAAAGTTTGGATTTTGGCCGTCGCCGTCTTGATATTTTTGGGGGCCAGAAGTGACCATATTTGGACAAGCGGTGGATCGGACTCGATCCGATAGCAAATTAATCAGTCGAGGATAATAACGTCCCGCCCACCGCTAGCTGTAACCTGGCTCCACCCCAGACCTGTCAATCAAACAGACACGCCCCCCCCCCCCTTTCCCCCCCCAAACATACTGCTTTTTCAGGTCTAATATCTTATTAATGACGAGACTTTTTTCAGATGCACCGCCAGAAAACTAATAAGAAGGAGTGACTTCAACGAATGACACCAAAATGACTTTTGAATAGAAGTCTATGGAGGCAGAGCCTTTTTGGAGCCAACCCCCCCAGTGGCCCTCGGCGGTATCGCAGTTTAAGGCACTTTCTCCTTGGCCTCACTTTTTAGACCCTGAAGCTCTCTTACAGTTTGTGGTAAACCATCATGAAGGACAGAAATCTAAAACGACGTCTGAATTTCAGGTTTCCAGAGCAGCCAAAAAAGCAACAGCAAGCGTTCGCGTTGAGATGCTCGCAGAACCGAAGCAGCTTTCCAAAGACTACATCCCTCCACGAAAACCAGAGTGGCAGCGGGAGAAAGTCCGGACCATGTGAGCGTCCGTCAACTCCACGATCAAGTCAGTGTCTTCTAGTTTATATCCTTTGCTACGGAGTAAACACAAACAGAGAAGCCCAACGTTAAATCTATCTGAAGAACTCCAAACAAATGGAAAAAAAAAATCAAGACGGTGCCAGAATTCTTTATATTAATAAAACTAAAGTGAACTAAAGTGAATTATTATAAGATGTGAAAATATGGTAATAAAATCAGAACTTTGGATTTCGAAACTGTTAATTATATTCAAACCTGCAGTGCAGGACTTTGTCTCCCCCTTCTGTCAGTTCAAGGAATTACAGAAACACTGTCGACATAAAGAGGATAAATGAAATAAAACTTCCACCAAACGACTCGTTTCGTGTCCGAATTTGATCCAATAACATTTGGAAAGTCTACAAGTTTTAAATATATTATCCAAATTTAAGTTAGCATCGGGCTAAACTGGAAGTTAGCCACAAACCACAGCTGTAAAATCCATACAGAGATTAATCTGACTGGAAGGTTTGCTCAGCTTCTGTATGAACTCTACAGCTTTAAAATATTATTTTGAGTGCTCTGGAGGGGGAAAACGCTGATGCGTCTGTTTCTGTGCCGCATTAGCATCTATATGAAACTATAAATGAGTTAGCGTTGTCATATAACGACTCCTGAAATATAGCCGGTTTGAATCTACTGATCTTTTTGGCAGAAGCAGAGAATAATGTTGGGAATAAAAACACGTCTGAGTCTCGGCGTGATGGAGTTTTGCTTTTTGAAGCCGAGCTGCATTTTTTATTACAACCATGTGTGTTCGAATCTGTGCACGGTGACATTTCCACGTCACAGACTTTTATTACAGAATCTATTCTAGACTTTAAAGAGTCTTTTTTCTTTCTTCCACTCAGCAGAGTATCAGAAAAAAACGCTCACAGCCCTTTTGAAAAAAAATCACGACTCGGCAAGTTTTAGTTTTAGTCACCCACCGTAATCCCATTTACACTGCCTGTTAGTGAACGTTACGCAGAAAGAGATCACAGCTCGCGGTTCAGAGGTGGACGCCAGCGTGGTTCTGACATCAGAGAAGGTCTGCGGCCCGACTCGAGGCGCAAGGCAAACCAGACACCAAAGGAGATTGAACCTAGACGGGGAGGCTAATCTGGGATTAACCCGCAGTGATCATGACCTGTGACTGTGAGTTAGAGAGGAAAAGGAAGAGGAGGAGGTGGAGGAGGAGGAGGAGGGGATACTGCGACAGAATCAAAAAGAAAGAAATAAAAAAATAAAAAGAAAGACTGCTGTTGTAGCCGAACAAACGTCTCTAAGAGATTGGATCAAAACTAACCTGAACAGGTGGAACTGAAGAATCTTTATGTTTACAGACGACACTGACGTTAACTTTAATTTGTCAGTTGAAAAGAAAATTAAGTTACACTAGTAAGTTTATTTTTTTTACACTATTTGTTGTTAATGGGATTAGACATTATTGTTAAAGCTTGAACCCTGTTTGAATCAAACCTGGATCTGATTAACACAGTTTCAGATTTGTTAAACCTTTACTCTCTTTCTAAAAATGCAATCAATTTGGAGACTTTTTCTCAAAATCAAAACCGCATCTGAGCCGATCTGAAACCATTATTAGTCAAATCTGGACTCAATTAACAAGGAGGTTTTTCAATAAAAAATAAAAATGAAAAACTGGTTTCCGAAATCTGAATCTGAAACTGTGGGATAAACAAAGAAGGCCTCACTTTTGCACCATATCAGACCAGAAAAAGATTATAATCCAGAAAGCGACGACTTCTTAAAACAAAGTTTTTAAGATTTCTAAAACCTTTATTCTCTCAAGGCAAAATTTTAATTTAGCACTTTGCTTTGTTTTACTTTTTTTTTTAGTATCCGGTTTCTATCCGGATCTGCGGCATCCTTGCATGTGTCCTTTTGCGTGAGCCGGCACAGAATCTGAAAAAGAAACAGACTGACTAACTCATCAAACTTTCCTCCACACCGCTTCACTTCGCAGGACGGAGCCATACAAAGGTGTTCCTATTATTTTGGCCACCTTATATTATTTCATTCACCTCAGAAGAAAAAAGCCCGGCAAAATGTTGTCGTTCACTGTACGACACTAATAACTGCTTCCAAATGTTCCCGAAAATTGACTCGACATCAGAAAGAACAACATTTTGTGGCTTTTTTTTTTTTCTATCAAATTAAATTTCAAACATTTGCTCCTTGCAGCCTCACAAACATGAAGATCTGCTGCTTTTCTTCTGTTTCATGTCGCTGTAAATGAAAGATCTTTGGGCGTTGAAGCGTTGGTCGGTCAAAAGAAAGAAATTCAAAAACAACTACTTTCACCGCTTTCTAATGTTTTTAAAAAGTAAAACGTGATTTCAAACTTTACAGCGTGAGTGCGACGTCCCTCTTTGCCGCCTTCATGTTTTTTTTTTTTTTCTTTCCGTCACGTGGTTTGTGCCAACGGCCTCGCGCAGGATGTCGTGTTGAGTACAGCCACCTTCTGCTAAACACAGGAAGCTGTTAAAAACAAGACGTTCTCCGATAATGATGCAATCACTCAGTCTGCCGTATAGCTGCGTATTATTAGGTTTGTTTTTTTTTCATTGGTTTGAATCCTTCCTGCTTCACACCGCAGTGCAAAACTAATATCTACCTCTGTAATTATCCAGAAGCTCCACATTTAAAAAAACAAAAAAAAGATTTCTGGTTACATTTCTGTTTGCATTGCATAACTCTGCAAACAACCAAGTCAGGGTGGAGTTACAGGAACTCTCTCCAAACATAAACCCTCTCTGGTAAATATTCCCCCGGGCAGCGAGAAGCTGGCAGCAGATGATGCTGCTGTGGTTTTTGGGACTAAATCAATTTGCTGGATTTTTCTTAATTAACCACCATTTATATAAGATCAGGTAAAAACCAGAAAACCCACATGGTTTTACTTTTTACGTTGAGGGAAACGATCCAGAAGAAGAGAGTGAAAGATTCTGGATGTTAGAGTTCATCCTGATGTTGGCTGTTTACAAGTGGAGGGACGGTGAAGTCTGAGCTTGAAGTGAGTTCAGAGGACAGACGAGGTGCCGTTTCCTGTCTTGGAGCTAGTTTTTGCTGTTCTCTCAGATGCCTAATAAATTTTTGGAATACGTGTCGCATCGATCGGTGCCGCAGATCGGAGGCCAGAAGTTTCCTCTCCCACATGTTCATACTTTCAACTGTGTTGACTTTCAAGCCAGTAAGTGAAAAAGTGTCTTTAATACTTGAGCGGTGCTGATTTTATAATATTAAAAAAAACAAAAAAACATTTGAAGTGAAAAACAGTCTCAGGTGCAGAAACTAAAAACGTCAACCGGCTGCAGACTGAACGAGAAATCAGGTGTTAGAAAGAGATGGAATTCAGCCCCGGTGGTTTGAAACGATCAGATCCGTTTCACATTTAGTGGAACAAAAAAGTCGGATTGCAGAAAGCGAACGCAGACGGAGGCTGTCAGATTCCTCGCAGCTCCGCCGGGTTCCTCTTGGCAACGAACAAAAACCGGAGTCCATTTAAATTCTGCGCACGCTCTCATCCGGCCGCCGCGTCGTCCTCTTCACCGCGGCGACGCCGGGACGGGCGGCAACGCTTTCTCCGTCGTGCACGACCAGAGCAGTAAACACATCACGGCTCGGTGACCTTTGACCTCCTTGACATCACCAACAGCAAACATCGGAGTTCATCTCCACCTCTGGACACAAAGACGGCGAATATCCGAGCTCCCTGCAGCTCTTTTTTTTTTAAAGCACAGCCCAAATAATTACCATAAATATTGAGGGTCTTATTGGTTTTGTTTTTTAATTCCAGGATGACTTTAAATGTGTTTTGGCTTCTCTAGTCTCAAGTAAAGTGGCGTTTTTAGAGCGATGAGCCTCAATTAAAGAAGGATTTTCTGCGTTAACGTCGAAAACAACGTGAAAGCTCGTTACTTTCACCGTAAGAGTCCAACAAAAACAATTGTTCCAGGCTTTTTAGCCTCTATAGTGAAAAAGGGGTCGGGGGGGGTTTATGGGACTGCAACCGTATCCGTTACACAATTATGTCACAATAATACATGTGATTTGTCATTTAGATTAGGTTATGCAAATGAAAGTTCCAAAAGCAAAGCTTTACTGTATTAAAAAAATTTAATTATCTTCTGGTTTATAGACGTTTAAGCTGCTGCACTGTGATCACTTTTGATGTATTAGCAAAAGAAAAAAGCTAAAAAAAAAAACCAAACAGTAGCGTTTAAACTCCTGAAACCGATTCTCAGTGTTGTGAAATCCCAGCTGTGAAGCGTTGATTTACGAGCGAGCAGTAAAGAGGGGCAGCGTCTCAGATATAATGCCTGTTTTCAGCAGGGACTATAAATTTTATAAAAAAAAAGAAAGAAAAAAAAAGGTCTTGTTTTTCTTTAGTGGGTGTGACTTGTTTTTTCTTCACACTGAGCTGAACAGAGAAAAAACAGCCTCAGGAAACACACAACAACACGCTGCGTCTGTAAACGTAGCCTCACAGAGGGAGCTTTAACATTTAGGTAAGAAATCAGAGTAAAGAAAAAACAAAAAACACTGAAGATGTGAATATGAATATAATGTGCTTATAATCGGTGAACGGGACCCGCGGAGAGGAGCAGCAGCGTGTTGTTGGGTCGTTTCTTTTTTTCACGAGCGGTTGAACTACCTGTTGGGTCGCCGTCGGTTTCTGTCGAGGTCGTTTTGTGCAGGTGGTTCCCACGATCAGAGCGTTTTTCACCACCGGCTTGTTTGGCAGGAAACCTCAATCACACACACACACACACACACACACACACACACACACACACACACACACAGGATTTATTTTTTTTGTCCTGTAAAATACAAAACTGTCGTCTTGCTACACTTTTTAAAAAAAAAATTTTTTTAGCCCGAACAAATTTTTCATTGCTCAGCAACACAAATATCTCAAACTTGCGGTTCAATCGGCCTGAAGCTCATGGAGTTCATCCAGTTTCCTGCGGCTGTGCCTCATTTCTTTAGTATGGTCACCTGTGGATCTACAGGTGTGGAAACTAGTTTTCTTTACGGTTTTTTTTTTACAGAATAACATTACATGCACCAAAAGAAAGAAAGAAATAATCTGGAGGCCTTATCTTGTAGTCATAACTCATAATAAGGCTTTACTATACTAAAGAGGACAGCTTCGACGGCACTTAACGTGAAGAATATGAGCTTTAATAGCAATTTAACTGGTGGTTTTTTTAACATGGGATTTTGAAAAATGTCACATAAAAAGCTCTCATTTGAGTAAATAGTTGTGAAGGTACTGGATGTATGTAGATGTTGCTATGGATACATGATAACATGAGCTCCATTTTAGGCTATATTTGTTTACATTTTGGAGTGTGTGTCTGTGTTAATTGCCGATTCGCCATTTGTTTGGCCCAAATAAATGTCAAATTTGAAATTCAATTTGTTTGGTCCAAAGTCCAAATTTATTATCACATTACGATACTAATTCTGCCATTTGAGAAGCTAAAACCAACAAATGTTTGGCTTATTGATGTGTTTCTCTGGACGATAACAGGAAGGCGATATATCGAGCTTCATAAACACAAACAGCAGTTGGTGGGTGGTTTTTTTTTGGGGCCTTTTCATGGGATTTGTTGACATTAACAAAATACGTGTGACAATCGGTCGCCTCATCTATTTAAAGCGGACCCCCGCTGGAGGGATAAAGCTCCAACTTTCTGGTGAGATCACGTCCTTTTCACGGCGCTCGGTCATGGGGAAAAAAAGGACACAATGAAATGACATCACCTGCCATTTGTTTAGCCCACAATGCCATTCAGTTCGGTCATGTCCTCCCCTCCTCTTCCTCCTCCTCCTCCTCCTCCTCCTCCTCTCTCTCTCTCTCTCTACTACTGGAAATGTTCCAGATTCAGGAGTTCCAGCGAGTCCAGCAGCGTCTATTGTAACCGCGGCGCTTCCTCATATCTTTTATAGTCACGAGTGAACGGCATCCAGCTCTGCTCCCTGCTGACATGTAAACAAAGCAGTGAAAACAAAAAGCCATGTCCCTTTTTCCAAAACCTCAACCCAACTATTGTACGCCCCCCCCCTCCCACCACCCCCCTCAGCCCCCCAAGCACCACTCACGTCGCTTTAATTTACAATAACAATTTATTTCTGTAAACATGGCGGTTATAATGGCAACAACAACACTAACACCTTCACATTCTGCAAGATAAAATAGCTTCATAGATACAAAAAGAAAAAAAAGAGAGATGGTAGAGGGGGAAGTGAATGAGGAAGATGAAGGTCAGCGAGGAGCTTCGGGGGCGTCCAGAAGGTGGGGGGGGGGGGTAGTCCCGTCAATCCAACACCGATCCCAGTTTGTCTGGAAGACCCTCCGACCTCCTCCACTGTGCGTTACGTAGCTTGAACCATTTCTGAAAAAAAAAAAAAAAAAAGAAAGAAAGAAAGAAAGAGGTTAAAAACAGATGTCGGAAATCCACTGAAACGCGATCGGCGCCGACGTAACCCGACTTCTTCCGACACAAACTACAGTCGCGACATGAATGATCCCGAGAAGACTCAGCAGGTGGACGTCTGGTGTTTCCAGGAACTAAACACAGGCAGTGTTTTCTCTGAACGCGTTTCATCCTCAGGCCACGGCGACTACGTTTACATGCGGACAATCATTTTACCGCCAATAGCAGCTGGAGCGCAAACATTACTCTCAAAGGAGAAACCTTATCGCCCGCTTTGTGCGTCTTATTGTTATTGTGAGTATTCAAGAGTTACACAATATTGTGTCCACGTGAAACTTAAAGACGATGAAAAGCTGCTATATGACACCTTGTTCAAAAGGAGTTTAACATTGAGAAAAAATAGGCCTATTTTTGTGTTTCTTTGCTACTCGAAGCTCTCAGTGTGGATGTGGTTAAACTCAGCTTAAAAAAAAAATAGCTTCACCCGGAAAGCCGAACATATATCTACGATATCTTTACACAATCAGGACCGTCGAGACAACATTTTGGAGCAAAATATTTCTAGCTTTTCTTCACATAATCTGTTCGTTAACGTAACGTTAGTATGTTAGTACGTTTTAAAAGCTGTACAACTAATCATACATTGATATTTAGCATTTTACATTTTGTGTTTAGTATGTTACCAAAAGATAAAAACCCTAGGATGGTAAGGGAGTTATTTTTTTTTTATTTATTTATTTTTTTTAAGGGGGGGGGGGGGGGGGGGCATTTGAAATCTTTAAAACACTGGTTTTTGTTTTGTTAGAAACAGTCGTCACGACAAACAGTGATTAAAACTATGATTGAATAAAGACTCTCTCTTATCTTCAAAGTGACGTTTTCTTGGGCGCATGTAAATGTGATCGCTGACTCACAGGAAAACAGCACTGACCCTGAAGCTACATTTTTTTTTATCAGGAAAAACTAAATGTTTTCATCGAATTTCAAGAGATTGCTGCAACTAACTGGGCCGGTGCGTCTGGACAGCTTCAGCCAATAACCGCTAAAAAGTCTGACCAGAAGTCGAGTCGTCAAGGGATTCACAAACGGCGCTGACGTAACCTCGATAACGCCGGAGGGAGGAAGGAGGGAGGGATTCGGGCCCTCTGACACAAGACATGAGGCCGACGGGCGGGACGGTTTCCAAACACGTGGGATTTCCCATTTCGCAGTCGTCTGGCTTTTCACTCAGAAATGCGGAGACTAAATCAGATCCAGAACCGGATCTCTGAACTTGGACTTCAAAGTTTGTCTTTAAAAACAAACAAACAAAACAAAACAAAAAAAATGCAATTTTCTCTTCCAAGTTGTTGCTTTTTCCGCACCGGACAAAAAAAAAGGGTCTAGTGTAAAAGCATTTCACACATGCCATTTCTGAACAATAATAACCAGATTTACGACCCGTACAATGTACAACGGTGCTCGTGTGTTTTTTCCCCGTCGACCAGCTCTGGCTCGCATGAAGGGAAGTCGTTTAAACTCGACTCTGACGCTGCAAGCTTTAAAAATAAAAATTAAAAAAAGGGCTTCCAACCAATGAGAGCTTCGAGTTAAATAGCAAACACTCGACGGGAGGAGTGGCAGGAAGAAAGAGGAGAAAAAAAACCCAATATCAGCTGGAGATTAAGTCGGGTCTTTTGATGAGGGGCCAGACCTTCACTTCACCTTTGTGATACGGTGAATGGAAACAGAGCCGGCTCGGCGGGCAGATAGCGCCGACACGGTACCGACTGGCTGAACACGAGGCCTGGCAGGAAGTGAAGCAGGCAAATCAAGTGCGTATCTTTTCTTGTATAAAATCCTCCCCCACCCCCCCGGAGCTTTTCAGATATTTGCATGACGACCTTTTGTAAAAGGTCGTAAATCAAACGACTTCCTGAGCGAAGACACCGGTTTTCCTCCGACGGCCGACGGCCTCGTCGGCCCGGTTTGCTTCCTCTCACTTTACTCTGAGCGGATTTTGTTTGGATTCAAGTGTCCCGCCCACCGATAGCCATGACTGCGCCACAGGCCTGTCAATCAAACAGACACGCCCCTCCCCAAAAAACACAGCTTTTTAAAGCTCATTTCCTAATTAGCGATGGGATTATTTTCAGACGGACCTCCAGAAAACTAATACGAAGAAGCGACTTTAGCTAACAACGCCGAGATAAGTTGGAGAGAAATTTTATGCACTGAGAATTTTATGAGTCTAGTTGAATGGGAGTCTATGGAGGCATTTTTTTGGAGCCGACCTCTAGTGGCACTCGGCCGTATTGCAGCTTGAGGCGCTCCTGCATCGGCCTCACTTTTCGAGCTACGTCCACTTTTACATACGATCTCTGGTCCAGTGTGAAAATTCTTCCTGTGATTCTGTTTTTCATACGAAACGACACGTTGCACCTGTTTGCACTTCGGTCTTAATTGTGTTTGGAGTTTGCTCGCGCCTCTGAGGTATCGGCTCAAAGAAATCTGGTGGAACCGGTTTGTTTGGTCGGAGCTAAAAAAGCAATGAGAGGCACACGAGCCGAGGTATGGGTTGGTGAAATGTTTTGTAACCTAGCAACAGAAATTTTCCTAAAGAAACGCACGTGACGCTGCGTCGACTCGAGTGACAGAATTTACATGTCCGAGTTCACCTTTTTCTGAGAGGAGACGTCCTCCGTTTACTCCTTCGCCGTTCGTCCGTCTGTCGGAGGAATGCCCGCCGAAGGTTTCTGCGTAACTTCGGCGCGCTTCGTGACGTTATCGGCGCTCTTGACGCTTCACATCTGGCTGCTGATGTGACAGACGGCCAGACTTTACAGTAGGCCGAAGACATTCCTCAGATAAAGGGCGCGGCGGGGGTGTTCACATGAGGGAGGGAGAGCGGTGATGGAAACTGAATTTCCGAAGAAATAAAGTCAAGTTTTATGTCATTAAATGTCTGTTTTTCTACTTCACTTCATGAGTAACAACAGGCTTCAATTTTAATCCATTTTTTTGTGCTTAAAAAAAAAAAAATGCTGACTGATTGTGTATTTGTTCTTTTGTTTTATTTTAATGATCATAATTTATATCCTCAAGAGCTGCAATAATAAGTCTATAAATTAATTAGCCAATGTTTGTCTAAGACTTTAAATATTCTGTCGTCTAACCTTCACAGTTGGAAAAACTGACCGCTTTTTCTTGGCTTAACGTCACAGGACATAAAGTGTTTCGGGGTTTTGGACTTTTGTCAGATGACGTAAGAGATTTAGTGACACTGCAAGGGACTCTATGAAAGTGTGATGGACATTTTTTTGGTCAAAATACGTGTTAGACGCAGCTTGACTGAAGCTCTGACTTGGGAATTCACATTTTGTGAGGAAAAACTAAATAAAACTGATGTTTAAGCTCGAACCCTGACGTGATGTGAAATAAACACGGCCGCTGTTCTTTGTGGTTGCATACTTTAGAAAAAACACTTTTTTTTAAGTTTGGGGTATGAACGAACTCCCTCCTCTAATGAAGATGTGGGTAAAAGCCCCGTTTAAAAAAAAATACTTTTGGTATGTTTTGAATTCATTTTGTTACATAAAAATGTTTTCCTTCACATTTAACATGACAAATCGCTTCTTGTTTTGTCAATTAAGTGTCAGAAATGAGTGTAAAACGCCTTAAATGACCTGTTTTGTCCAAAAATCCAAGTTTAGTATCACATTATTATCACAATTTCTCACAATTAAGAAGATCAAACCAACAAATGTTTCACATTTGTGCTTGAAAATGACAAAATACCCGATTATGAAATGACTATCCGATCCATTTCTTGTCAGTGGACTCGTTACACTCGTTATGAAAATATGCATTTCCTACATCTGAACGTGTATGAATGCAGCACAAACTACAGAAACCTCAACAACAGAGGATCATCTGAAACGGTCCCGCCCCATCTGTGATTGACAGCTCCTCTTTTCCTTAACGTCACCCTGCACAGATGAATCACCGTGTGAGACAATTTAACAATAGCTGCACCCGGATCTGAAAAAAATAAATAAAAAGGCCGCGCGAAACTCGACTCTTTGACGCGACTTCATCAGGAAAAACAACCTGGAGCCGCTCCAGTGACGATGGACGGGTCGCTGGACTTTATTTCATCACTGTGATGTAAACAGAAGTGTTGCTCATCGACACCCTCCAACCAACCTGCTCTGGGTCGACTTCAACCCTTTTGTGGTGAGAGGTCACCTGACTGAACCTCTTTAAACACTCAACGACTCGTGAACTTGTGTTCTCGTAAAGCTGTGACACCATAAAGTCCCTTTACAGACTATAAGGATGTTTTTTCAGGTTAAACATCTGAAAACTGCACAGAAGAATCAATTAACCTGCAGTTATAATTATACAGTACTTTTTTTATTATTATTATTAAAGACATAAAAATATGAAGTGTCACCTTAGATTGAACAGACTACTCTTACTGTATGATGAAGGTTTTACATTGAGGCATTCGGTACTTTTAACTTCTTAAAAACATCTTTCAGGTTTTTAAAGTGCCACTAAGCTATATATATATATTTTTTATTTTTATTTTTATTATTATTTTTTTTATATAATAAAGCACATAAAAGGCTTGTTGGCCTGTAATGAAAACTAAAGTCCAAATATTGAGTCCTTAAATCGCAATAATTTTCACTATCAGTCGACATATATTACAGTGGTGTTTCAAACACGTTCTTATTTCTAGAAATTCGGCACATTTGTTCAACACTAAAACCTAAAGCCACATTTTCGACCAAACTCCCGCTGAAACACAGACAGTAGAGGAACGAGAGAGAGAAAGAGTGATTATAAACACGAGGTTTCTCGACTCACTTGCGTTTCCTCCTCCGACAGCCCGCACTCCGCGGCGATCAGCATGAGCGTCGTCCCGTCCGGATGCTTGCTGACTCTGTTGAAATTTTCCTCCAGCACTTTGACCTGCTCCTCCGACAGCTTCAGACACTCCATCGCTTTAGAAGCCATATTCTCCCCAGTCGTAAATAAAACAAGTTTTGTTTTTTTTTCCTTTCTGAAGTGTTTCCGCTTCGCAGCTCTTGGTTTGGAGCGCAGATGTTGGCGCGCAGCTGGACGCGCGGAGGACGCAGAGATGGAGCAGCGAGCGGCGGCGGCGGCTCACTGACAGCTCGGCGGAGGCGCTGTGTGACTGACTGCGGGGGTATGTTGTGTGTGTGTGTGTGCGTGTGTCTGTGTGTGTGTGTGTGTGTGCGGAGGCTTTACTATTGTCAACAGAGGCACGTCATGAGGCCAGTCCCACCAGCGCTGCGCCCTCCCCCCCCCCATCACAACTGGAGGAGGAGGAGGAGGAGGAGGAACAAACGTCAAAGCCACAACTCCAGCTCCGCTCAGAGGAACGTAATGAGAGAATTATAGAGTGAATCACAGCAATAATTTGGTCGGATAATTACTACAAATAATCACGAGGAAGTCGACAGTTATGGCTTGTGATGTCATGTCAAGAAATGTCATCAATCCATGTACATTACATAGAAAGTAAAGAGTCAAATTACATTATCTTAGTCCTGAAAATATGATGTAATTATAAATTAATTTTGATTTGTAAACAATTGGAGCAGTTAATCTTTTGTCCGGGAGGGAATACGTTTTTCACGCTGCCACTGGGGGGCGGCAAAGTAAAAACAATTCATTTAGACAAAATAATAATGCAAAAATAACATTTAAAATGGCTACAAGACTTTAGAAGGTCAAAGTCAAAATTTAAAGGAGGAGCTCGGCATTTTGTTTCAAAATGAACCTGAGCTCAACGCCTATTAGGATGTAATGACTGGAAACAATCCCCGATGAAACCTGGACAAGACCATAAAACTGGATATAAAAGTGGACGTAGCTTCCGGTTCAGAAAACTGAAGGGAATCCGAAAGTGCCTTAAACTGCAATACCAGCGAGTGCCACTAGAGGTCGGCTCCAAAAGAGGCTCCGGCTCCGTAGACTCCCATTCAACTTCTCAATAAAAAATTTCCACGAATAATAGTGGTGTCATTTGCTTGAGTCGTTCCTACTTTTTAGTTTTCTGTTGGTCCATCTGAAAATAATCCCATCGTTTTTTGGATATTAGGCCTCAAAATGCGGCATTTTTGGTTTGATTGAAAGGCCTGCGGGGCAGTCGGGTTTCCGCTATCGGTGGGCGGGACTTAATCAAGTCAGATCCACCCTAGCTTCTGCACAACTCTTCCAAATATGGTCACTCAGCAAGATGGCGACGGCCGAAATGCCGAAAAGGTCGTGAGTTCTCAAAACAATCGTCGTCGTCACGGTCGGTTGCTGCTTGGTCAGTTCAGCTCACTGCTGTTTATGAACCTTTTTAAAAAAAATATATATATTACGTTGATTTCTTTTATGTTGCTAAACTAAGAGCCTCGGCCTTAAAAAAATAAATAAACAAAGGATAAAGGATCTAATTTCCTTTCAGCTTGATCTGCCTGTTTGTTTTCACAAGTCCTTCCCTCTCTCAGCACTGAACATGTTGACGGACTGAAAAAGAAGACAATGCGTTCGGGACACCTGTTCAAGCACGACTGCAAAAATAAGCTTCTTTCCTTAAATCATCAATCCAACCACTTCCTTAACACACACCCAAGTACGCGACGTGCTTTTCCGCTGACTCAGCGTTATTAGGCGTGTTTGTTTTTTGTTTTTTTTCTCCTCTGTTGTACTGTAACGGGTGAAAACTTCAGATTTGGTGGACTCGCTTTGATCAGACGGATACCGACTAAAGGCTGCAAAGGAAACGTCCTGACCAAGCGAGCCGAATTTCACACGACAGAAACAGTAAATACAGGCCTGATAAACACACACACACACACACACACACACACACACACAGACGAACTTTGTGATGCTATCTTTGGAATTTGATTAGACCCATAATTATGTTGTACTCCCACGGAAAAGCTCGACTTAAGTGACCGCACAGCCGGCTGATTTTTCTGCTCAAGTCCAGCCAACCGTGCAAGACAGCACATATTTTACGAAGTCGTTTTAATGGAGCCGAGTTTGAGCATTAATCATCTATGAAATGCATAAGCCTCGGGCTTTAAAAAGGAATCTAGAGGCACGTTCAACATACTCCGAGGTGTTTTCAGATCGGTGTAAAATGAGGCCCCCGAAAATGTATTGTTTTTTTTTGTTGTGAAAACATCATCTGAAACCAAGAAGAGGACACGAAGCCAAAAGGGCAAAGTTTAACGTGGAAAGTGATGTTGACATCTTTTAAAAGTCGATAAGAACAAAATTAGGTCCGAAGTCGTGTCTGCGATATGGACACCGAGGAGGTCAAAGGTCGGTGGATTTCCGTAGACTGACTTCAGCTTTGTTCGCTCGTGAATGGACTTTAAATCATCCGCTGTTTCTTCGGCAGGAAGGTGGCGCTAGCGCACTCGGTGGACTTTTTACAACAAAACAGCTCGTAGCACGATGCTACCATGACTTTAAATATAGGTGCAAACTGGTATCTGTCTGGTGATTGTGGTCAATGACTGAAGGAGGACGTACGGAAACCTTCAAAATATGTTTCCATGTTGTCGACGAGACGTAGAGAAAGAAAGAAAACTGGTTACAATTCAGAAAATGAGTCAGTTCTTGTTTTTCTAAAGTACTAAAAGTACCATAGATGCAGCAGGTCCTGGAAATATGACAGAAAAACAACAAATGTCTGGTAGATGTTTGATGTTTTAGCAGACTGGACGAAGACAACTGAGGTATTTCATTTTCCTGCATCTTCTTACAATTTCACTGGTGAATTTATTGATTTTTTTTTTGCTTATTTAGCTTATTGAGCTTTTACCGTTTTTCTTCGTTTCTTTTTTTTCTTCGCTTCGGGAGACAAATACTTAAAAAAATAAAAATAAATAAATAAACAAAACTGCCATTCAAGGAGCTAAAAATCTTCCACTGTGAAAAACTAACGTTCAACAAAGCAGCACTGAAGTGCTGAAGGTCGTATTCAGTGATAAGAAGGAAAGATCCAAAGTTCACCTGTAAACGAGATCAGAGGTACAACACGACACAACAACATACTGAAATCATCCAAAAGTTGCTTTAAATAGAGAATTTGACTTGAGAAGGATGTTTAAAAAAAAGGATAAATGGAGGATTTATTAAAAGATTTTAGTGAAGAATGAAAATGTTCAGTACAATTAAAAAAAAAGACCAGATATAAAAAAAAAATAGAGTAATTAGAGGGATCAGTTTCAATGGGGATTGATTTATTTTTATTTTTTATTCTCCTTTTGAAAACCTTTCAAAATAATGTTTAATATTTATTGCACTTTCACTGTGCAGCTTTTTATCGCCTAATTGTTTAATTACTCTCATTAAAATAAATTGTACATGTAATTTAATCTATTCATATCATGCTTTTATTATGGACAATCCAAAGGTAATAAACTGTACAACTCCACCAATAAAGATAAAACATTTAAACAGTTATTCTTATTGTGCAATACAAAATGAAAAGGAGAAAGTTATTTAAAAAAAAGATCCCGTGTCAGTGACTCTATTCAACAATCATGTAGATTAATTCTATAATTAATACTGTTTTTTTTTTTTATATCAAGAAGCTCAGATGAACTTCCTGACAGTCGGAGGACTAAACATGACAGAAAAGCAGCGTTTTTGTTGTTGAACCGTGGAGGAGTTTATTTTGACGATAAACGTGAATAAAAATAAGGTGCGTGTTGGGATAAAGGGACTCACCCCAACCATTTTATTTTATTTATGTTTTTTCCAGTCGGTCCAAATTGACGTCCGAGTGCGTTTTGTTACGAAGCTGCTTTCAAACTGCCGCTGCACTCGAGCAAACTGTCCCACAGATAAAAGCGTCTCCGGATTGTCCACGTGTCCTCTTCGCCTAACGGTCCAGATAAGACCGAAACACTGTGTGCTGTTTACGACAGCCCAGTCCTCGCCCGCTGACCGCAGATAAAGAAACGGACTTCTTCATATCGGTTTTTTCTGCTTCGTTGTGCGTCGGGATCTTTTCCCGGCTGTTAAACACAAGAAACAAAACAAATCTGGATTCTACTTATTTACAATTATTCATTATTGCTTCATTTTTCGTGTGTGACCTAAATATTAATTTCAAGCCATTGTAGCCGATAAATTTCGTATTATTCTCCCACAATGCACTGCTTCAAGAAAATTGATCAACCGATTACAGGCGGACAAAAAAAAAATTCAATCATTTGAAAGATAGAAATGTTTCATTTTGTGTGCTAAGTGCTCGAAACTAAACCTATTATGAAATTATATTGTCTGGATATGACGGATCTTGTACGTTTATAAACTGCACACAATTAAATGAACCTGAATAATGAGCTACAAAGGCCACGCAGTCATTTTCTGGATTGACCGGTTTGTTTGGCTCTTACGTAGGACGTACTACCTTTTTTTGTTTTTTTTAAAAATTGAATACAATTTTCTGATGAGAGATATTATTAATTACATCGTTGTAACATGCAACAGCGCCACGTTTAGTTTTATCGCACATAACGGGATGTTGAAAAATGTAGCGCAACATCAGCTTAGCATAACTAAACCTAACATTAGTCTCGGGCGTCATCTGGTTTGAAAGCGGCCGTGTGAGAACAGTCGAGAGCAAATAACCCAACCCTGAGGTAATCGTACTCGTGACAAGAGTCTGAATCATCGTGATCCCGTGTGGCATTCCTGCAGCGAGCCACGGGATCGGTCCGGAGGTGAGACGGCTTGTTGCGACACACAGTAGAATATAGTGTTTGTTTTTGGGTTTTGTTTTTTTACACTTAATTACAGGCTCAGACGTCCAACTCCCTCCACGAACGCCCCTCACCGGAGCCGCTGTTGTTTGTCACTTGTGTACAGATGGTCGGGCGGATTCACAGCTGTTTAACTGCTGAGTCAGCGGCTGATGTCGTGATACGAGTTGGCTGATTAAAATTTAAAAAAAAATAAATAAATAAAAGACTTTCAAAACTGGGAAACCATCATAACGACTCCTGCACGGCATTTACCAAGAATTTATCTTTCAGAGGCTGAAAATCCTCAATAAAATTATTTGGCAAAACACCATTTGAACCAGAACTTTTTTTTGAATCCGATTTATCCGTCGACTGCTCGTCTACGAATGGTCGTCTTTTTTTTCTTCTATCTATCCCTAAACGCTCCTTTATTTAAAGTACACATAAATAATCAGGAAACAAAAACAAAAATACAAAACAACGTTAAACGCAAACAGTGACACAACATGGACTTTTTATTTTAGCCAAGACCGTGATTCGGGTTTGGACGGTGTCGCTCTTTGAGAAGTTATATTGGTCTAAACTTCATAAATGACATAAAGAGAAAGAGGACTAAACATTCGAGCGCTAAAAAGTTGGAAAAATGACTTCAAAAGAGAGTTGGTGGAGTTTATGGATGTGGATGAAATCATGTTGGGATTTTATATATATATGTATATGTGTATATATATGTGTATATATACACAAGTGCTCAAGAGGCCACACTTGTACATTTTCTGTACGAGCTGTATTTTTTTGGGACATTCACAAAGTAAGTGTTGTCTGAATGTGTTCAAGTCCTTAAGTTTCCAATACTTAATGGTAAAAACTGTAAAAACCAAGAACCTGCAGCTGAAAGAAAGAAATGCCAACGAGATACTGGACAGCAGACGAAGCCTCGAGTTTGACTCTGTATCGTAAAAACATTCACCTACTTGGTATTTCTAACTGGCAACTGTGTTTTTGACATTTTGGAAATGTTTTTCTAAATGAAGAGTAATTGTGTCATAGGTTACTAAAGTCGGGCTTTATAATAGGTTTGTCTCCGTTTCAGCATCAACGCGTCTCCACGCGAGGAAGGTTCGTCCGACCGCTGCGAAGGGAAGGAAAAGGGAAATAAATCCAAGACAAACACCGGGGGGGGGATCTGTGTTGAGAAAAGGAGCCTCATCCTCCTCGCGAGACGGTAAATCCTCAGAGAATCAGATACGCGCGGTAGGTTTCTATTAATAAATCTCCGGGTCCTTGTGGGGGAAAACAGATCCGCGGTGGTCTCCGTCCTCACCGTTGAAACCCCTCGTCATTCACAGAGCCTTGTTTTCATTAAAGAGAGGCTGCGAGATTTTACCGACGCCTGGAAGAGAGCGTTCCTTCTTGGCCGAGGTTCACGGTCGGCACACGGTCCTGATGTGAGACCGGCGCTCCCTCATCAAACAAAAAACATCTGGGAACGAAAGGGTCTGCTTCACACCGACCTGAAAGAGGTGGAAATAACACGCAGCGCTAGTTTGAGGGATTGTTTTTTTTTGTTTTTGTTTTTTTGGGTGGGGGGGGGATACGAACTTTTCTCCGAGGCAAAAAAAAAATCTTTATTTTACCTGCAGAGTTAAATCGAAACTCGAGTTTTGCTAAATTGAGCACGTGCTCACCGAGAGCCGCGCCGCCAGGTTGGCCAACAACACGAGCCCGACGTTACACCTGTTTTTGTGACGAACAGCGATTTTCGCCGCGGACCTGAAACCAAAGAGCTCGCGTGGAATTCACCCCCAAAAACAACAAAATAAAAAAGTCGTAGGGAGGCAAAATGCGGTGAAAAGGGTCGGTCGGGATCTGTAACCGTGCTGTTGGTTGGTTGACCTTTCAGTGCACATTTTGATGACGGATCGCGCTTTTAAATCTTCAGTAAAACCAGACAAATGTTGCTTTTTGGCTCGATTTCTCTCGACCAGCGCCGCTTTCAAATGTTCAACAAATCCCACCTTGTTTTCATATCCAGGCTCTTCTTACAGCACCGTGCGTGGACTCCCGTTTTTTTATTTTTTTTTTAGCTCTTTGATGCTGAACCAGGCCGATATGAGCAACGCGGAGAGATTTCTATCTGGGTATTTTCGGTTCGGTCTCCTCTTTGACGCTCGGCCCGGCCCTCGAGGAGGAAGCGCTAAAAATGTTTTCAAACACCCAGAAAGGGAAGCCGAGACTCGACGGCAGGAAACGACTTCCTGAGTCGGTCTGGAGATTCGACCAATAGGGAGGCAGCAGAAAGCTGTGGAGGAGGTGCATGAAAGACAGGATCTCTTATGTAAAGGGGGTGATTCCTACCATCCACGTCAAACACACCTCTCCACCCTCCCCCTCCTCCCCCCACCTCCACCCCATGAGTAGGTAACTTCTCTGGGGAAGGTGCTGACGCTGCCGGCCAAGTACAACAGGAGCGGCGCTGAAGAAACGCCACCCTTTTATCATAGACGAGTATTAAGAGAGCTCAACTGAACTCGGAGCAGCTA
Source organism: Embiotoca jacksoni (assembly GCF_022577435.1). NCBI lineage: Eukaryota > Metazoa > Chordata > Actinopteri > Embiotocidae > Embiotoca > Embiotoca jacksoni. The sequence goes on from NW_027185398.1 coordinate 1,105,586, forward strand.
AATCGGCCTTTTGTCCGCTTACGCAGCTTTAAAAAGGAGAAAATCCTCTGAAAACATTTGACACCCGTCACGTGATCGTTTTGTTATTTTAGTCCATCCTAAAAAAAAAAAAAATCTCGAGCCCAAGAACTAGCAGTGGTGAGAAGTACATTTACTCAAAATACTGTTTTGAGTACGAGTTAACTCTTCGTTTCATGGGAAAACGTTTTTCTTTTTTTACTCTGCTGCATGTATTTGACAGTTGTTGCGTCTTTCTCGCTTCTGTTATCGCTCACGAGGCTGATCGTGTTAAAAAAAAAATGGCTAAATAATGATTTGATCGGATTAGCCCAAATACTGACCTTATTAAACGGATATAGGAAAATTACAACCTGACCGTTACTGGATTTTCGGGTCGATACCATTATTAAGAAATATCGATCTATCGGCGGGAGTTCGGCTAAGATATGCAGTATGTGGATATTTAACAGTTTAATAACATTTGTGTCCAAAATGACATCACTGCACTCAAACAGTGAATTTCCCTGCGAAGGGTAATATACGTTTAAATGACTATTAATTCAAATTTTTGATATACAGTCTGCGATTGGAAGAGAAAAAGTTAATGCAAAAGTTAATTTAAAGAAATAATCTTTATGAGTCACAACAATGCAGTTCTTGCTTTTCAGTATGATTCACCGGACACGTCATTTCGGGTTCGGTGTCAGTTGCATGACGTACTTTTCAAATCAAAGCCAGAATTAAACAGAAAATCCAAACAAACCCGAATGGCCTTATTTTCTCTTCCAACGACTTGAGGCAAACCGTTGGCAGGGAAAAGGCACCTTGGCCACCGCGTCGACGTGCCAAACAAATTTGTCTGAAACGCACAAGAATTACTTCATAAAGTGGTCAAATGAGAATCACATTAATCATTGCTTTTGTGCGATGACAGAAAAATGTGACATTCATCGATGTGTTATTTGTTTTAAACGGCTGCGCGGTGCAGCAGGATGCAGCCGAGCATCAGCAATAATAAAAAATACAAAAAAAATTAAATAAATCACCTAGAAAAACAGCAGTTAGAACATTTGTTCAGATTTGATTTGAGCTGGCTGTTAGACGATAAACGCCCCCGCCTCCCCCCCCCCGCCTCCCCTCGGACATTTTTAAAGCGAGACGGTCGGACGCAGGCGCAACTCCGGTCATCTGTCAGCGATACGTGGGACGGTCCTGTCTGTGGCTTCACTCAAAAGCAGTTTCTATGTTCGTTCTCTCCCCTCCCTCTCTCCCCTCCCCCCCTCCTCCCCCGTAAGCAAACAATGGGGTATTGTCGCAGCGGATGGACTTCAGATAGTCAAAATAAAGAGAGAAGTTCTTTGTTGCAGTCGAAGGGGGGAAATATTTGGGGGGAACCTCGTGGTCCCTGTTTTTCATCCCTGCGGTTCTCCTGCTGGGAAGTTGTTTACTCCGATGCGTGTTTTGTCTCTGTGGCCTTTTTTTTTTTTTTTTTTCTCTGACTGTATTTTAAAGAGTTCATTTACTCATGGTCGACGTTTTTTTTTTTTTTTTTTTTTCCACGAGCACGCGTGAACAAAAAAGAAGCCCGGATTCATCAACATCTGTCCGCGAGAGCATCATTAAATGTTTTGGGATCTCGGCGACGGACAAACAGTGTTGTTTGTTCAGCTTTCCTGCAGCTTGACGCGACAACACGCCGGCCGCGCCGCACAAAAAAAAAAAATTAAATAAAGGAGTTTATTATGATGAGCATTTTTGCATGCGGTTCGAGTTGAGGATCCGTCCGACGAAGCGAAGGAATAAAGTGCGTTTCAACTGGTCGGACGTCTCTACAAGACTTCAGTTCAACTTTAAAAGAGCATCTGCAGCCTTAAAGAGATTTATCTTCCAGTGCTTCCCTCCTCAGTCCTCCTAAGTTCTTCAGTATTTTTTTTTTTTCTGCTGCAGGCACCAACTTATCTGATCTTATAAAATGGTTCCACATGTTTTTAGAAAAAAAAAAGAAAAAAGAAATTGGATGGAAATTGTTCCAGATTTAGATCTGAACTCATCCACTTTCTGCTGCTTCTCACATTTAATGACTAATTACTGACGCTACTGTTAATATGGCTGCCTATAACAATTACTTATTGATTTATATTATGACTGATACAATATTAGGGAAAAAAAGGAGCCCAAACTTATGACATCAAATGTCTTTGTTTTTGCACAAACATCCCCAAAATATTGAATTTACTTTAAAAAAAAAAAGTTACCAAATTGTCACATTTGAGGAGCTGCAGTCATGTTCACTTAATAATCCACTATGAGTAGTTGCAGTGATTCCACCACCAACGTTTAGTGCCGACACCCAATTATTCAATTTAATAACAGTCAACAGAGAAATGCAGCGTAGCAGTTTTCATGAGAAATTAAAGGAATAATGCCAAAACATTCGTTGCTTTTCTCCGTTTCGTAACACTGCAGATGGATTAACTTTTGATTTTGGACGACTGGTCGGACAAAACGAACACGAAAGAGCTTCTTTTTTTTTTTTTTTTACAAGTTGAGCTGATCCAGCAGATCAGAAAGAGATCAAAGACAAAAAGAATCTAAATCAACACGAGAGAAAAAAAACCTGCGCAAAAAAAAAGTTTAAAAAATATGATGCCATGGAATCTCTGCAGACTCTCGAGTTATGAACAGGTAACGTCTCTTTGAGAGTGAGGTATCCCAATGAACCGTTTCAGTCTCGTAAAGCAGGTGGAAAAAGATGACATCATGTGCTTCCATCCACCAATCAGGAGCCAGCAAAACGATGACTCGGACCTGATCAAAACCTCAAGCTGATCAGCTGAGATTATTGGAGTCTCTAACTCAACAATAATAACGACAGACAGCTCTCTGAACGCCAGTCATAAACATAAATGTAATATTTATATAATATAAGCTTCCTGGGGGCTTAAACTGTGATATTAAGGGCGATGATCAGATACGGTGTTCTTTAATAACGCTGACACGACCAACTATGACGTCACACAACCGTTGAAAAATGTCCAATGGCATCAACGTGAGGTCAAAAACTTCCATCCTACTTTAAGTTAATGAACGTTAAACATACAAAATATCTACACTGAATGTATTAAAATAACATAAATTCTGTTGCTGCTCTCGTGAATGTGATCTGTAGCTGTGTGGGGAAACTGTGACTTCATGGTCTCGAATATATCAAAAGAGGCTCTGTAGTAAGAAGCTGGACCGGAGCGGTGCGAGGAGGAGGAGGAGGAGGAGGAAGGGGTGGGGGGCATGGGGGGGTTGACAGTTGGAGGTGGGTGTGTGACGGGCCGGACCAGTCAAAACTGGAGCTTTAAATATAGCCGAGCCAGAGCGGCACTCGCTTCACTCGTTGGGTGAAAAAAAAAAAAAAGCCAGAGGCTCATGAAAAGAAACCCTCAAGAGTTTGACTTTTTCATGCCGCACAACAATGAACATCTGGCGTCGGAACAGTTTTACATTCGCGAACAAAGTCCGTAAACGACGGCCGCTGCTGCTTTGAAGTGACTAATACAAACTACTGGAATCGCTTCGTGTTGTTTTCGGCCTCCCGCCCGGCTGGCTGGCAACCGAAAGCCCGACTACAGAGGAAATATTTGAGATTTGTTTTCCCCGTGAGAACAGCAGCAGTGAGAACATGTGGGATCCAGATACGTTGGGAGAACAAGTCGTGTTTGTGTGTTTACTGCAGTCGATTACCTTCAGAGCATTTTTTCGCAGCTCCTTCCTAAACAGAAAACAAACTTAACTCTCACACCGGAGGGGGGAGGGGGGGGGGGGGGGGTCGTCTGAAGGTTGGAACGAGGCTGAAAACAACCGGACGATGAGTTTGATCATTTCCTTTTCTGATGCTGCTGTACGTTTAGACAAACCATTTTTGTTGTTTTATGAGATTTTTCTGCTATAAAAGTCACCAAAAAATTGGGGTGTAAAAGGCCCGGGGGGGGGGGGTTTAGACCTAACAGGAAGTGAGGTAGCCTCACCATAACGATAACATCACATATTAATCAACATCACATCAGCAAGTTGTATTTTTTTGTGTTTTTGATTTTATTTAATAAGCTGGTTCATAAATTATCGCACATAAAAGATTCTTTTCAGTAGTTACAAAGTGGAGAGCAACTTCAGTTTAGCGCCTGGAAAAATAAAAACGATGAGAAGATTTGCCGACGGGAGGGGGAGGAGGGGGGGGGGGGTCTGATTCTCGACAAATATCGGGAGTTGACACGGCGGAGCAGAGAAGACGGAGGTTTTTCCAACCCCCCCCCCGCCCAAAAAAAACCAAAAAACAAAAAGACGTTGAGTCGCGTTTCCCCGGTTACGGACGAGCGGCGTCTTCAAAGCACATGCCGATTTCTTGTTTTTCCTTTTCTCCAGTGTATTCAAAAATATAAGTCTTCAAATTAAACCGAAGGGAATAAATTATGATGTAAAAAAAAATAAAAAATAAAATAATAATAATAATAATGAACAGCACTAGCTACATGTTAGGCTCACGAAAACAAAACCGAACTAAAACGTGTTGAGGTGGCGTCTTCTTGGCTCGACTTTCTTTCCCCCTTCGAGCGATGGATTCGAGTGGTTAAGAGGCGGCGATCAAGCCGCCGTTCCTTCATTCATTCACTTATTTATTTATGTAAAATCTTTATTCTTTTCTACAACTACTTCCCTCCTCCCCCTCGGTCCGATCACGACTGAACCGTCGAGCTCCGATTTTGTTTTTTTTGTTTTTGTTTTGTTTTTTTTTAAAGAAGGGGAGGGAACCCACCTCGCTGGAACCGGTCCGACGGCAGCGACGGGCTAACCCGCTAGTTTCTCACTCTACGAGGCCAAAGTCCTTTTTTTTTTGTTGTTGTTTTTTTTCCTCTCTCGCTCTGGTTTTCAGGATTCTTAAGCGGCCCGAGGTTTTCTTTCTCTTTCTCTTTCTGTCTCTCTCTGCGTGATGGGGAGCCTACTTGGACATTTGCTGTTGAACGTGCTGCAGGAACTCGTGGTAGGACGACGCCGACTCGGACCGGTCCTCCACCAGGTGCTGGAACAACGTGGCGTTCGCCGAAGGATCGTCTCTGCAGGAGAAACAAACAAACAAACAAACAAATAAAACAACAACAAAGAAGAGAGTTAAAGAGGTTTTTTTTAAAAAACCTTCCTGTATTTTCTGTCTTTGTGCCACTTCGACTGGAAGCTCATTGGAGTGAATGATTACAGCTGGAAAAACCTGTTTGGGGGTCGAATGGAGACCCGACCGCTGCTTTGTTTTGTTTTTTAGCTCCTCTTTTAAATTACAGCAACTTTAACATGTCAAATCTAACACGAGAGAGAGGATACGGAAACAATGCGTTCATACCGCCGCTGTCAATCAGTGACCTCACTGCTTGATTGGCTGTTTACGTTGGAAATAGTTTGGTGTCAACCTCGGGTCGGGTTTCTTTAACATGAAACCGTCCACACCCTGTTTAGTGTTCAGAGCCGGCGAGAGCAGCTTTTTTTTTTTGTGTTTTTCTTTCTTTCTTTCTTTCTCCCGGAGAGACGTCACATGAGAACACGTTTCCCCTTCAGGACGGATGTAAACTCTGAACCAGAGGCTTCACAGGTGAAACAGATAATTACTGTTTTCCACTTCAAAAACGGGTTTTTCTTTCTACGGTTGAACTTTTAAACTTTATTGTGCAAAAAAAAAAAAAAAAAAAAAAAAAGTTTGTTGACACTTGAAGGCTGTTGTTTTTTTTTTTTTTACATTTATATGCTAAAAATGCAAAGTTTCTCTGGTCATTAAAAAAAAAACAATCGGATTTAAAGGGGCGGGGCTACAAGCTTGATTCGGAAAATCACAAACGATGTTGGTCCAGTTTTCAACTTGCGCAAAACGATGATGCGGGAAAACTTGAAGCGTCCAAACACTAAGAAATGAAACTCATCGCGTGTCCAAAGGTTAAAACTTTACGAATGAAATATATTTGAATATTCGTAGATTCTTGACATCTTCAATGAGGGAGAAGCCGTGGATGTTATTTTTAAGGATTTTTATGAGGTAATTTAAAGTTTTTTAGGCGGGAAAGGTGTCTCAGACAAAATAGTTTTGTCCACCGCAGTTTATGATCAGATGGAAACTTGTGTTCTTTCATCGGTTGACCTGTAAAAAAAAAAAAAACGTTTTTTCCCCCTCTAGCGCCACCATCAGTTCAAAACTTAAACTCTGCTTTAAGACCAAAACATCCGCAAAAACTAAAGTTCGTCTCATCAGTGTTTCGTGCTCGTTTAGATTACGATATTAAAACTTTACTGATTCCACACCGATATCACGGCATCAAGAGGAGTCTAATAAATATATCTAGTGCTCTAAAAAAAAAAACTTTTTGAAATCTTCTCAGGCTCTTAATTGTACTTCAATGAGATGAACTCCTTATTTTTTTATTTTTCCCAGGAAGTACCGCATGACGATAAATGAAGTGAAACTCGCCGAGGTCACAGAAAAACTGCGCTCTTATACGTTCCCCGTCCGACTTTGTGGCACAACAACATCCGAATGCGAGACGATGACGCCCACGTTCGAAAACAACACGAGCTAAAAGTCCGACGCGAATCCAGATGTGCGGCGGCGCTCACTTGACGACGTGTACGGAGGAGCAGAACGCCCGGTTGTCCTGCAGCCAGTCGAGGAGCGCTCGCAGCCTCTCGGACAGCCGAGTCTGCAGCTCAGGAATGTGACTCTGGGATTCGTGGAAAGAGAAAGAGAAAGAGAAAGAGAAAGAGAGAGAGAGAGAGAAACCAAAACATCACACATGCTGTTTTCACTGTCGTGTTTTCAGAACAATGCAGATTCATCGCGGCTGCACGCTGCGGCTGCCAGAAAAAAAAAAACCAACAAAAAAAAACATGCCTGTGGGAGTTTTTTTTGGGACTGAGAGGGTTTTCTAGGTAACTCTGGGACGCGGCGACCTCGTCGCTAGAAAAAAATAAAAAATAAACAGCACAAACGAGCGCTGACACTCGCTGTTTTTGCTCTGGGTGTTGCCGTGACGCCCACGGCGTGCGGTAACGACAGAACGTTCTAGGTGGCTGCACAAACGCTTCAACCAGCAAATCTGTTTTTGCTGCATCAGATGTTTGTTTTGTTTTGTTTTTTCAGAGAGAATAATAGAAATACAGAGTTCCTTCCTTCATTGTGCAGAACAACTGCAAGTCATTTTTCAGGGAAACGTGTGCAAGGTTGCGTTGCATCATTCACCCAGCAGCTGGGCGGTAACGTGGACTGTCAGTACAGATATCCATTTCCCCTAAATCACACTTATTCTCTGTATTTTTCCTGATATGATGGATGTGGACTGAATATGAATGTGCTTTTTTTTTTCTTCTAAAGACGAACAATCGCCTCGTGTTCGTTTGTTTGTTGTGCTCACCATGTTGGGGGGGATCGACGCGTAGTCGGGGCAACCCAGAACGTCCCGGATGAACATGCCGTTGCAGCTTTTACCGATCCACAGATAAAACACCTGGAAAGGTGAGCGGAGAGCACAACGATCGTTGAAGTTAACAGCTCAGTAAAAAAAAAAAAAAAATTGCTGAGTCATGACTAAGCTTCAGCAGCATCACAGCATAAAACATCAAATATCTTCCATTTCTGACAGATACTTTGCAAAGATATCGAGCATCTTCTCAGAAAACTGCAATTATTCAGTTTTTTTTGTGTGTTTTATTTGTCGGGGTGGAAAAATGCCAATTAAATGAAATCATATCTTCCAAACACTTAAAAGGTGAACCAATACCGGAGTTATCACTTGTTGTTCTTTTGGACCAAAACAACTTGTCTTTAATTTACTTGAAAGGAGCGGCAGAAGAAGTAAGAATATAAAATCATATTTTGAGGAGCATCCTGAAATCTTACGGTGCCGCAGTCCATGAGGTACGCTCCGTCCCTGCTCAGCGTCTCGGCGGACAGGTGGAGCAGAGGAGGCTGAGGAACCACCGTGTTGTTCAGATGCAGCGCCCCCTGCAGGTCACACGGGACCGGTCAGATTAACAAACTAACATTTGAATGAATAAATATTTCATCATTTATTAAATAAATGACAAATACGTATTAAATTCCGCCAGCGTGGAGTGCAGCTCGGGTTGTGAATTGTTCTTCAGTTTGGGGATCAAACTGGTTTTGAGTTGAAATCTGAATCACTCAAGCAAATTAAATTAATCAAAAAGCCTTTAATCACTCACTGCCATTCAGTCACAGTTAAAACTCACGCCAACACGTCAGGGCAGGTTTTAATCACTCTCTGGAGCGCCTCAGATTTCTTCTCAAGGTATTAAATTCTGTGTAGTTGTTCACTTGTAAGTGTGTCATAATGTGTTTGTTCAGCGTCCTACCTGGTCGGACATGTTGTCCAGCCTGTACAGGTCCGGATGAACCATCCGCATCAGCTGCTGCAGCGGCTGCGTCTTGAACTCACACATGGCGAAGACGCGCTCGTCCAGCCGCGTGCTGGTGCCGGTCCGCAGAGCTTTCTGTGAACGAAAGGCAAATCTTTTGTTTCTACCATTTATTCATTTATTTTCTTTTACCTTTATTTTACCAGGAAGTCCCAATGAGATAAAAAAAAAAAAAAAAAAAAAAAAATATGGGGAAATGAAGTTTTTTTTCGAGATCTGTCACAGAACAGGGTTCATTATAAAGCAAACTCATAACAGAACTGAAATGGAGAATGTGTAGAGAGTGTAGAGGACTTTAACTTTAAGTCTTTTGCTGCTTTAGTCTAAAAAAAAAAAAAAAAAAAAAAAAAAAAAAAATCACTGTGCACACTTTAAAAAAAAACATGTTAATAAACTGAACATAAAGTTTCAGAAACATTTCAACCTTTTAAATCAGCAGGAATAATCTGCCACAGATGATGTCATTTACTAAGTACTTCTTTATTCTGTGTTCTTTGCCGCATTAACACTCATGAATGGTCGAGGGTGTAAACGGCTGCAGACGTTTGACTCAGAGAAATCAAATTAAAAAAAAAAATAGGTGTGTGGGTGTTTGAATGCGATCACACCCTGCGTGTATGAATGCACACGTCCTGGGTGGATGAATACAGTCATTCAGAGTCTGTGACTGTGAACTCTGGATTTAACAGTGGGTAAGTGTGTGTGTGTGTGTGTGTGTGTGTGTGTGTGTGTGTGTGTGTGTGTGTGTGTGTGTGTGTGTGTGTGTGTGGAAGACATTTCGTAGTTCAGGTAAAGGTTGTTTTCAAGGTGTGTAAAATGTTCTAGACTCTCAAACTGCATCGAAAAAAAAAAAATCCCTAAGGAAGCCTGTTAAAAGTGATTTATTACGTGTTTGTACACAAACTCACACCTTTGCAGATATTCAGACTGTTTCATTGTGTTTGGTTTTTTTTCTTTTGGGAGTTTTAAGCGTGTGTGTGTGTGTGTGTGTGTGTGTGTGTGTGTGTGTGTGTGTGTGTGTGTGTGTGTGTGTCTTTTTCTGCGCCGCACCTGTTTGAGCAGAGCGAGGATGTAGAGCGGGAAGAGGCGCATGGCGGCCGGGACGACGAGCCCGGACTGCTGCAGGTTCGACACGTTGCTCTTGTAGGCGCTCGCCAAGTCCACCACCGCGTTCACCAGGGCGTCCCGGGCATCCGACAGGCTGGAGGTTACCGACCGGTCGATGGCTGGAAGATGCAGACATGAATTAAAGAGGATTTTTGCTTCCTTCCGTTCCTCTGAACAGAAATTTGAGGTTGAGTTGATTATAATAAAATAGTAAAAACAGTAAAAGACAAGTTTGCAAAAATAGTCAACAGGAAGTCTAAGTTGTGTACGATTTGTGTAAAAACAAGCGAAACACTGAAGGAGTGTTTTCATAAAATAAAAGCTTATTTTATTTCAGTGCCCAGAATCATATTTCAAATATAATTGTTTATTAGGGATGTCAGACCAAGTTTTTATTGGCACAATCCGATAAATTCAATCCAATACTTGAAATAACTATGACACATTGAAAAAAAACAAACAAGCGCTGCTACTAAATTGTGATTCACTTTGTTTTACAAGCTACAAAATAGTTAAGGACTCACCCATGTTGGCTAACAGACAGGTGATGGCTTGGACGTCAGCTCCGGCGTACACGTCGCTCAGCTGGTTGACCACCGGTAGACACATCGTGTGGACCCGGATACGCCGCTTCCCTACAAGGGAGAGACGCGTGAACAGTAATTAAAAAAAGAACATTTCTTCTCACTATGCTTTCGTATTTCGGCAATAATATGCTTGATGATGTGACAAAATATAATAATAAACTTTATACGTTTAGCAGCTTATAATTCAAGCAATGCTATTGCTGTGCTGCACGCACACACAACAACAGATATTAAAGATCATAAAAAAACGTGTTAAAATGTCATTTAAAAATGAAATAAAATGCAAAACAACAGATCAAATTAAACACAAACACATCAAATAAAATAAAAGAGTTAAAATATGGAATAAATATTCGATCATTTATAATAAGCGTTATAGACTTATATGGATGTCATAAAGTTTACCTTCGAATATTCTGTAAAAAATGTACACGTTACTGTGGTTTGTTGGACATCTGATCACAATTGAAATCATTGCTCCTCTAACGAACTAACGCCGACATCCTGCTGCTGCTGTGTGCAAGTTGTGCACGAAACATAAGACACACCGCTGCGCCGCAAAACACATCACATCGACAAGACCGAATACTGCCCCATTATCACAAAAAAAAAAATCATACCAATATTATTGTGAACGTTAAAATACAGAATCGTCATCCACAAAGGACTGATGAGGATCTTTTTTTTTTCTTTTCTTTTGTGTGTGTGTGTGTCTACCTTTACTCGACGTGTAGAGCAGAGCGGCCTGGAAACAGGCCAGAGACGAGTCGGCCAGGGAGTCATCGATGGACATCTGAACGGCGAAGGCAGAGTCGGGGTTCACGTTGGCCAGAGACAGCAGGTCGGTGGAGCGCACGAAGAAGTTACCGTGGAACGTGTGGATGGATAAACCTGAGGGGCGAGCAAGTGGAGGAGGCGGAGTCAAAGTAAGAGAAGCTCCAAAAGAGCACACAACGCATTAAATATCTCAACATGTGGCGGGAGCGACGGCCGATCCGGTCACCTTTAGTGCATCGTATTCTCATGACCGCCTCGAAGCCGATCTTTCTGCTGAGGTAGCGCTCCAGATCCCTCTGGAACTTCTCCAGCTGGGTCGGGTTGTGGATGTAATGGAAGGAGGGGTAGTAGAAGATGCTGCCCGCCGAATACTTGGACATGCACGCTGATGAAGAGCCGGAGGAAGAGGAGCGGGACGGTCATTTATTTACAACTCAATCAAATTATTAAAGAGTATTAAACGCTGTCGTCTTTAAAGTGTGTTAATGTTGGGACGACTGAACGTATGAGATCAAAGAAAAAACATACTAACCATCAAACACTGCAACGTACATGAATTAAAATATATATAATCTGAACAGGGATATAAGAGGAAATAAGAGTTGATTAGCTAAACGGCTAGATATTAACATCAGAGGCTGGTAGAGATCAAAACAGAGCTCAAAGGAGTCAAACAAGATACAGATGACGAATTTAAAATCTGTGTAGAAAAAGACTATTAAGGTTTCTTAAGTCTCCAGAATTGATGTAGTTTATGATTCAGATCAGATTCAGGTGGAGGAGAGACAAAATCTGTTTTTAAACAGCTGTGAGCTGTTGGTGAACATTTTCTAGAGGCAAACAGGTGTAAAAATAAGTCCTGAAAATAGACCCGAGTCTTGATCAAATCTTTCAGGACTAAATGTTACGCTGGCACAACAACGATCAGGAACCAGAAGATGAAGAATCTGAGTATAGTTGTGGAGCAAAGACCTCCGATTTGCCCATAAAAATCTTTTTTCTGGTTTGCATTTTAGGATCTAAAGTAATCAATCTGTGCACAGGTGGAAGCTACAAACGTTACACGGCCACCTATTCAAACCCCACAGCGATCGTTTCTTCCTCGTTTTTGACGTAGCTCGTCATGAAAGAGTCCGTGAGGTGGAAATGTCGGTGTATCTCACCCAGCGAGGCGAGGTCGGCGTACTGGGAGCTGAGCAGGAAAAGATCCACTCCGATCTGCTGCCCCGAGCAGTCCAGAGCCAGCTTCTTATAGAAGTCTGTGGCGGGGCCGAGGTGCTGAACTCCCTGGAAAACATACAGAGTTATTACTGCCAGATCCATATGATGGTCACAATATTGAAGAAATTACTGGGTTGTTTTTTTTTTGGGGGGGGGGTGATTAAAGTATGATATGAACAGACTGCAAATTGTTTGGCTGACAAGAGTGCAACGTTTTTTGTTTTTGTTCAGCCTCTAAATCTTCCTCAAAAAGCATATAAAACCAGCAGAAAGTGACATTCTCTGAGCACGAAGCACATCTGTTCTTCATTGGGATGAATTTGTGACTTCTGGAAATCCCTTTTTCTGTGACTTCATGACCGTTTATTTCAAAGAGGAAAATGAGATGATGAACGTCGATAAAAATCTCCAGGAACGGGAAGACACACAAAAAAAAAAAGGGAAACTTCAGTTGAAACGGTTGTAGAGATACGGTTGTGATGTTGCAGCTGGTAATAAAAGAGGTCCGTAGTGGGAATATAAATATGACACTACCGAGGACAGAAAGGAATAAATCCACATAGTCATAGGTCTGTGGTCTTATTTCATTTGTCACGCTTTTTTTTTTTGGGGAGGGGGGGGGGGGTTATGCTTAATAAATCACTCTTACAGCAGAAGTCCATTTTCTATTTTAGTAAAATGGTAAAAGACAAAATGTACAAAAAACAAAGAGATTAACAGAAACATCCTCAACCTTGGGGCTCGAGCGCTGATTGGGGTCCTCTCTGGACTGCAGCTTGCCGGCGCCGAGCGTCGGCAGCTGAGTCTGGAACACGGTGACGCGCCCGCCGGTGGGAGACATCAGCTTGAAGGCGGCCTGTAAGGTGGGACCGAGGGCGCTGTGGGTCTCCCTGGTCTGGCTGAACATGGCCGGCAGCGACGTCAGCAGGTCCTTCACCAGCTGGGAGGGAGGGAGGGAGTAATGACGGGAAACAAACAAACAAAAACCATCAAGGACTTGTTGTTACCAGACATTTTGGATGAACTCTTTTTTTTTTTCATATTTGCTTCCTTTTTACCGAGTTAAATCTACTCTGAACGGTAACCAAGCATTTTAATCGCACGTCGTACGAAACGAGTAAAGAACGAGACAGAAAGAGAGGCAGAGGAGACGAGGGGCGTGAAGATGAAGAAGAGGAGAGAGGACACAGAAAAGAGAAGTCTACCTCGGCGCTCTCCTTTAGATTCACTATCAGACTGTCGTGGGATGGTATGAAGACATCTGCAAAAAAAGAAAAAAAAAGAAAGAGACATTATAACAAAACAAAAACATAATACTAACACAGTTTATTAATCCATAAATAAAACCGCATAGAAAGTGCATTCAGTTTTCTAAGGGAAATCTAAATAACGTCTCAAGACATTTTATATTTCTGAAAGTTTTAAATGTGAATTGAAGGTCTTATCAGATCAATACGTCTTCCACCAATTTGCTGACGGAGCGAACTTACCGTCGATGTCCGACACCACCAGCATCTGCGGCTGGGACAGTCCCTCCTGGAGGTTGTAAAAGTGGATGGTGCTGTCGAAGGTGACGAAGCCCACCCTGGTGCGCGTATCCCCCGGCAACCTGAACAAGCAACAAAACAAAAAAAAAAACGCAATCCCGTCAGCAACCGAAGAGCTGGGATTGTGTTCGCAAACCATCTGCTCTCCCTCACGGAGCAGCTACTTTTAAAGGCTTTTACGATAATCGACGTCTTACTTCTCCAGGTTGTCGAGAAGAGATTCACAGAAGTACTTCAGGTATCCTCCTTCCACGGCGTTGTGAGACACGTCGAGCACAAACAGGTAGGCCGCCGGCTGAGGAGGTCGCAACTGAAGGACCCGAGCACGAGACGTGATGAAGAGGATAAAAATCAGCTGACTGAATGTCAGAATTATTTACATTAATTGGCAACTCTCATGCATGCAGCCTCTTCAAATTTAAGGTTAATAGGGTGATTTTTTTTTTTCCTACAATGCAAGCTTGCCCTCTGGTGGACAAACAACCACACTGCACGTGGACATTTTTACCATGTAGTCGGAGGAGGCGATGAACTCCACGGTGGCGTTTTGGACCTCTGGCCTCTTGTGTGGTTCACCGTACGACCTCGTGACTGGATTATACATGAACTCATCTGGTACTGAAACAAGGCAGGAGAAAAAAAATGAAATAAGGTTTGACATCTTGCAAGACTACGTGGAACAAAAAGATGATGGAAGAATTCAAGTAATTACAAACACAAAACAGCAACCAACACTCAAAAAGGGCACAAAAAGAGCATCTGACTGGACTCTTACCGTCGTTGACCCGGTAGCAGAGGTTGCACTTCCACCGGCGCTGGTCCAGGAAAGTGACGAACGGGTTGATGTAGGTGCGACAGGAGCGGCAGCGCACGATGGTGTTGGATGTGATCACCGGTAACTGCTGCAGGGAGGAGGAGGGGAAAAGAAAGGTTCGAAAATGATAGAGTAAAGAAAACTAAAAAATACAAAATGCATCTTGTGAGCATAACATTTTACATTTCAAGTCTCTTTTCAACTTTTCATCCCGTGACTTTTTTTTTTGTGTGGAAACATTCCTCTACTTGTGACTCAGCAGACGACTGAAGAGGGCTTTGTTTTCTCTTTCCCGGAGGATTGAAGGAATCTTTGCCTTCCTTTGTCCTCTTTTGTATAACTGAGAACTTCTGCAGAGTCACCTGAGACATGTTTTGACTTTTTTCCCCCCACGTCTTCCACCAATCAGTCACGACGGCACCGACTCGTTCGTCCCCGGGATATTCTGTCTCCGTTATTGTACAGTTCTACCAAATAAAAAAATGTTCCTCCTGGTTTGTTTTTGTTAGTCATAAGTCCCATTTACTGAGGATAATCTGACATGTGATACCAGGCTGATCCAAGAAAAATAAAAAAATGTTCAGACTTTTAGGAAGCACCCAGAAAGTACTACACTCACCGCTCGAACCACGGAGGAGAACGAACGTCTCGTTTCACACTACAAAACAGAAATGATCACAACTGCAGGAGCTGTGTGGTGTGAAAGCTGCGTTAACAGTTATCTCGTATGAAAGCAGTGCAGCCCGACAGCTGCTGAAGAGTCTGAACACGTGATTGCGCAGCTGTTTTACTACATTAATATGAATCTATGTGTTTCTCTATGTCTTTTTTTTTTTCCCGTCCCCTTGCAACGCACCGGAGCATTTCATCATTTTTTTCCGAGCCATTGAGCTGCATTCAAAGTATTGGTGTTCACTTCCTGCTCTGCCATCCACGAGGTATCAGTGCATCCCTGCTGTCCGTCAGGTCGTCCCTACCGACACCGCGTCACCTGACACTTCTATAAATACGCGTATTTATCTTTCACCTCATCGTCCTCCTGCTGCCGTAACAACAGCTGCCAACTGTCCACAAAAGACCTGTAACTGCCTCAGTGGTGTTAAGACCGGGACATTTTAAATAATATCGTTTCCTTTCTCTCGGGGTTCAGTTTGGGAAATGGCGTCAAAATCACCAATTTCTTTTCATAAAGACGAATTATATCGCAAAGCTGTCTGCTGTAAAATACTCTCAAGATCTGTAAACTGGTTCCTCTTTTGCAGAAAAAAAAAAAAGCAACCCCTGTTCTTCACTGCATATTTTGAATTTTAAATAATAAATCAAAGTGCAACAAGGTTAAAAAAAAAAAAATTTAAAAAAAAAATTAAAAAAAAGACTAAGGATGAAGAAACTTCTTTGACAGCAAATCTACAATGCACATGATTTATGTAACTAGTATTTAGTGTCCTGAGTTTTTATAACAAACTATAGTGTAAGAAATGTTTTTTAGAAGTGATAAATACAAAGATTTCTTAACAAAACCGTTCATTTTAAGGGCAAAGTAACGGTCAAAGTTAAAGATTCTTCATTTAGTCACAAAGTAGTAACGGCTTCGGTTTAGTCCAAAAAAAAAAAAAAAATAAAGAAATCTGAATATTTGCAGCTAATTTATCTCCAAGACGGCAACATCCATCTTAGAAAAAACTAAGTTCTGTGTCTGCGTGTTTTACTGAGGTGAGTTTCGTACCTGTAGATCTCTGAAAGGGTGGAGGAGGAGGCCCAGAGGGAGTCGGGCCTTGTTGAGTAAAGCCTGCGTCTGGGGGATGCTGCTCAGGGTGCACCTGAACGTCCTGACGGGAAGAACACGAGGACGGAGAGACGATGAGACGACACGCGAAGGCTTTTACGTCCCGTCTATAACTGTACGTTTCTATATTTGTATACGTTCATTTCCTAATTTAAAGTTCATAAGATTCTGCGTTATAACCGCTTGACTTACTGTGGGCTGCAGTTGACCTTCTTCAGGTCGGGGCTGAGGTTGGGTTCGGGGGCCTCCAGAGGTCTGGGGGGCAGCAGGTTCCTCTCGTGCAGCAGGTTGATCGGCATCAGGGCCTCCACCTCCAGCTCCGGCACCCCGCTGAGACCCCCGAGGGCCGCGGACAGCTGGGAGAGGTTGGGGAACGGCTGAAGGAGAAGGGAGGGGTCGGAAAAAGAAAAGTGAGTTCGAGGAGAGGAGAGAAAAACGTCTGGATGAGGACGGAAGATTTAAACAGCAGCTCAAATTCACTATTAAAACAAAACAGTTAAGACTTGTTTTTGTTTTTTTACGTTTGTGTATCAGCTTTATAAAAATTTTTTTTTTAAAAAAATCACTGAAACAAATAAAAAACACACCAACAAACTCCAGGAAAACAAAAACACCTGGTGTGTAAGAGTGAGATTTTACACATGGAAAGTATAAATCTATTAGAGTCGACCAAATCAGTTATCTGCTGATTATTCTGTCGATTAATCAGTATGTCTACAAAATACGAGAAAGTAGAAAAACATGCAAAAGATATTATAAATATTCTCGAAGTTTGGTCTCGTCAACTTAAAAAAATAATTAAAAATTCATTTTCTATCAGTAGCAGTGATTAAATGTTGAATCCAGGTTGGTTTTTCACAATAAAATCCATCACTAGAATTTAAAAACATGACGCTCCTCACCTGGGAGTACTGCTGGTAGCTCGCCTGGCCGTACGGGTCGTGGGAGGGGGGAGGCGTCGGCGAGGGCGGGCGGCCCCTGCCGATAGGCCGGCTGCATGCTGGGGGGGTAACCGTAGCTACCGTAGGGCGGAGGCTGGTTGGTCATATCGTTGGAAGGTGGCATGGAATCTGGGCACAACACATTGTTCAGCATTAGAGAGTCATGTGATGGAGGTTAAGACTCGGGGGAAAAGGTTTTCACAGGTTTTAATATGATTATGAAAGATGAAAAGATCACAGTGCGTTCCGGCAATTTACAATTTCACATCACCCTATCAATGCATAAAATATATATTTGATACTTGCTGATCATGTCTATAATTAAAAGTAGCAAAATGCACTTATTTTTTTATTCTTAAAACTGCTTCGAATGTTTCTTTTTAAAGTAGAAATCAGTCGGTGATGTTTTTTAAAGTTTTGATTTTCCAGCTTTTATTTCCGTCATGCCGGTTTCAGACTGCACAATATCTTTCATTGCAGTCTGAACTGGACATTCATGTTTTTTTGTTTTTTTTGTGAAAGCTGCATGACTATTTTATAAAGTCTACGATGCATTTTTTTTTCTTCTTCTTCTTTTTTAACTGTTACCACAAAGAACATTATAACAGTTTATTAAGGTGTTATAGTGCAGATTTAGTTGGTGTTTTTTGTCAGTGATGAAGATTATACCTGGATAGCTGCCTCCTTCGAGGGAATCATAGCTGTTGGGCACCGGAGAAGCACTGCCGGTGGTGGAAGAGGACGTGTCACCGCCTGAGAGAAAAAAAAAAAAGGAAATAAAAAACAAACAGGATTCAAATATCTGAAGTTAAAAGCTGAAGATTGCTTGAGAGGCAAAGAGATGACCAATGGGAAGAGAAGAAGAAAGAGGACAAAAACAGTTCAAGAAATGTAGAACAGTAAAATAAGAGAATAAAAGAGAATGAAGGACAGCAGCTGTAGATGAAGTTAATAAGGAAGGAAGGAGGGTTAAGGTAAAAAACAACAACAACAACATGAAAGAGAACCAAAAGTAGCTCTTTTTGTTTGGCCGTGAAAAGTGTGCCGTGCCGGGACTCCCTCGGGCCTCAGAGGGAGCAGGGGAGGAGGCGGAGCCATGAATGCTGCAAAGAAAACCAAGAAAAGGACGAGCGAACGCACATACTTTGCTTTGTGGGGGAGATTCAGGGCCCCGAGGACAGGAAATATGGAGGATGGAAATATGAGAAAAGCAAAGACGATGTGACAGGAAGTCATTATAATCATCTCGAACTCTTACCTGTGGAGGTTTAAGATCACGGCTCCTCCGTTCTTCAGTCTCTAATTTACTTTCATTCAAGTTTTTTCTGAATAATTTGTCGACTTTAGAAGGAAACTTAACGGTTTTATTTACAACATATAGTGGAGGAAATATTCAAGATTCAGCAGAGTTAACGAATAGAAGAATCATCCTCAGAAGGTATTTCAAGTCCCCCCATGGTTAATATTTGACTCCATTTATACATAATTTGCTCAAGGTCAAGGTACAGCTGGTTTTTAACCGTTTCATGAACGGGAAGGCAGCTCGGTCTAGTGAGACGGACATGAGGCCTAGTTTGTTGTAAAAAACCTCAGTCTTCCTGGTCATGTTCAGTTTAAATAAGGTAACTGGATTTGCACGAGTTTCTTGAAGACAACAAACAACACCTTGGATCAAGTGGTACTTGTTTTTGTTTTTTTTAAATTAGTATTAGTATTAAATTAGTTTTATCAAATATTCAACGAGTCCTATGATACATTGATATATTTAATGTAACAGCAGTTCAGCTGCAACCTTTTGTTGCATGTTTTGCCGACTAGTTCACTTTTTCTTTGCCTCAGTATCAAATGAAATGAAAGTAACAAATGTCCAAAAATAAATCTCAACAAGACACAAAAACAAGCCATAAGTCTTGGAAATGAAATGCTTTTTGGGTTGGTTTTTTTGTGTCCTTGCATGTCAAATAATGAATAGGCTTTCCAAAAGGATTACATGGGCAGAATATTTAAATGAACCCATTAATCCAAGTGGGCCATAAAAAAAAACAACTAAAAAACAACCTAAAAAAAGATCAACAACAAGCCAAGTGAGGCGTGACAGGCGGAGAGCTCATTGGTCAGAACGGGATCCAATTATCTCCGACTAAATCGGACCAGCAGACTCCTGGATTATGAGCTCGGGAAGAGGAGGACACCAGGACAGCTAAGCCTTCCTCCTCCTCCTCTTCCTCCTCCAAGATTCTCCTGACACCTCCATAAATTCACTTTGTTTTCCCTCGAAGCTGAAGCCCTCCTCAGATTACTGATAATTAAAGCTGACAGGTTCCTCCTTTCTGATTTATGTACAGTAAGTGTGACAATGGGGACGGGTGGATGGGGGGGGGGGGAGTGGAGTCCGCATGTACGTGATGCAACATGTATTTGAGTAAACAACTCAGCCTCGCCATGACAACCGAGTACATCTTATGGCGTTCGGTTTTGTTTTTTTGCCACCGGTGGTAATGCTGGCTCAGCAGAAGACACAACAAGACACAGCGAAGGGAAAAGGAAACGAGCGCAGGTCGACTCCAGTGAGTCGATTGAACTGCAGATAAGACTTTTAATCAATTAGCTGATGAGGAAGATTAACCCGCAACTAATTCACCGGCTGGTGTTTATTTTAAAGTGACTATTTGTGGACGGTAAAATGAAATATGTTTTGGGTTTGGGATTTTGTTTTGGATTTAATAGATTGTGAGGATAATTTTTAATATTTTTAAGACCAAAAGATCATTTAATTAATTACTAATAAAATAATCATTTTAATTATTACTTTACGGATTGGTACGGCTTCTAGAAAATCAACAACTAATATTACCGGGGGGGGGGGGGGAGGTGGAGACATCACGAGGGATGAAGCTAAAACCTGCTTCTCGTGTTATTATCAGATGTGCTAATGACCGCTTGCAGCGCTGACGATGCTCCCTCACGGGAGAGTCAGCGAACACGCCTGTCGGCGGGGGAACGGCTATATTTAAACACACGTTAACCTCTGGCTGATGACACGGCTCCTCCGGGATCGTCATCGAGCAGAGCACCTAAGCGCTGCGTGGGGACCGTTAAAAGTCCTCAAGATATCTTAAATGTTAAAAGAAACGTAAAAGAAGTTGTTCTAATTCACACAGAATTCATAGACTCATTTTAGTTGCTTGATTTGAAGTCTATTCGTATTATTTAAATTGGACTTTCATTTTAAAACAGCGCAAGATCGGCATATTAGTGTTACATATTGACATTAAAATAGTGGCATATCAAAGTTGTTGTTTTTTATAAATTTTTTGGCAAATTTTCCGTAAATATTATTTAATTTTTTTTACTCATTCAGGCGGAGTTTATTTCTACTTTTTAATCAAAATGATTAATCACTAAATCCAGTGGTGGGACAAATCTGCCCCAATCTGGTTTACTTTTTAGAATTTGCATCAGAAATTGTCCATACTTTCCTCACAAATCTGTGTAACCTTGTATATTCAAAGTTCATGTAAATCTGACCTTGAAGCATGTAAAGGCCAATAATTTGCCTGACAAACACAAATCGGTAGCGGTTGAAAACATACGGCCTGCTGCTGCTTCTCAAACGTGTTTTTCCTCGTCAACCAATAATGAATAACCTGCTAGAAGCCTCACTTATTGATGGACAAAGTTGCATCTGCATTAAAATACAATCCTGACATGAAAGAAATGAAATAACACAAATAAACTCAACAGAAGCCTTAAAAAAACAAAACTCTGATCTACTTACCGGTCACCTTTTCTGAGAGAAGGAAAAATATTTTATGCACACAGACTTTACAACATTAACAGTGAATGAGTGTGAGAGGGGGTGGGGGTGAGGGGTGGGGGGTATGCCACACAACGGGTGAACTTTGCGAGGACGGCCGGACGAAAGAAATCTGATTAGCCTATTAGAAAAGGAGACGACACAGATGATGAGTGGGTGGGACTGATTCGGAGAGGGTGTTTTTGCAGATGGAGCAGCAGCAGTGACAGATGGAGGGGATGTGGGGGGGGGAGGAAGGAGTCTGAAGAAATGCAGAAAGTAACGTGGGCATGGCACAGTTTATGGAGAACTACGTTGTGTTCATGGGGGGAGATGAGAGACGGTGGCAACAAAAAACAAAACAAAAGGGATTAGGGAGGTAAAAAGCTATAAAGCAGACCTGCTTCCTCATCCTCATCCTCCTCCTCCTCATCATCATCATCAGAGCTGGATGACGAGGGGGCCGCGGGGGGGCCCGAGGTGGCGGCAGAGGCAGAGCTAGCTCCACTATTAGCAACATATCCGTACTGCATGCCTGTTGGAAGGGGGAGGGGGGAGGGGAGGGGAGGGGTACATAAGAAGAACTTGAGTGACTGTCAGGAAACGGGTGGAGGGTTGTGGGTGGGTGGAGGAGGGGGGTCGCAGCAATCAGGAAGAAGATACCGTGTGTGTGTGTGTGTGTGTGTGTTTAATTTATCAAAAGAGACGATGAGCCGCCGGTTTCCGTCGACACATTTGAGGTCACGCGGAGAAAAGTGCTCGTTGATCTTTGTTTTCGTTGCTCGTAAACACCTCCAGCAAAACAGAAATAGACCGAGAACATTTTCTGAGAGCGAAAGTCACAACAAGGCATGTTGCTAAGGCAGGTTTTAACATTAACGTAGTATTTTGTAAAAATCATCATTGCTGACATCATATTAAAATTTGTTTTGTCGTCTTCTCCTGATGTTGTGCAACATGTTTTCGGTTCGCCTCAGACCAACATTACCGAGAAGTGAAACTGATTTGGACACATTTTACTGCAGAAATTTAATGACACAAAACTGAAGAAATGTCTCATTTCTGGACGCAAACTGTTTTGGTTGTTGTTTGTTTGTTTGTTTTTTTCAACCCAAATAACTTTTAAATGCAAATGCTGCTGGTGAAAGAGTCCGATTGACCTGACCTGCCAGTAAAAGGTAACAGTGGTCAAAATCCGCAGGTCGCAATTAATGTGTGTGTGTGTGTGTGTGTGTGTGTGTGTGTGTGTGTGTGTGTGTGTGTGTGTGTGTGTGTGTGTGTGTGTGTGTGTGTGTGTTTGCAACAGATAACATGTGCTACATTTCCAGTGCAGCTGTGGGCATGTGACACACACACACACACACACAGTATGTAGGACTGGACTCACTGAACAAGTTGCACCAGAAAAGACAGAAAACAGAGACTTAATGTTTAACCATCATAATACTTTAAAACACAAAGTTAAAAAAAAAAGAAAGAGTCTTCAAAACAAGTTTGGACCCTTTTTGAACCAAAATTCAAGACACAAATAAAATGACACCGTCTCAAACTAATGCATGTTTCACTTCACCAGGAAAATGTGTTCTTGTTGACTTTTCAACTACAAAAAAACAAAGTGTTTTGGGTCTCGGCTCCGATCAATATGAACCCGTCTGTCGGGTTTAAGAGGGATTTTTCCCTCCTGGTTTCTGTGGGAATTGTTGAAACTACCTTGGTGGTGGCGGCCCGGCGAGGAATGGACTGAAGTGGAAGGTGTTCTGGAGGGCGGTCGGTCTCCGTCGGCGCCGCCGCTGTAGGAGTCGTAGCTCAGAGGAGCCGGGTGGCTCTGGTCGTAGTGTTGGTGGGCTGCAGGGGGTAAAAAAATAAAAAATAAAGAACCGAAAATATAAAATCCTGTTAAATACAGGAGAGTTTTTTTTTTTTTTTTTTTACTTTTAAGATGGAGGTTTGCGTTTATACAACACCGTCCTCAAGCAGAAGACCTGAGCGCTACGTGGGACTGTTAAAGTCCTCCAGATATCTTAAACGCTAAAAGAAAAGAAGTTGTTCTAATTCACACAGAATTCACACTCATTTTAGTTGCTTGATTTTAAGTGTATTATTTAAATTTAACTTTAATGTAATTTTAAAACAGCGCAAGATCTGCATATTAAGTGTTACATATTGACATTAAAATAACGGAATATCAAAGTGGGTTTTTTATGCAATTTTTTTGCACATTTTCCGTAAATGTTATTTTTTTTTTTTTTTGCTTATTCAGGGAGAGTTTATTTCTAAAAAAAAAAATATTAATCACTAAATCCAGCGGTGGGACAAATCTAGCCCTTCCACACAAATGGAAAATTTAAGTTTTCTTTTTGTAGAATTTGCATCAGAACTTTTCCATAATTTCCTCACAAATCTACTGTCTCTAGGTTTCATGCAAAATCTGACCTTGAAGCATGTAAAGGACAATAATTTGCATAACAAAACAAATAGGTGGCGGTTGAACACACACGGCCTGCTGCTCCTCAAACATGTTTTTTTTTGTTATAACATTAGCAGCAGCATTTTTTTTTTTTTTCTGCTAAAAAGCCGCACTTATTGATGGACAAAGTTGCATCTGGGGACAAAATATTCAGGACACCCCTTTAGTAATAATCCGGTACAGTTCAACAACAACGCAAATTACAGTCTCCGACGAGGACCGTTTAAATAAGTCGTAGAATGAATAACAACTGAACATTTTAATCCTCGTGGAGGGAGGATTTATTTCTGGGCTGTTTTATTGTACTTTCTGCTTCACCTGTCAGTGGTTTTAATGTCATGGCTTATCTGTTTATTAATCTAACTTCTGTGTTGAGGTCTGATGCTCTGGGGGAAAAAAAAAAAGAGCTGAATTTAGAGCACGGACTGGAAAACAGTAAAACAAAGTCACTGTTAAATGTCCGAGCTCGGCAGATTTCTTTTCTCGGAAATACAACTGATGTCACAATTTATTTTCTTTTTAAAACAAAAATGTGTGAATTTATTTAAATTTTAAATTAAATAAAAGTGCAACTATCAGCAACAGTACAGGTAGAAATCAGTAAAGGACGTGGAAAAAAAAAAAAAGTATTTTACAACGGCACACTGGCAGTTTTGTACTGGCAATAAAACAAACTTTTTAAATCTGATATGTTTATGTGTGTGTATGCAGCTGATGGTTTCTCACACACACACACACACACACACACACACACACACACACACACACACACACACACACACCTGTGCTTCCTTGACCGTTGACCGTCGGCGCCATCTGACCGGGAGGAGCCGCGCCGTACCCGGGCTGCACTGCCACCGCCGAGGAGGAGGTGGAGGAGGAGGAAGGTGGAGGCGCGGCGCTGTACTGATGCAGAGGCGCGCCCCTCTGGGTGGCCATGACTCCGGGCGTCGGGGTGCTCTGGGAGGAGCTGAGGGTGCCATACTGGCTGCTTCCCGGCGCAGACGGGTACGAAACAATCGGGTAGAGGGGAGCTCCGGGTCCGCTCGGTGGCGCGGGAACCAAACTGGGCTGCTGGTGCTGCTGCTGTTGTTGTTGTTGTTGTTGTTGTTGTTGAGCGGGCTGCGCAGGGGAAGCGTGGTACGACTGCTGTCCGTAGTAGGACCCCGGGGTGGCGTAGGGTGGATGCTGCTGCAACGGCTGTTGGTTGTACCGGGCAGTCGATGGTGGAGGTGCTGAAGAGGGGAGGTACGGCTGAGATGGAGGAGCACTGTATGGCAAGGGTGCTACATGGTGCTGAGGAGGGTGGTGCTGCTGAGGAGGGTGGTGGTGCTGAGGAGGGTGGTGGTGGTGGTGCTGCTGGTTGTTCTGGTAGTAGTTTGGACTGCGGGCGGTGTTCGTGACGGGGGCTTTGTGGCCGGGGATGGTGGGGTAGCTCTGTTGTTGAGGTGGGGCTCCATAGTAGCCGCTGGGTGGGTACATGGATGGGTAGGTCTGCACCGGACCTGGAAGGAGGTGGAGGAAGAGGTGGAGGAGGTGGTGGAGGAGGTGGAGGAAGAGGAGGAGGAGGAAAGACTTAGTGACAATAATTTCTCCTTCCACTGCCGCCTTTTTAAAGTCGTTTTAAATGAAGCCTGTGGATCTAAAAGCTGAGAGATAATCCAGTGACCAGTTATCAGAGAGCTCCATCAGCTGTTAGCATCCACAACTCATCAATAACAAGCACAACTCGTTCAGTGCGCGTTAAATTAAAGTGTTTTGTTTATCTAGTGCTTCCAGAATAAATAAATAAATAAATAAAAAATAAATAAAAAAAGACATTTATGAAACAATGATGCGCAAATCTGTTACACAGCTAACACTTAGCTTAGCATAGAAAGCTAGCGTGTTAGCCGCTAACTCCACCGGGTTTTACAACGCTTCTGGACGTTAGCATGCGTTAGCATGCGTTAGCAGCCGGCTAGCTGAACCCTCCGAGTTCATCACGTCGTTCAAATACAGATGTTCAACGTGACTTTGATTGATTGACAGCAGGACGAGACGACGGGACTGACGCGAGAGTGACAAGCAGCCGCGCTCCCTCCGGCCTTCGCCTTACCGTTCTGGTAGCGGGGCGCAGCTCCTCCGTTCGGCGTCGCGCTCCGGCTGCAGCTCCGGTCGGTGGGACCGGGCGCGGACATCGCTCGGTCCTCCCGGTTCCCGGTTTTTACGCCCGCAGATGCACCGGTCGGTAAATACACATGAGCTTCTTCTTCTTCTCCCTCCTTCCTTCCTTCCTTCCTTCCCTCCACCCACCTCCCTCCACCTGCAAAAAAAAAAGGGGGGGGGGCGATGAAAGGTGGCTGCTGCTGGTCGGCGGAGACCCGGGCAGCCTTGGCCGAGAGCTGAAGGCTCCGGTCGGGATGTTCGAGGAGCTGAGAGCGGCGCTGCTCCACCGGCCTGCGGTCCGAGAGCTCCCCCTGGTGGACGGTCTGCGCAAGGGCGCGATAATAGATGGACGGATGGATGAAACTTGTTTAATCCCACAGCAGCATAGAAACACAGTTCACAAATACGTATACAATAAAATGAGATAGAGCATTTTTTTTTTTTTTTTTTTAAAAGTCAGACCAATGAATAAATACACACACTATATACACACAAAAAAAAAAATACAGTTTGGGATGAAAGGAAGTGTATATTGTTCTACAATTATCTGTGTCATTATATTGTTATATGCATAATCCATTTATATTACAAATAATCTTTATTTCTACAATGCAGTGCCAATTCAAGCGGTTATTCGGTCTACGACGCCGACTCCGAGCTGGAAACGACCTCATGAAGACACGGGTTTGAGCCCAGCCAAGGAAACACACATGGTTCATGGTTTACCCGCTGAGGTAACACATGAGGTTCATGGTTTACCCGCCGAGGTAACACACGAGGTTCATGGTTTACTGAGGGCGAGTCCCCTTACTAAGCCACGTGGTTCACGGAGGGCGAGACCTCCGAAGGTGAATCCCTCTAAGGGTAAGCCACGCAAGTTTGTACGTGCAGTCATACTAATACAAAACAACAAACAAAATAAAAGTCCAAAAGTGACTTTTTTTTTCCGGACATGGTATAGTATGACACAGTGGTGTTAGAGGAGATATCTCACAGTGAGAAGTAACTTCAGAAAAAGTAAGTTCAGAAAAAGGTCATACTCCAAAAAGTCATGAAAAGTCATCCAAAATATTCAAAGAAAAGTCATACTTGTACATACATGCATGTCGTCCAAAAAGTGACCCAAAATTCATTTTTGTATATAGTATATAGTATATTGTATATAGTATAGAGTATATTGTATATTGTATATATTATATTGTATATAGTATAGAGTATACAGTATATAGTATATTGTATATAGTATATAGTGTATTGTATATTGTATATAGTATATATTATATAATATATTGTATATAGTATAGAGTATATAGTATATTGTATCTAGTATATAGTATAGAGTATATAGTGTATTGTATATTGTATATAGTATATAGTATATTGTATATAGTATATAGTATAGAGTATATAGTATATTGTATCTAGTATATAGTATAGAGTATAGAGTATAGAGTATATAGTGTATTGTATATTGTATATAGTATATAGTATATTGTATATAGTATATAGTATAGAGTATATAGTATATTGTATCTAGTATAGAGTATAGAGTATAGAGTATATAGTGTATTGTATATTGTATATAGTATATTGTATATAGTATATAGTATAGAGTATATAGTATATTGTATCTAGTATAGAGTATATAGTATAGAGTATAGAGTATATAGTATATTGTATATAGAATATAGTATATAGTGTAGCCAGGGCAATGCAGCTAAGTTTGATGTTTCGCCGTGACACAGGAAGTTGATGTTTAAGGTCAAACGATGCTCCAAAACTCATGAAACTTGCATCAGCCACCAACTTTCATGAGTTTTTGAAGATGTTAAAGTCGCCAAAAAAAAAAAAAAATATGCCGACCCTCGCGTGCTGCACGTCGGGGAGCCGGCGGCCCCGACCCGCTGGATCCCCGACGTGAAGCTGCGAGGGCCCGCATATCACTGCCTGCAGTTTTAATTTACATCTATTATCTGAATATATTTCTGCGGGAGAATCATAGAGCTAGATAAGAAAAATAAAAAATCCATCAGTCGACTTCAAACTGTGCAGAACCCAGCTGCCAGACTTTTAACTAAAACCAAGAAAAAGGGAACCACATCACGCCCGTTTTATCCTCCTCGCATCGGCTCCCTGTATGTTTTAGAATTGGTTTTAAGATTTTACTGTTGACTTTTAAGACACTTCATAGCCTCTCTCTAAATTTAGCTGACCTGATGGAACGAGCTGCCCGAGGAAATAAAGGTCTGCAGGGTCAATGAGATCTTTTAAATCTCTTCTAAAACATACTTTTATTGGAGAGCCTTTGCTGATTTTAGTGAAGAACTCTTATTTCTTTTATACCCTGTTTTAATTTGTTTTTTTTATGGTTGTTTTATACGATCATTGTGTTGTTGGATGTTGTGTTGTTGAGGCTTGTTAGAATTCAGGCGCTTTGTAACTGCAGTTTAGAAAAGTGCAATACAAATAAAGTTTCTTCTTATTCTTCTTCTTATTCTTATCTTAATCCTTCATCCTGAGACCTCCTGAACTGAATACTTAGCTGTTACACCTCTGGGCTGTTTTCTGTGAGCTTTCATACCGACACACATTTATTTTTAAATATACAAAAAGGGAGGTTCTGCAACAAATGAGCCCAACTGAGGCACACATGCATCGCTGCTTGTGGTTTGTTTGGAGCAACACCTGCAACACCTCAGGAAACCCGCTTTGACTAGAAGTTGGCACGGTTTGGAAAGCACACAGTAAAAGTAGTGCACGATACATGTTCTGCAAATTTGTAGCTATGGAAAAAAAACAAAAAAAAACAACTATAAATGACTTATTATAATGAAATATCTGTGAATCTGTTTGTGAAATGAACAACATGAATCACAACTCAGAGCGCTGATGTGAAAAGAAATTCACATTTATACACAAATATGCTTTAACTCAGCTTTCATTACTGATGACATGTTCACAAAATTTACATGATCAAATTCCAGGAACTGACAGATAGGTTCCTCACATTTTCACAATAAAAGACGAATAAAAGGTTTCATTAAACCTCAATATGAAAGATGAGTCTGTCTTCAAATATATCGGACTTAATTCCCAACATTCATATTAAAAGATCAAGGACTTTAAAATTTGCCACGTAACTTCCTTTGATTATTATCCGAGCCACATTTGTCCAGTCGTTACACGTCCTGCGGGATTCTGGGACGTCCGTCGGTGCACTCGCACTCCTCCTTGTGGTGCGGGGTCGCCTCACATTGAGCCCGTCCTTTGGTCTGGCAGGTGGGGCAGCAGGCGGTGCGTCCGTCCCGTCTGCAACCGGGACACGACAGAACCAGCTGGCAGCAGAACTGCGTGGAACAGAGCTGGTACCGGTCCCACGGGGAGCCGCAGTACCTGCAGTCTGAGCACGGACGCTGAATTAATCACACATTTAACCATTTCTTTACATTATCCAACATGCCGACTCTGTTCGCCCACTAACCGGAGATGACGTCATCGTTCGAGGAGATGGCATAACGTTCGTCAAACACGAAAAGTTTCCCTCGGTAGAAACCCTCCGGGAAACGCTCTACGTATTTATGAATTCCTCCTTTCAGCTGGTAAACCTCTTTACAAACATCCTGCCAGGAAAGAAATAATAAAAAAAAGAGATTCAGGAGACAAATGTTGAGAAGAATTCACAATGAAGGCTGCAAATGCTGCAAACGTGTTGAATCTCTCAACTACAATTTTAAAGAAATAAAAAAATAAATTGTGGCAAAACAGCTCCCCCTAGTGGACAAAACCAGCAGCCTGCAACATGTGCAAGTTTAGAAGCTTAAAACAAAACCCCAAAAAGTTATTTCCAGACGCTTACTTTGGAGCGGAGGTAGGCGGAGCCGCGCTCGCAGCGGATGCCTCCCGTGCAGTACATCAGCACCTTCTTGTCTCTGAACAGTTCGAGGTTCTGGTCGATGTAGTCCGGGAAGTAGCTGAACTTCCGGATGTTTGGGGCCAGACATTGAGTAAACTGCCCCTGGATGGAAAGGGGGGGGAAAAAAAAAAAAAAAAAAAAAAAAAAAAAAAAATCACAGTTATTCAGTATTTAATCCTTTCTTCAAGTTACTTTAAAAAAGGAACAGTTCACCATAAAATACTGCAGAACCGACTTAACAGCCACTTTAATGTTACTGCTTACTCGGCTAAAAACGCTGTCGTTTTTATAATGTCTTCCTGTTCCGGCCGCTTGTTCGTGGCAACAAACAAAGGATCAGATTGTGAATTAATTTACAGTCTCTGTGAACATCAGTAGTTATTTAAAGAAAGGTTGTTGTTGTTTTTTTCTACTTACAATTTTACTCTCGTAAAAATTGCGGCAGTCCAGGAGGACGGTGTCGTCGCACGAATCCCCTTCAGCCACGAGAGCCTCCACTTCTTTGTGAAACTCTTCGGGCTCCAGATGAACTCCTGAGAGGCAAAACAGACGTAGATGTGACTAACGTGGTAACCTTATAAAAAATAAAAAATAAAAATCACACTCGGTCAGTAAGAAATGTGTAAAACAGCTGGAGATATTATTTACATCTTTAATGTGATAAATTGGTTGAAGACGGAACGATAACTCACCTCTGGACAAATCCATCCTACAGCATCATTAACACCATCGCGCTGTTTGTTAATGTAATTTGTTCTTATTCTATTTTAGTTGTATATACCATGCATTTTTACATTTTTTTATATTTATACTTTCACTACCTCTATTTTTATTCTGTAATTCATATCTTCCATGCTGCTGTCTGTCCTACCTGCCAGCTGGTAGGAAATAACATCAGGATCAACTCCCATTGGGACGATTTCCTTGTAGACTCCGACCTTCAGGTCCGCAAAACACTCTGCACCACCGTCGCTGGCCTGGACACACACACACACACACACACAATCTAATAAAAAGACAATAACTGACTATTGTTTCGAAAATAACGGCCAAGTTGTGCCTGATGGGACGAAAACCAGACGTGGTACTGATCTGATTCTTTCTTCATCTGACCTTAAAGTCCTGTCGGTCCATTCGGAGCAGCGGCTGCGAACGCATCGCTTCAATGTAAACGTCGGTGGCCGCGTCGGTGCCGCCGACTGTTCCGTTGACGCCTTCCGTCGCCACCCTGACCTGAGGACGAGGATCAGGGTGCGTTTTTTTTTTTTGAAAAAGGGGACAGTTACACCTGAATTTAATATTTGAAGCTCACAGGAGGAAGTGTTCCTCTCATTCGAGAGGAGAATTCAAAAATCACCTTTCCGGTTAAGTGGAGCTTCTCACACAAAGCTTTCTGCCAAGCACAGATGACGTGCGGGTCCTCCACTGCACAGTAGCGATAGTAAAGAAGAACCTTCCCTGGACCGCTGACAGAAAGCAGGAGAGAACAACTGAGCCCATCAATATTAAACTGCTCAGACACGTTAATCAGATTTTAGATTGAATTTAACATCATGTGTACTTTTTGAGTTGCTCCTCAGAGATGCGGCTGATATCAGGTATCCACGCAGAGATGTCCGCCGTCTCCGCCTCGTGCTTGTTCGGCTGCTGTGTTTCAGCTTCTCCTTCCAGTTGACTTAACAAACGCTCGTACGTGGCCTGAGCGAGCTGCTGTATTTCGGCGTCGTGAGCTCCGGCCACGTGTTTGTGGACGGCCGAGTGTTCGTCGAAGGTCTGGCCGCAGCAGCTCCAGGATGCGCTCTCCTCCTTTGGACCGCCGTCCCTCCTGGACGCCACGAAGGCAGCAAACGACTGTGAAGATGTAAAAAAAAAAGAAAAAAAAGATGAAGAATGAAGTGCTTTTATAATGTGGCAAAGTTGATCGTTTTTAAATGAAAAAAAACAGTAAATCACAGTTGTGATCCCCTTGATGTTTAATTCTCAGATTGCTTCATGTGGATCATTTTTTTATTTCTCTGGTGAGATGATGCGAAATGTTGTTTTCCTGTAGATGCCGATGGACTCGTCCTCCAACTTGGACTCCAGAAAGTTGCAGAAAAAGGACTCTCCATTGAGTATTATCGGACCTCTAGTGTGTCCCAACCTGCAGGTTAGGAACCAATGACTCAAATATAAACGTAAAGTAAAAATCTATAATGCATTTTGGTGGTTGATACCAAAAAAAAAAAAAATCCATCCATTTTATTTTACATGAACCAAGTGCATGTGTTTTTTGTTGCTGAATTTAATTGTATGATACATAATGATGAACAATTTAAAATCTTTCTTTAATTGTTTTAGGATGATAATTGTTCTACGAGGCGTTTTTATTTGAGCTATCGTCTATTGTATGAAATTTGCTAAAAAAAATAAAAATAAAATAAAAAAGACACGAGCACGTGCAGTTGAATTAAATCCATATTAAAATGAAACCGTGTTTCTGTCGCCAACTCACCTTCCTCCTACATAAACTGTAATATCTTCGCTGCGAGGCACAAAGTTGTTTCTCCCGTTTTAATCCACCACACGTTGAACTGTCAACCTCCCAGTTCATGAACTCTGCCATCCTGGTAAACACTTTAAAAAAAATAAAATATATATATATATATATATATATATATGATCAACTTCAACTGGTAAACAGTTTTATTTACAGGATACAACTCTGCGCTTTGCTCTGCTGATTATTTTGGAATCACCAGATGATCAAATCCTGTCCCAATCGTCACCTAATATTAAATATAAAGTCTTAAACATTATAAAATTAAAAAATAAAAATAAAAACATGTTACACATCCAACTATCATCAAAACGTGCAGCAGAAAAAACAAACAAACGGCATCGGACGAAAAAAGACGGTGCACTTCTTCCTCCTTCTTCTTCTTTTGCCTTTTATGGCGGATGCATCAATTGAAAGGTGTATTACCGCCACCTGCTGGATAGGAGTATGGACCAGAGTTACCAACGAACAATAAATTAATAATAATAATAATAATAAAAAGTTGTACCAATTCAATTATTTTACTCAATCCTGTTTCTTTCCAGTATTTCACTAGACTCCCTACCCCTTAAAGGTTTAATATATATTTTTAGATTAAGTTCCTCAACTCCCAGCGTCCTCTTTTTAAACCTGTCTCGCTTTAAGTGTGAATTTCTGGCGATGACAAATTATACGATCTACAGATTCTAGTATTTTTGCAGTACTCACGTAGCATTTAAAAAAATAAATAATAATAATAATAATAATAATAAATTTAAACAACATCGGACGAAGAAACGACGGCGCACCTTCCGGCTGAACCCCGCCTAACCCGGATGTGCCTCATTTGGACTCGGACCGCTATTATTTCTGCTGCAGTTGAATCAGCTGAATAATTCAGAAAGCTTGTCCAAGCGGCGTGTCGCTTCTTCTTTTTGTTTTAATTGTCAGATTGTTTTGCATTTAATAACGAGGCGGAGAGTTTAAAAAGAAAAGAAAAGAAAATGTCTCGGAGACGTCACAGCGACGAGAACGACGGTAAGTCGAGTCAGACGTTGGGCTAAAACAATTAGCAGCACGTTAGCTTTTTTATTTTAATATTTATTTTTTTATGGTTCTTAAGTTAATTTACGAGGCTTTGTGTACAAAACTGTTCATATCTGTTGATGTTTATTTACTCTGTGGGAGGTTTTAAAGGCGAGAAAAAAAAGTGTTTTAGCAGCAGGGGTTGCTGTTAATGTGGTGGGGGGGAGGAGGGGGGGGGGGAAGGAGGGAGGGGGGGGGATCAAGTCCTGTGAAACACGCGTGTTTGTTTTTATTAACCTGTAACACGGGTCTGATTTTAAATAAACAACAACAATTAATCATCATAATTCATCTACGAATATGCGCGCGCAGCTTCTCTTTTTTTTAATTTCTTTTTTTTTTTAGGGATAAATATCTAATTGGGATCATAAGTCCATAAAACAGAACATCCGTGGTGTCTTATACCCAATATAATAATAATAATAATCTTTATTTGTACAGCACCTTTCATGCTTCGCGGCGTTTCGCTTTAAAAAACCAGATATAAAAGGAACATTTAAAAATACAGAAGAAGAAATGAGATGCTAAAGAAACGGATAAAATGCGTAAAATTTAAAACACAAATGGAGTTAAAATATAAATATAAAATAGGCAACTTCAGATGACATCGCAGAGGGTTATTTGGATTGTTTTTCATTCACAGGTAGAGTGAACTTGTATGTTCTTTTGTACGTTGGATTTTTTTTTTCCCCCATGAAGTCCTGACTTGTTCTTTCAGCTGATGTTGTTGTGTTGTTGTTGTTGTTGTTGTTTTTAACCTTCCAGGAGGTCAGGCCCATAAAAGGAGGAGAACATCAGAGCCCATTGAGATCGAAGACCGCCTGGAGTCGCTGATATGTCGCGTGGGGGAAAAGGTGAGAAGATATTTTTTATTTTACTTCTAAAGATAAATCTCAAATTCTCAATGACGCCCGGTTTCTCTCGTGCAGCTGAATTATTATTATTATTATTATTATTATTATTATTATTATTATTTTAAATTTGTTACAAATGCTAAATTCCTTCATTCAGAGCACATCGTCCCTCGAGAGCAACCTGGAGGGCCTCGCGGGCGTCTTGGAAGCCGACCTCCCGAACTACAAGAACAAAATCCTGCGAATCTTATGTGCCGTGTAAGTTCACACTCAAAATCTTTTGATTCATCTAAAAAAAAAAGGAGAAGGAGAAGAAGAGTGGAAACGGTCTTTTTCGGGATCGGCAGATCTCACTGAGCTTTCTTCTCTCGTCGACAGCGCCCGCATCCTCCCGGAGAAGCTGACGGTGTACACGACTCTGGTCGGCCTCCTCAACGCCAGGAACTACAACTTCGGGGGCGAGTTCGTGGAGGCGATGATCCGGCAGCTCAAAGAGACGCTGAAGAACAACTTGTACAACGAAGCCGTTTACTTGGTGTGTTTTTATTTATTTATTTATTTTTTTTTATCATCTGACATGTCAACATTTGCAGATTTGTTTTTTTTAACATGATCTCTTGCTTTTTTTTTTTTTTAAATTATTTTTATATTAGGTGCGTTTCCTGTCTGATTTGGTGAACTGCCACGTGATCGCTGCTCCATCGATGGTGGCCATGTTCGAAAACTTTGTCAGTGTTACTCAGGAGGAAGATGTGCCACAGGTACGCACACGTTTGCTGTGGAATAATAATAACAATAATAATAATAATATTTGTACGCTACACGAAAGTAATTTAGGTGACTTGAATTAAAGCTTCGCATTAAGCAAGTATTTAGTTCATTTTAGTTTTTGCTCCATGATAAAAATGTAAATTTCATTTTTTTTCAGTTGGTTGCTTCTTTTCTGTTTTAGTCCCCAAAAAAAATTCCTGTTAATAAACGTCGTCATTGAAGACTTTTCAACACCAGCTGACTTTTAGATTTTGGTCATTTTGTGTGTGTGTGTGTGTGTGTGTGTGTGTGTGTGTGTGTGTGTGTGTGTGTGTGAAATGAATGACTCACTGTTGTAATCGGTCTGATGTTGCGCCCCCAGGTCCGGTCGGACTGGTTCGTGTACGTGGTTCTGGCCTGTCTGCCGTGGGTCGGTAAGGAGCTTTACGAGAAGAAGGACGTGGAGATGGACCGACTCCTGAGCCAGATCGAAGGCTACCTGAAGTGAGATGTCCGCCTGCTCTTTTCTGCCTGACTTCTTATTATCAAACCCGTTACAAAAAAAATAAATAAATAATAATTGTAAAAGTCCTGTAAATTAATTCCATTCAACTCGTCCACGTTTTCCAGGAGGAGAGTGAAGACTCACGTCCCCATGCTGCAGGTGTGGACGGCGGAGAAGCCCCACCCACAAGAGGAGGTGAGAGTCCCGCGAGTCGGGTTTCAGATCGACCGTTTCACACCGCCGCGTCTTCTGTTTTTTTTTGTTTCACGAACAGCTTCTCCGTCTCCTCCCTCCAGTACCTGGACTGCCTCTGGGCTCAGATCCAGAAGCTGAAGAAGGACCGCTGGCAGGAGCGCCACATCCTCCGGCCGTACATCGCCTTCGACAGCGTGCTGTGCGAGGCCCTGCAGCACAACCTGCCGCCCTTCACCCCGCCGGGCCACATGCCCGACGCCCAGTACCCGATGCCCCGCGTCATCTTCCGCATGTTCGACTACACCGACGCCCCCGAGGTTCGCTGGAGATAAAACACGAGTCCATACGTCGCCAATTTATCTTCTTAAAAAAAAAGAGAGAGAGAGAGAAGAGAACCGAATGTGTGGTAAGTTCATCTCCTCCTCTTCCCTCTCCTCAGGGACCCGTCATGCCCGGCAGCCATTCTGTGGAGAGATTTGTCATCGAGGAGAACCTGCACTATATCATCAGAACTCACTGGAAAGAGAGGAAAACATGGTGAGTGGCCGAGAACCCTCGGTGGCGGTTTTTCACTTCCACCTCGAGCCGTCACTCAACTTCTTCCATTCTTCTTCCTTCTCAGCGCTGCTCAGCTACTCAGCTACCCCGGGAAGAATAAGATCCCACTCAACTATCACATCGTGGAGGTATAACTTTTTGTTTCGGCTCGACGACGGTTAAAAAAGAAAAAAAAAAAAAGAAGAAGGTTTTTCTAATAAAGGAGTCTGTGTTTTGGCTGTCAGGTGATCTTCGGAGAACTCTTCCAGCTGCCGATGCCGCCGCACATGGACGTCATGTACACCACGCTGCTCATCGAGCTCTGCAAGCTGCAGCCCGGATCGCTGCCCCAAGTCGTATCCTTCTTTGACCGTTCGTGTCGAGGACAAACTTTTTGCGCCGAACATTTCCCGCAACTCCTTTTTAATATCGCAAACAAATCTTTTTTCTTTTTTTTTTTTTTATCACGTAATCATCACATTTTTAACCCTCGTGTAGAAACATCTATTTAACAACTTTATTAAACATTCATGAAACCCAATGGTTTTGCTTTAACTCGCTGCCTGTCAGTTGGCTCAAGCCACAGAGATGCTTTACATGAGACTGGACACCATGAACACCACCTGCATCGACAGGTAACATCACATCAACACTTTGACTGGTTTTTTTTACTGAAGTGTTTCCTGTCTGATGTCACGACTGAAATCCCTCCTGTTTTTCTTTTCTTTTTTCTTTTTTTTACAGACTAATCAACTGGTTCGCTCACCATTTGAGCAACTTCCAGTTTCGATGGAGCTGGGACGACTGGTGAGGGATCCCAAAATTTTTAATTTTTAAATGAGCCGAAAACCTCCAAAAAAAACCCAAACAATTCATTATACGATCTGTTCTGTAAAAAGGTCCGACTGCCTGACTGTGGATCTGGAGAAGCCGAAGCCCAAGTTCGTCAAAGAGGTTCTGGAGAAGAGCATGAGGTATGGAAGCAGAAAGTCTAAATATGGTAGAAGGAGGAAAACAGAAACTCGGCGGTGAGGAATTTCAGAACAGCTTTGTGTTTTTTTTTATTCTAAACATCTGGTCGCTTATTTTTTCCCCAAATTTGACTTCTAACACGAGAAGCTGTTGTGTGTCAGAAGCTGAATATTTTCTCGACTCGTCTCGTTTCCCTCGTCTACTCGCAGACTCTCGTACCATCAGAGGATCGTGGACATCGTCCCGCCGACCTTCTCGGCCCTCATCCCCGCCGAACCCATCTTCACTTACAAATACGCAGACGAGAGCGCTTGTAAGTTTTCAGACGCTTTCAGACCGTCCTGATCAGCATCAGATAGTTCACACGGAGCCTTTTGTACAAAGAAGGAGATAAAATACGAAAATGACGACTCTTCTGCTGCCTTCACAGCCTCGTTGCCGGGTTACCCCGTCTCCATCACCGTCGGCAACGCCATCAAGAACCGAGCGTCCAACGAGGAGATCCTCACCATCCTCAAAGAAGTCCCGAACCCCAACCAGGAGGACGACGACGGTTCGGTTCCCGCTTTTTAGTTTTTATTTTACCCTGAAAAGTTCCAGTTTACTGTGTTTGAATCGAGATCTATTTCATCATGTCGGTTTTTTCTCTCTAACTCTCTCCCATCGTTGTCTGCCTCCCTCCCCCTCTCTCCGTCCCTTTTTATTTATTTATTTATTTTAAATTTCCTTTCTCTCTCCCCAGACGAGGGCGAAAGCTTCAACCCCCTGAAGATCGACGTGTTCCTGCAGACTCTGCTGCATCTGGCAGCCAAATCCTTCAGCCACTCCTTCAGCGCCCTCGGCAAGTAAGTTCACCCACCGGGGCGGAAAAGAAACGCAAGGTCGTCGTGTTTTTCACCAGAATTAAATGCAGTATCATCTGACATAAAGTCCATTTAAATCATAAATACTGTTTAGAATAACAACAACAACAACAAAAAATGCTTTGATTTGCATCAGATATGTTCAGTGAGCAGCGTTTTAAGGAAATGAAGGAAGAGGAAGTGATGATTTCTACACCGTGACGGTGGGCTGGTTCAGTGATTGACAGGCTGTCATAACGTCCCGAGTTTAAAAACCCACTTCCGTATGTGCGTGAAGTTTTAATATCCGCCGGCCTCACCTGCTTCTGTCCAATCGACAAGGTTCCACGAGATCCTGAAGACGCTGACAGAAAGCGACGAGGGGAAACTGCACATCCTCAAAGTGGTGTACGAAGTGTGGAGGAACCACCCGCAGGTACCAACAAACAAACAAACAAACAAACAAGTGTTACAGTACGGATATTTAGGTGTGAACGTGTGCGGTTTTAAATGTCGTTCCTTCCCCGTCGGAGCGTTCGGTGTTAAGTTTGTTTTCGTCACCAGATGATCGCCGTGTTGGTGGACAAGATGGTGCGGACGCAGATCGTGGACTGCGCCGCCGTCGCCAACTGGCTCTTCTCTCAGGACATGGCTCACGAGTTCACCAGGTAAAATGTCGGAAAGAAAAAAGAAAATGAGCAGAGTGCAGTTCCTCTCCGCCCCTTTAAAAAAAAAAGACTCTCTGAAACCACCGTCTAGACTCTTCATCTGGGAGATCCTCCACTCGACCATCCGCAAGATGAACAAACACGTCCAGAAGATCCAGAAGGAGCTGGAGGAGGCCAAGGACAAGCTGGAGAAGCAGCAGCACAAGAGGGTAAAATGGCCGCCACCGTCACGTTTGAAACCCCCTCCCCCCCACCACCAAAACAACAACAAAAAAAAGGCATTTCTTCAGTTGTATCGTTTACATCGGTGTTTTGACAGAAGGACAGCGGCGACGACGAGGAAATGGACAAGAACAGCGAGGGCGAGGACGAGGACGGGCAGCTGGAGGAGCAGATCGAGAGGCTGCAGGAGAAGGTGGAGTCGGCTCAGAGCGAGCAGAAGAACCTCTTCCTCGTCATCTTCCAGGTAGCGCGAGGCGTTTCCGCTGATCGCCGATCAGCAGCTGCTCGGTGCGCGCGCGTCTTTTTAAACGTGTCCGTTTGTCCTCCCTCAGCGCTTCATCATGTTGTTGACGGAGCATCTGGTTCGCTGCGAGACGGGCAGCGTCGACATCAGCACGCCGTGGTACAAGAACTGCATCGAGCGGCTGCAGGAGATCTTCCTCATGGTAAAAACACCACCGTTGAACGTTTCTCATTCATATCGGACGCCCGTTTGCACCATTAAGGCCGATTAAACCTACAAAAGGTTTTTGGCCACGGTCCATTTTTTTTTTTTTTTAGTTTATAGGGAGGTGAATTAATGGCTAGTTGGCAAGGTAGCTTTTGTAGTTTGGCTTCTCATCAACACTAAAGTTGCTCGAGTTATGACTCCAAATGTTGACAAAAACACATTATTTTACATTCAGTGAGTTTCTGAGGATATTTGACCTCACAAATAAATGTCCGTACAGTAAAACCTTCTTAGAAATCCTTCAAAACTAAATGTTGCCCACATGTACAGAACTTGCTTGAGAATAGTCACGTTTTTAGATTTTTTTTTTTTTTAAGTGTCAAGCGTATTCGTTGATATTTTCTCGCGCATTAAATGTTCCACAGTAAACAGGAACTGCTGATAGTTAATTCGGCATATTTAGTTTTCCATAATGTAAATAAGGAGAGCGTGAAAACGGGCCTCAACTATCTCCTGGATCAGAAGCTCTGGGCTCTGATTGGACTATTAGTCAAATGTGACCACACACACACACACACACACACACACACACACACACACAGAGGCTCTGAAATCTCCTCTCGTCCCCGCAGCACCATGTGACCATCCAGCAGTACATGGGAACCCTGGAGAACCTGCTGTTCACCGCCGAGCTCGACCACCACATCCTGGCCGTCTACCAGCAGTTCTGCGCCCTGCAGCTCTGAGACTCGTCTGACGTGACACACCGAGACATTAGAGGAAAAAAAACAAACTACCAGCTCTTGCATCAAGAATCTCCTCTATTACAGTTGTGTGTTTTTTTTTTTGTTTTGTTTTTTTTTCTTTCCCGTTTTGGTGCCATTCATTGTCATTTAATTGTGCAGCCACCACTGAAGACGTCTGTCATGAATTTGCTGTAGTGGTCCCCTTATTCTTTTTAAAATATTTTTTTTGGCGTTTGTTGTTGTTTTTTTCTTTTCTTTTTAATTTCCTTTGTCTTTTAGATCAGTTTGTTTCGACCTCCTGCTCGTCTTCTTATGAATGGGTCTTTTTAAAAAGCTGGAGAGGTTTCAGGTCGACTCCGAGTGATTCTGAATCTCGAGAGATCCCATTACTTTTTTTTAATATTTGTTTTATGTGGAATTGGGAAGTAATTAAAAACAACAACTCTCCAGAGTCTTTACGCGCCCGCTCGGCTGTGTCATTGTTGCATCACTCGACGGCGAGTCCCGTTAAACTCCTGGAGGAGGAGGAGGTGTTAGAAGAACCAGAAATATTTATATTAACAGCAGAAAAACAAGGAGGGAACATTAATAATGTTTTTTTTTTTTTTTTTTTTTTTTATAAGATGTCCTTATAATAGCCTTCAAAAATAAATCCTAAATTAAAAAATTTAGGATTTCTTTTTTTCTCTGTCAGTCTTTATCGGTAAATATCTGCGATTAGCCGCCGTTACTGATCAGAGGGATGTTGTTCTGTAAGAGCAGCATGAGGGAGCTCATTTAAAGAGCACATTGACATTTTGATTAATATTTTATCAACTTAAACATACCGACTTCCTACAGTTTGTCTGATTAGTTTCCTGCGTGTTGAATTCAGATCACAATAACGATAAAAAATAACCTTCAAATACTAAACATCTTCTGAGACACGAAAACATGAGAAGAAAGTTTTTATTTCAGCAGAAATAAAATACTTTGACAAAATCCCACATGTATATTTAAATCTTTTTTTCTCTCTCTCTTTGGAAAATAACACCGCAACAGTATTTTCGATCTACTTCTAGTTAAAAAAAACTGTTGCATTTAATTATTATAATTCAGTTTTATTTAAAATGTAGAATCATCATGCAACATGGTCCCAATAACACTTTACAGTTACAATACATACAATAATTATTCATATAGTGTTCATCCAATATTATGAACACAAACTCGACAGATTTAAGGACTTTAAAAGTGTAACAAGATTCAATAAAAATGCTTTAATGTGTCCTCATCTGCCGTTTACAGATTGTTTAGCATCAGACGGTCTTCAGGTTATTTTTACAGAATCAGTGATTTTATTGCACAAAACCCACAAAGTGTGTGAGGCTTCGACATCCTTCAAACATGTCTCAGAACATCTGCAGTCCTTCAGGTGGAAGTTTAAAAATATAAGGCACTATTATGTAGATAAAGAAGTTGTTATGAGTCTCTTTTTTTTTTTTTTTTTTTTACAGTGTATGAACTATTATGGTGTTAATCGCAGTTTGATGTGTTTTTTGGAGTTAATCCGCTCATTTAAACAAACAGGAAACCATCTAGTTTCAGTTCCTCGTCGTCGCGTCTGAAACCGTTTTCAGAAACCCGCAGAAAAAAAACGGATTTAAAAAAATTAAAATGAATATATTTAAAGTTTCTAAGTTTGTCAGCAAATGGCAACTTTTATCGTGTTTTATTTAATAGAAGAGGACGACGTTCAGACGATACGAGGTGGAGTTATTTCAAGCAGTTGCAGACACTGACGACAGAAACTTTAAAAAAAAAAAAAAAAACATCAAGAAGATTTTTGCTGTCAGTCTTGAGAATCAAAAAGAATCCGATATTTGGTGAAATCAGAGAAGAAAAACTCGAAGGCGGGTCGTTGAGGTAACGTGGATGCGTGAACGTGCAATAACATAAACTTGTTACTTAATATTAAAAAATGAGGGTTTTTTTCCTGTGCAGATTTGGCAGCGAGCGTTCGTACCTTTGTGTTTTTTTAAACAAATATCAAGTACCTTCATGCTGCTTTCGAGAAAACTCTTTTTATGAGACCTGATTTCCATTCAGAAACGTTTTCATCACCCCGCCGGGTATTCGATTTGCATGAATGTAGAGAGTCTGCAGCCGTGTTCTTGCTTTGTCCTCATTTGTGGTTATTAGAAGAAAAAAAATTATTTCCTAGAGATGTTTTTTTTCGTACTTAAAATACATATATGATTACATTTACGTTAGTAACGACGTACAAAAAAAAAAAAGTGGTTTGGCCCAAATTTCTTAAAACAAAATCAAAGAGTCTCGATTTGAAACGACTTTGAAGTCGTCGCCGAGGATTCTTCCCTTCGTGCGTTTTCTCGGCCGCTTCACGTCTCCTCGGCCTCGCCGTTGCTGCAGTAGTTGTTCTCCTTGATGCCGTACGTCACCTGTTCTTCGGCCTCCACGCGTTTGTAGCGGGTGTTGAAGAAGATGACGAAGACGCAGGTGGACAGAGTGCAGAGTCCCGCCATCACCAGCAGGGGCACTAGAGGACGGAGAGAGAGAGAGACGAGAATCTTAACGTCTCGACGGTCACGTCTCGGTCTTATTTAAAGTCACCGGAGACAAAAGCTGCAAAAAGGAGGTTTTGAAATTTGGCCGGCGAACGTACCCCTCCAGCTCAACACCGTGTCCCCGCAGGTGGACAGAGGAGAGTCGGCCAGCCGGGTGGTCAGAGCCTGGAGGAGCAGGATGTAGAGGGCCGACTGGACCTGGCTGGAAGAAGGAAAAACAGCCGCGTCACTTCTACGTGAAACAGATCGAGTCCGGCTGAAGACGTTCAAAAAAGAAATCGCATTTCCTTATTTTTAAGGATTTGTCGGGAGTGTTTTTCTGTTTACTTTCCGCTGCCTGAGACTCATTATCAGCTGCAAACTGTGTTTTCTTTCAACAGAATCCTTTTAGTTTTAATCTGAAAATCTGATGTTGTTCCTTCGGGGCAGCTGCAGGTTTAAAAGATGTTAAATTCAAGATTATTTTTTTTCCAAAGAAACACTTTTGATTACTGAAACACCCACAACAGTGACTAAAAAAA
This sequence comes from Embiotoca jacksoni, assembly GCF_022577435.1. Taxonomy (NCBI): domain Eukaryota; kingdom Metazoa; phylum Chordata; class Actinopteri; family Embiotocidae; genus Embiotoca; species Embiotoca jacksoni. The sequence goes on from NW_027185398.1 coordinate 1,148,581, forward strand.
AAAAAGTAAAAAAAATCCTTTTAATGTTCAGGACTTTTCTGGCACCGGGATTTAATTTGAGTTTGAGCCTGAAACAGCAGCAGCATCTCGGCCGTCTAAAAATAAAAAAAAAAGGGGGAAACTTTTGAGACACAAGTACCCGGATATGAAGATGAGTCCGGCCGACGTGGCCTCGCCGACCGGATACGAGCACTCCACCGACAGCTCCATGACCACCGGGTAGATGGAGAAGCCGAAGAAGCCGAAGAGCGAGCAGACGGCGGCCACGGCGACTTTCTGCCGCGGCATCAGAGACACCTGAGAGGAAGGTGAAGAAGAGGAAGAGGACGATGGGTCTACTTTAACATGATTCAACACTTTTTTTTCTTTTACTTTATTTCCACATTAATATCTTCAATTTGTTTTTACTTTTTTTTCAAACCAGAGTTCAAACTAACATCAACGAAAACCTGCATTACAGGTTGATCGCAAGACACACTTCATATCACAACTTTGAATTTGTTCTTTTCCCCCAAAACTTTATATTTAAATTGAAATCTCGTGGGAATAATATTCGTTGGACGTCCTCAAGTGTCGTGGGAGTTAAAGCGACATTCACGACAAAGAGGGAGGTGCAGATTTGTACGTAATGTTACGGGGGAAACACACCATCTTAATTTGCACCGTGTTACCGTGGTGATCCTAATAAGCTGCTCCTAAAACGGAGGCTCGTTTTTCTCACCACCGAGAAGGCGACGGTCGACAGAGTGGACAAGCAGAAGTTGATCTTCGTGACCTCGATGAACTTCTTGGACTTGTCGACGTAGAGACCCAGGAGGCCGGCGCCGACGATGCCGAACACGATGAAGAGGGCGCCGCACTGGCCGGCGAAGTCCTGCGGCGGTTCGGATTTTTACAGGTTCATTCAGGAAACTCCAGAGTTAAAAAGCATTTCTTGTTTGGGAGTGGGGGGAGGGTGGGGGGGGGGGGGGGGGAGACGACTCACGTCGGTGTAGCCTTGAACGCACAGGATCTGCTCCAGCAGCGTGGAGAAGCAGGTGAACACGGCCATGCCCGACCCGAAGCACAGCAGCAGGACGAGGTAGGCTTTGTTCCTCAGCAGCTGCGCAGCGGACGGAAGAGAAAGCGAGCAAATTCAGCGAAGGGAAGCGGAAACGACGAATCAAAGAATCAAAGAATCCGAGTGGGAAATAACAATAAGACTCAGAAACACGAGCGCGGGACGGGAACATGTTTTGGGTTTTTTTTTTTTCGCTTTTTGTAGGTAAACGCCAGCTGACGCTTTTATACGTCTTCAGATAAGTTGAAGCTCGGGAACACGGGGGAAGTACCGGCTTCACGTTCCGGTGCAGACGGACGTCCGCGGTCCTCATCTGGTAGAAAGCTCCGCTGCAGATAGGAAATGTCAATCACGGCGGGTGGAGTCGATCCGAAATGTCACCGCTGCCGGTGAGAAATGTCAGCTGGAGCTGCAGCTGACGATTACTTTCACTAAGGTCTCGTTCTTTTTTTCTTTTTTTATCTTATATTTTCATGTTTTTTTTATGTTAATGTGAGAGAATTTGATGGAGCTTCATGTTTAATATTGTTTTGGTTTCACGTTGTTATTTTTTTGTTTTTTTTGGGTGTTTCGACGTATCACCTGACGGCAGGGTTAGCATCTGCGTGGTGGTGAAACTGTTTTGAGACGACAGGTTTTTTTTGCCGTGTTGACACTTCTTATTTGAGCACGTCTTAAAATACACGTTTTCCTGTTCTGCTTCACCTTCATTAGCTCTAAGGTGGTGAAAATCCTGATTCATCAAACATGTCTGGCTGAATGTTGGTATTGAATTGAGCTCGATAAAAGATTTAATTCGATTTGCACTAGAATTAAAACGTAAATGCCGTCATTTTACATCTAAATCTTCCCGATGCAGCTCGACCTTCGACCCCGAGCTGGTGGGTTTTTCTCACCAGTTTGAGCCCGTGGATGAACGGCTCCGAGCCGGAGGACTCGGCGCTGGCTGACGGCGGCGTGGGGGGGGGCGCTGCTCCGCATCCCCACTGTTGCTAGGAAACAGATGATGCATGTCGGGGCTGCGTAGGCAAGCAGCTAGGAGGAGAGAGGAGGAGAGAGGAGAGGAGAGGTGGTGAGGGGGGGATGGGAGGGAGGGGGGGGGGGGGCGCATGTATAATGTGGTGATAAATGGATGGTAGCACCTGAAATCAAACACAATTTATCATCATTAGCAGGTTCAGGTGACCAGAACCAGTTCAGCTGCTGCAATTTTTATGTATTAGCAGCTGCAATCCCACAATTCCCTTCTGGGAATCCTCTAATTCTCCGCAAACAAAAGGGGGATTTTCTTTTCTTCTGCCCAAACAGGTTATTTTTTTAAGTTTTTTTTCTTGCCATGACATTTTTAAACCAATAATCTGACCACTTTCTGAGGGACTGAAAGACGTCTCGGTCCGACTCACCAGCGCCGGGATGCGGGCGGATGTTGTCGCCATCGCAGGAGAGATGATGTTCGCGAGGAGGATGCCCAGAGGATTCGCTGGAGGGGGGGAGAGAGGGGGGGAGTCATTTAAAAGAGTTTCTGTTCGACATCAAGAAGTCCTTATATCACCTATTATCTGTTCCCAACACAAAATACAAGGACGACGACACGTCCGAAACGATTCTGTCGCTCGTCGATTCGCTTCCCGTCCTGTTTTATAAAGTTTGAACCCACAGCGGCTCGAATTCAGAGAAACAAGTGTTAAAAAATAAAACTTCATCGTTTTCAAAATTCCTGACCGCTTGCTTTTACTTTTGATATTTAATTACAATACACATCAGATATTTTCAGACTTTTTGTAAATGCGCTCAGTTAAATTCCACCACAGTAAATATTCAAGAGTTTTCAACACTGTTTTAATTATGTGTTTCCTAATCGTTTTTTTTTTTTTTTTTTAAAAACAAAGGAGCTCTGTTGCATAAAGTAATAAATAAATCAGGCTTTTGGTGCACAAACGAATTGTTAGTGGGATCAATTCTTTGTTTGTTCCACTCTTTTCATGGAATTTGTCAACGATAATTTGAAAGAATTAGAAAAAATACCAAAGTTACCTGAAAATTTGGACCACTTTTCAAACTCTGAACCTTAAAGGGACAATTTATCAACTTCTCATGAGACACATTTACCAGATATGGTCGATAGTTGGTCAACAAATTCAAAAGGTTTTATAAATAATGTAAGAAATCCTTCCCCGTGACCCCGTTCAGGATAAAGCGGGTACAGATAATGGATGGATGGATAAGAAATAAGTTGCTCTTCATAAAATTTCATACAGCCAGTGTTGGTGAAAGTAATACAAATAAAAAGTTTCCTTAATAGATTGTTTTTGGGACATTTTTAGGGGCATAACAGGTTCATATTTTGTCCAACAGCTTGGGGGGGTGGGGGGGGTTTAAAGAGGCGCATCGGCAGCTACTTGCTAACGGTCGAGGTCACTCACACATGGAGGCGATGGTGTTCGCCGTGGCCCGCTGACTGTCCGGGAACCACAGCGCCGCCATCTTGGTGGGGGTGAAGATGATGAGCGTCTGAGCCAGGGCGCAGACGGCCTGACCCGCCATCACCACCGCGAACTGGCCTCGGAAACCTTCGCCCGGCAGCGTGCCCACGAAGCGCATCACGGCTCCGAGCATGTTCAGCCAGGAGCCCAAGATCAGCTGGAAAAAAATAAATAAATAAAAAGAAATCAGATATCGAGCGGCAAAAACGTCCCGTCGGCAGATTTTCAGAGTGCAGCTCGTACCGTGGTCCGTAACCCGACGGTGTCCAGCATCCAGCTGGTGCCGAAGCTGAGCGGTATGGCCACCACCATGTAGACCACCGACAGCCAGTTGATGTCCGCCAGAGTCACCCGCAGGTACTCGGCCGACTGGTCCGCCACGGGCGCAAAGGTGATCCATATCTGGAGAAGACACACGAAGAAGAAGAAAAATAAAAATGAGGTCGGACTACTTTGGAAAAACTAGAAATTAACCTCAGCCGGAAATTTTAAATGCCAACTCAGCATTATTTTAGCAAGCGGTACAAATAGGAAATTTCAGTTTGCTCTTTATTCTCATCAACAGAGACGTGACACGACAAATAAAGGTTGAATGAATGAATGAATGAATGAATTCAATGGTGTCGATTTAGTTTCAAAAAGTTTCATCAAACCGATTTCAGAAACTGGTGGAAATGTTCTTCAAAAAGTTACTTTTTCCACTCAAGAAAACAATATATTTACTAATGAATCTGACCCGTTAACTCAACACTGAGACCATAAAAAGGCGGCACCGGCACTTCTCTCTGTTCTCGGGACAATGAAGAAAACCCTCATTAATGCACCCGTCGACCCCGGCGGGTCAGCTGACTCGGAGACACAATGTCGGTGTTGTCCCCCGCAGGAACCGACGCTTCTCAGGCCATTTTCTTTTCTTTTTTTTTTCTCCTCACTTCTTCACGTGGTCGTGTCTGGAGTTGTAAGACTTAACAACAATCCCACCGCGTGTCACTGGTTTCGTATTGTACCGAAACTACGATGACTCGTGCAAACTTCAGACGCCGAAAAACAATTCAGAGCGTCCACGGCAACGCTGAGGCCAAACATTCAAAACAAATCGGTACGAATTAAAACGTGTAAAAGATGCAACGTCTTCAGATGTTTTGGGGTTTTTTTTTAGGTGAAACTTTTTTTGTGTATGAAACTGTAGAAACCGGCTCCTTGTTGTGCTCAACTCTGCTTTAAATTTAATAATATGCAGAAAATGTTTTCTACAACAACTTTGATAACAATATTTTGGTCCATTTTCAAGCATACGTGTCACAAAAGAAATATCCTTTGTTTTATTTCCCCACTAACTTGAATATTTTTGGGGGTTTTTAGACGTCATTTTGGGTTTTAGGAAATTGTGACTCAGCATATTTGTCACTATTTACTCATATTATGATATTTAAATTAATTGGCAATTTACAGAATAGTCTTCTTGTTTCTTAGTTTGAAGAAAAAAAAAACCAACCTTCTTTTTAAGGTTATATGTAAACTAACAACAAAGCCGGTACCATTGAAAAGTAGAGCTGGTTATGGTTTTAAAATATCCGATGCCAGTTTCAGTGCCGGCAAACTTTTTTCACGGGAGAACGAAACATCTTCCTCTGCATAAACGTTTCTTTTCAATTTAACAAAATTAAAATGTAAAATTCCCATAAACGCCCATAAAAGGAAGTTAATAAGTTAACTGGTGTCTCCCCAACTCAGGAATTCATTTTAATATCTCTCTCCAATAAAAAAAAAAAAATATCAGGTCTTTCCTGCTCAGAGTAGTTTCAGAAGTTATTCATTAGTAAGCCTATTAATGTCACAGATTGATGTTTAATTGGCTCATCAGCTGTTATTTGCCACATCATGAATGACTCCGTGCCAGCTGAGCTCCTTTTGTTGAGGAACACCAGCTCCCTGGAAACAATAGCTCCCATAGAGACCAGGAGTCCCACGGGAGCAGGAAGTAGGTGATGGAGGAGGAGGAGGGTGGTGGTGGTGGTGGAGAAGGGGGGGGGGGCACCCTGCTTTACAAAGACAGCATCCCCCGGGGGAGCCATACCACATTACACAAACATTAGGGGGCACCACATGTTGTCTACCGGCACTGTTCGCAAACTAAAAAAAAAATAAAAAAGTGTACGCAAGGTTGTAATTTTAAGGAAGTATGAAGTCGTACCAACTACGTCCTCATCACTGGCTCGATGTAGAAGTGGACGTAGCTTTTGGGGTGAATGACGCCATAAACTGCAATAGCACCGAGGGGCCAGTAGGGGGTTGGCTGTAAAAAACCCTGCGGCTCCATAGACTCCCATTCAACTTCTCTCATGAAATACAAAGCCAATAAAAATGTTACACGAGTTCTGATGGTGTTTTTAGTTAAAGTCAGTCTTTCTTATTAGTTTCCCTGGCGGTCCGTCTGAAAATAATCACGCTGTTAATTAGAAAATAACCCCCAAAAAGTTATGTTTTATCTATCTTTAAAAGATATTGTGAATGAAATAAGGATGCCGGGTCAAAACTTAAATGTAAAATTTTTATATTAACAAGATAGAGATGAGCACTGTGTTAAAAAAAATAATTTATGAGAGTTTATCCTGGGATGTAGGGTAGTCATTGCCCCTTATAAAACAATGACAATTCAAATTACTTCCGGAACTAGTAGCCCCGCCTACTTCGTAGCCGCCGTTGTTTTGGTAGAAAAGCGCTCACCCTTTAAATGTAATAACGTTTTAAAATATATATATTTATTTATTTATTTTCCCATGTAAAAACATGATTAAATCTGGGGGGGAAAAAAACGAGCGAAAAATGATCTTAAAACTTTGCCACAAAAAAAAAAAAAAAAAAAAAAACCAACAAGAACCTCACCATGGCGTTGGAGCAGTTCAACAAACACAGCAGCAGCAGCACAAACCACCTCCTCTTGTACACTTTAAAAGACAGCAGCTTCTTCAGCTCCGCGCTCGGATGCATCGAAACGGTCAATATTTCGGTGGAGTCTTCGCTGCAACTATCCATCGTTGCGTTGTCAAAGTTTACCGGTTCGGGTTAGACGGTAAACTGTAGAAAAACTAAGGACGAGCCTCCCCCAACAAACGGTGTATATCCGTTAAAAACAAACTGTGTGGCCATTGTGTTTTCTTCTGAGGGACCGTAATGTCATTTTATGTCCTTTAAGAGGCTGGAAAAAAAAAAAAAAAAAGAAAACCAGTCAGCAGACATCGTTTCAACGATCAGGTGAACCGGTCGCGGTACCGTAACAAAGATCTTCTATTGAGAGAGATGGACCACTCCTCCCCGTCGGTCCAAAAGTGGCCCAACACGCCCTTTCACGGGTGGTGTTGTTGTTTCCGTGTCAGTGAAAATAAAAAGTTTTCAAAACATATTAAATATAAAAAAAAAATATAAAAAATGTCCCCTCGGGGATTAATAAAGTAACTACCTAACCTAACCTACCTTAAGGTTAAAGTAACACACAGAAAGCATTGATCCGCAGGGCAGTTGATCACATCAGTTAAATGATTAGTCGTATTGAGTAGAAAAGAAAGAAGGCTCTTTTTGTTTGTTTTGTCTGAACAAAGTCCAAAAAAAAACCTCACAATTGAAGGCAAAAACAAGCAAAACATTCAATAAAACGATGTAACAAGAGACTTCGTTTTAACAAACCTTTGGTTGTTCATTTTCTTTAACTCAGAAAAACAGTCTGTAAATTTGAGATGTATTTGTATTTAATTTTACTAGACAACATTTTTTCAAAATGCTACCGATTCAGATGAAAGGTAAACCAATACATTTACATTTTATAATCTATGAGGGGATTATTTTCATATTGGACTGCCAGAACACTAATCTGGAAGAGTGAATTTAACGAACGATATACGGGAAACTAGTGGAAAACATTTTATTGACAGAGAATTTCACGAAAAGTTGAATGGGGGTCAATGGAAACCGGCGCTTTTTGGGCAGCCAGCCTCTAGTGTCACTCGGTGGTATTGCAACGTAAGGCCTAATTTTTCTGAGACGGAAGCTACATCCACTTTTATGTACGGTCTACTGTTTGCGCAGCCACTCTGAAGGGTGGACCAATCGGTGACCAGCGTCTGTGGTTAACCACGTTTATCCCGCCCCTTCTTTCACTGCGATTGGACGGCCAGTGACAGTGACGAAACGGCGTGTAGGGCTAATATTTTTCAACTCTTGTTCACCGGAAAAATAATTGCCGTACTGCTGGTATTCATTAAAACAATAATTTAAAAAAAATATGTTCAGCTGATTGGTTAAACTGAACCCGAGGTCTAGTATAGGATGGAACAAATGCAAACGATTCCCCACATATGGAGGATGACCAGACCCATATGGAGGATGACCAGACCCATATGGAGGATGACCAGACCCATATGTGAAAATTGGGTTCTGGTTTGCACCAGGTTAGTGAATCATGCCCAGTACTGGTAATATCTTTAACGTCGCTATCAGCAGGGACAGAGTGAGACCTCTTAACTTTTTTTTAGCCTCTCTGGCTGCACTTGACAAAACACTCCTCCCTCTTTTTTTTTTTTTTTTTTAACTCTTTACTGGGCATCATTTTGTTAGTTGGGATTCCCTAAAACATTTGAAAAGAAAGGAACACTGTGAAAAATTTACAGCTGACTCATCATGACTCTCTTTTACTTATGAAAATAATCAATATTTATATCTTTCTTCCACTGATTTCCTTTATGTATATCATATTTATATATTTGTTACGTATTCTGGTTCTCTTTTCTGTGCAGGTATTTAAAAAAAAAAAAGTTTTGCTCCTTAATGGCATCAAAATCCATATAATATGGATATAATTTGGCCTTTTGGGGGTGGGGGTGTGGGGGGGGTTTACACCGATTGGTGAGCGTCATGCAGAAACCTTCTTACAGGTGTTGGTATAAACGCTCAGATTAGTTAAAAAAAACAAAGAGCTTCAGAGATCTCCCAACCCAGTCAGGACCCAGCAAAGAAAACGTATTTTGTAAGTGAAAGTGGATTTTTTTTTTTTTTTTTAAAGTTGTCTTTTACATCTATAACATGATGGATTGTGTTAAATGTTCACAAAAAGGAAGGACCAAAAAAAAAAAAATTGCTCGACACCGAGTCAGGAAGTCAAAGCAAAACTTCACAATCCAAAATGCTGATTCATAAGAAAATAATGAGGAAGAAACAAACAAACCGGGAATAAACAGGCCGGTAAAGAAACTGAAAGTTTGAAGGACATGCAGAATAAGCTGCAACACAACAACCAGGAAACTGAGCAGTGGTGAATTATGGGTATTTATACACTGAGGGGGTTGATGAGCTGGGTGGAAACAGGTGGGCCGATTGGGGAAGTGGGAGCAGGTGAGGTGGGTGTGGCCTGCGGGAGACTTCAGTCCTCTTCAATGATGAAAAATTGCATCATCATTTTTTTTTTTTTTTACATTTCTCAGTCCAACAACGTACAATAATTCTGTTTAGTTTGAAGGAGCAACATCACAACACAGGATTTTATGTAATTATTCTAACTCTAAATATATAAACTTGATCTAAACCTTCGATGAAAATGCTTCATATTTTTTATTTTTTTTTGGTTGATCCTTGAATTCTGAGTTTTGGAAAAGCAAAGCAGAATTTTTAGACTATTTCTTGCAATTTGCACACACACACACACACACACACACACACACACACACACACACAGTTTTCAGGCGACTTAAAGCACTTCTGACCACAAAGATCCTTCAACGGAGAGTTTAAAAATGTGTTTGAAAAGAATGACAGCTATATTAGTTGTAAAATGAAGTCGCGATTACTTCAGATTTATGATTTTTAATGACGCATTTCACCTTTTTAGAGGTTTGAACTTTGACCTTTTCCTCCCTTGAACTCGCTGTTTATATCAGAAATACAGTTAAACGGTCACATCCTTTGTCAATAGTGTAAATTTTCACTTCTTTTTGTTTCATTTTTCAGCCTTCATCTAAGCATTAAAAAAAACCAAAAAACCCCCGAAACTAACGACATCACTTTTAACAGTTGCTTTGATCTAATTGTCTTCATTATTTGCTTTTCAGTGCTTCTATGGTTTTGATCCTCCGGTCGTGGCTCTTTGTGCTCTTTCTTTCTTCAAATTTCTTCAGTTGTATCTCTGTGGAGAACTTTGTGTTTGGTGCTCTGTGAATTCACCTGAGGTTACCTTTCCACAGCGTGAGTGAATGAGTATTGACCTACACTCAACAGCGTTGGGTCAAATAAACACAGTGACTGTTTTGGAGCCAAATAAAAAGGACTTTTGGTCCTGCAGTCGGTGTAGATAATGGACGGATAAATCCATACCAAGGATCTTCTGCACAGACACTTGTTTCAGGATGAACACAGTTTGAAGACGGACAGGAAGGACGGAGACGCCGTCGATGCGACTTGAGTAGCTCAAATTGAAAAGATCAGACTTTATTAATCCCGCTGTGGGGAAATGTAGTCGTCACAACAGTTTAAGAATACAGGTAGTAAAGATAAGTACGCAGACAGATACAAAAAAAAAGACAAACATGCATACAATAAAAAATAATAGAATAAAAAGATTTTCTTTTAGAAAAAAATGTAAAAGAAATAAAAAAAAAACAACAATGTAAAATACAAACACAAGCAAAGCTATGCAGGCTAAACAAAATAAATAAATACACCTTGACCTATACAGTGAAATGTATATATTTTTTTAATCAATTATGAAATGTTGCACAAGCAAACAAACTAAAAAACAAACAAACAAACAAAAACAATTAAAAATGAGTAATCTGTTGTTGTTTTTTTTTTTTTTTTTTGAGGGGGGGGGGGGGCTGACGGTCTTGGAGCCACTTTGCCTGATCAATAATCCAACCTGGTAATTGATCTCTAAAACATCAGCACGTGACGTGATTGACATCTTATTAAACTCTTATAAACGGCGTCTTATCCGAAAATTAATACATAACGACACTCGGCGGATCAATTCTATATAAATTAGTTGCCCTCGTTCACCCCCCCTCCACCCCCACCCCCACCACCCCTCCTCCTCCCCGCTTCCCCTCCACCTCCACCACCTCCGGCTTCGCTCGCTCTGCGCATGCGCCCCGCTGCTCCAGGAGCGCTGTTTCGGCCTGTTCCGCGGCCGCTCGGTCATTTTCGCCTCTTTGTTTTACTGATAGTGGATTTAACTCGGATTCAGCCCAACATCCAGCGGACCGTGCTGCTCCCGATACAGGTTAGTTTCGCCCAACTCCACTCGCCCACCCGCACGTCCCCGTCCTCGGCGGCTCGGCGGCCGGTTTACGGTCCCGGTTCGCTCTCTCTTCCCCCCCCCCCCCACCCCGTCCTCCTCCTCCACCTCCTCCTCCTCCTCATTTTTTCGCATGTCTCTTTCCGCCTGGTGCTACGGGGCATGCTATGCGTGTTGTTGTATGTGTCCGTGCGGCGGTGTATGGCGGCGCCGGGCCCTGCAGTCGCGCACCCGGGGATGTGTGCGTGCGTGCGGGGGGTGTTTTTGAAGGGGAAAAGTGGGGCTGTGAAAGGCGGCTTTAACGCCCGCCGTGGATGCACACGGTCCCGGCAGTACCGGAGAGGAGGCTCTGCCCGCCGCCTCTCCGCCTGTCTCGTCATGTTTTAAATGCTGTTGCTCCTCTGAACCAAACACCAGGTTCCCTGTTTCCCATTGAGCTGGAATGTTCTTGAAGAAAAGAGCTCATGGTCCACCATTAGGCTAACCTCCTTCCTCCTGCCGTCCAAAGTTCAGTGTGTGTGTGTGTGTATATATATGTGTATGTGTGTGTGTGTGTGTGGAGGATCTGCATGAGGTTTGGATTAAATCAAGACACAAAGTTGGTGCATTTTTTTTTTCCCCTTCTGGGTGGATGTCGCCCCTTCGACAGACTGCTGCTGCAGCAGCAAACCCTGTGTGACATTGTATGGTGTATGGTGGTGGTGGTGGTGGTGGTGGGTGGGGGGGGGGGGGGGGGGTGAAGCATGCAGAAAAGCAGCCAACAAGTCTGTGCAGTTTTTTTTTTTTTTTTTTTAAATTTTATTTTTATTATTAGTGGGGGAGATACAGCTACATAATAATAATAAATAATAATAAAAAAAGAAATAAAATCACCTTCACATAAACACAGCAGGACAAAAATCAGGCTTCAGATTCCCCTTTAACTTTTCCACTTCAGGGACCCTGCAGCCTCTCAGCTGCTCTGCGGGGTGACTTGTAGGTCAAAAAGATGTTGATGTCTTGTTATTTATTTATCAAGCGTGGTCTTAATTACAATTATAGGACACGTCTGTTGTCTTAACGAAGCTGTTATTGTCCTCAGCTGGAATATGATCTCTGCATTCGGATGTTTTTGAGCAGGCAAGAAGTAGCTGCTCGTGTTTCATCTTCGTCCGCCGCAGCGGGAAGGTTTCTCTCTTTCTTTCTTGTTTTATTTATTTATTGTTTTTTTGGACATCTTGAGGTTTTACAGCAGGATTTCTGTCAGTTTTCGAAGGCCGTCTCGGTCCAACTCAGGCAAGCGAGAGCCTGAGAACTGAGAGTCGACTTTTAAATGGAACCGGATACATCTCGTAGTTCAAAACTTTTGAAATGAAAATAATATTTGCATATCTAGAGATTGTGGTTTGGTTATTTTTTTTGGTGGGAGAAAGGAGAAAGATTAGAGGTCATTTTAAGCACTTTAAAGATGCGATTTCATCGTCTTCAACGGAAGAACCAAGTTACAAAAAGGAAAAAACAACAACAACTTACTGGGGATGTTTTTAAAGTTGAATTTCCTCAAAAAAATACCAAATTCTGTCACATCTCCTTATATTTGAAGAAAAACGGGGGTTTTTACGACTCAAACTAGAAATGAACTGAAGATGACGAAGAGCTTAGTTGCAGCTTCAGTCAAATATTGTCTTTATATTTCTGTTTTAACAGCTGTAACACAGATTTCTGCACATATTTTTGATCTGCGCGTCATTCAAATCAATGCATATATGTGCTAAAAAATAAATAAATCACAGACTTTAATATTGATCATCATCTTAGCGCTGGATTCAAGTCAGTGTAGTTACGCCGACATTTAAAGCTGCACGCCGGCAGCAGTGGACGTAAACGGAATAAAACGCGAGCCTGTTGCCTGCTGATGAATTAATCAGTGCTTTATTTACATTTTTCTTTAAGTACACGAACCGTCGTTTTCTTTTCTCCGCTTCTTCCGAGCTTCAGCCTCGAACCGGCGCCCGGCGAGCACGCTCCCTTCACGGCGTCGGAAAGAGGACGTGACGCCGGCGAGGGTCAGGTCTTCGTCTTCTGCGCTTTTTCTTTCTGGAGAATCGGCCTCCGACGCACCGGAGTGTAAATCTGAAAGTGAGACGATCCCCTTCGTCCTCTCACAGCGTCACCTTTTTTATTTATTTATTTATTTATTTATTTGTTTGAATGACCACCTGACTGACGGCTCCCGGACAGCTGAACGTCACTCGACCTGCACTTTGAAGGTCCGGCATGATACGTCTGTTGCGTAACACTTCGCATCAACTTTCACGTCAAGCTTTCTGCATGCCTTGCAGGGGACACCCCCCCCCCACCACCACCACCCCACCAAACCCTCCACCACACTCAAATTACCTGCAGCGTTTCTGTGCAGTCGACCTCTGACCTGAAGCTGAATTTAAAAAAAAGAAGCTTTTCTCACCTTTAAAGCAAGATCTTAAAGGAATATCACTCTTGACCTCTTTTACCCTCCCCCTCCGCCTCCCCCCTCCACCCTCCCACCAACATGCATCTCCACTCGCTCCGCTAAAAACAATGTTAATGGTCCCCGCGGGCAGGCTGATAAAACTGTCGGCCCCTGCAGGACGGGCGAGCAGGATGCGGCCTCTTAAAGGCGGCTTGATAATGAGAAAACTCAATAGCAGCTCAAAGCGCCAGAAGATGCATTTGTCTTTCTTTCTTGGACGGGAAATGATGTCGGGGCAGCTCCCTAAATGAGCCGCCGACAATCCATCGCTCGCAAATCAAGCCGTAGGAAGTAGCAGCGAAGCTGCAGCTGAAGTATCAAACGGTTTTTTTTTAATCCACATTCAGATAAAAGTTTGATTATTACCCTTTGGCTTAGTCCTCCTAATCCATCTAATAATAAAAGCCAAAGTGTATTATAGGTTATAATACACTTTGTAAAGGCTAAAAATCCATTGTTGCATCGATTTTTCGACATTAACGGATGAGGAGATGCGTTTTCGTGAGTGACGTGCGAGTATTTGGAAGGCGTCGGGTGCCGTACGATTTATTTATTTTATCCACCGTCTCGACGTTTTACTTGAATTGCCAATGCAACAAAAGAACTTGCACGTGACGCCTCCGTAGCCGGTCGGTACGATGCGACGGGAGCCGACGCTGCATTTGTTGCAGCAGAAGTTGAAGGCGGGTTTGAATTTTGTACCGGACGACTCAGCCTTTTTATTTTTTGTAGGTTTTGTTTTTGTTTCTACTTTCTACCTGAGCTTTTTCTGCTTCGTGGTGTGTCGACGCGGTGGTCCCATTGACATGAATGAGGGCCAGTCTTGATTGTGCTGGTTTTTTGTGGGTTTTTTTTGTGAATGGAGAGTCTGCCAGTTGGCAGGCTCGCTCTTTAGTGACAGGACGTACAATAGAGAGAACAAAATGTCTGTGGAAATAAATGGCAGAAAAAAAAAAAAAGAAGCTTTGAGAGAGTTAGCCGACGAGACAAAACGTCACAGCGTGTCCAGAACAGCTGATATTTAGCAAAGAGGAATTTCCACTTTCTGCTGTGACTGCGTTAAAATAAACTAAGAGTGTTAAAATAGAGTGAAACAAGCTGGCGGGGGCCATTTTTGAGTAGTTAGGAGATGTCTTGAGTGGAAAACAAAAAGTAATAGGGGAGAAAAAAAGTCCAACTTTTATTTTTAAAGTCTTAATGGTTTTTGTTACGGCGCTTTTATTTTGAAGGACGTACATTTCTAATGACACAGCGTGCGCGGAGTAGCCGTTTGCTGCCAGCGTTGCCGTGACAATAACGTCCTAAACCAACGTTGTCGCATCAGTAATTGGCTCTCATTCGAGAACTGTTAGCGATGGAGAAACGGAAATAACGAAACTTAAAAAATGAAACGCTTCGCGTGTAAAGAGAAATCTGTTGAGTACTTTCAAACGTTTTGGGTTTGTTGCCTTTTTTTTAAGAACTACCGGTTGAGAACAACAGCTTGAGAGAAGAGCATCTTTACATTCACCTGGTGGTTTCCTTAAAAAGAAAACCAAGTAGAAGCAAAATTCTCCAAAGAAGAGTGTTAAAATCCAAAAGTGATAAATTCACCTGAGGACTGAAGTGTAATGAAATTCTCCAGAACATAATTCAGAAGATGGACAGTGAAGTTTCCATCCCGGTCCGGTAGCGATGATTTATTTGTTGTTATTTTGGATCATGTCGATAGAGCCTCGCTGTGAATGTTTATCTTTTTTATTTTTGGGAGTCAGATCGGTTTACTCCGGCTCTCCAGATAAGATTTATGGCCTCGCTCGTGCCCCCCCCCGCTGATCGTATCTGTTTTATGTCAACATCTCAAACAACTGGATTTTCAACAGGTTGGCGTGAATTTAAAACGGTTTGCGTCGACATTAAAAACACTCGTACTCGATTCGGGAGGTTTTTCACATCCGGTGAACGGCTCTTTTTCTTGGTCCGCTTTTATTCTCCGGACGGGTTTGAGTGCGAGACGCCTTAAATGCGGATGACACGACCGCGTTTGTTCGGTTGTTGAACTTCATTTGTAAAAAAGTCATTCTCTTGTGTTTCGGGATGTAGCGCTGTGGCAGGCTGGTGAACGAGAGCTGGGCGGCTTCCAGGCTCGACTTGTTAGTTCATCCAATTAAATGAAGACAGGAAGACGGTGCACATTAGCTGTATGGATCCCGAAAGCGTCTCCTGGAAAGGTTTCCTCTTTTGGCTCTCAGGTGACGTGAGCTTCCCTCTCGTAGCCACGCTGGACGGTTCTCAGTTGCCGCTGATTTAGTTTTTTTTTTTTTTTTTTTTCTAAATTTGTGTCGACTCGTCGGTGAGTGATATTTTCGCTGTGCGACATGATGGATTTTGTTTTGAGATTCAGACGCTGTCGTACATACTAACGTGGTTATTGCGAGTAAAGTCTTTACAAAGTTTTGTTCACTCGCTAGTTTTGTAGTCGATATGTGATCGGAATCAATATTTGAGAGTTTCAAGTAAGTTTCGAGTAAACAAATAACGAACAATCAATCTTGATCCATTTTTTGTGACCACGGTCCACGTGGGACATTTTACAAGTGGAAAATGATTTCGAAAAGGTTTTGTTTCTTTAATGAGTTGAAACTATGGAGTTCAACAACAACACAAATTCACAGTTTGGTATGAATCTCTGTGACTCCAACAGCTGATCTATTATTGGATATATCGGTGAAGCTTCAGCAGTTAGAAGGCAAAGTCAACATACTGTCTTTAATGCCATCAACCAAACCAGCCTACTGCTGCTGAACAGATCAATCCACGCTTAGCACTTCTGTTATTTTATGTTTTATTGGCCGGTAGTTGGACATTAACCCACAGCTTGCTCTCCAGCTGTCAGTGCCGGCAACTTTACGATTTAACTGCCAAGCTGCCAAGTAAGAAATCAGCAAAATCAGCCGTCAGTATTATTGCGGCCTTTTATGTTCTCGACTTGTTCTTGATGCCTTGAAAGGGGAAAAAAAAAAAAAGGCAGCTAATCTAGTTCTGAACATGTGAGTTGTCAGCTTGATTAATTGGACCTCAAAAGTTCTTATAGGTCACGCAAACTTAAAATTAAAAGAGTTTTTACGTTCTGAAGACCAAACGAGTGAAATGTAGTGCGTTTATTTTGACGTAAACATCAAAGCGCTGCTGTCCTGCTTTTTCAGTTGATTTCACAGGGAACCAAACCAAAAAAATAAATAAAATAAGAGTTTAGAAAGTGAGAAAGAAACAATGCGAGTTTGGAAAAGCTTCTTCCACATGTCTGTCGTTTTCTGCAGTTAGATTTTTCTCCTCTTAAGCCAAACTGCAAACACACAATCTTAACAGCTCAGCTTTTATTTGGTGGTCTGTCAGCCGTTTGATAAAAACGGGGTCAAGGGTCGGCGAAGGTCTGACTTCTCCCCGACGTCCGTCAAGGAGCGACGCACGAGTGACAGCGCTGTTTAGCGTCTCCGTCACTGTAACGACCCCAGAAAGCCTTTTCGCAAATGAACGTCGGTGGGCCCAAATGAGGAATTAATTACTTGCTTGGCTCGTACTTTGGCCCCGGCTCGTACAGTAAAAGGGTAATAACTGTCATCTCTGGATCTGTGCACGTCGCTGCCTGCGGCCTGCAGCCCACAAGTTTGTGGTTAAAACTGGAAAAAAAGCAACGACAAGACTACAGCGCTGCGAGCCTGTTAACCAACAAACCCACGTCATGGCTCATTGCATCCTCCTTGTTGCAGCAAGCCTCCTCTGCACAGCAGACTGAATGATGCACTGGAGTGTTTTATTTTGAATCAAAACTAAAACTGGAATTTTTACTGTTAGTTTTGTCTACCAAAAAAAAAGAAATAGTTTGGTTGATAGATTGGTGATTTGTGAGTCTTATTTTCTTCCTGAGGAATTGCAGCGTTCCTTACAAAAACATCCATCCCTCTAATGCGGATAACAGATGAGGATTCATGGTTTTTCAGTGGATTTGGTTTCGTATGGAAAACCAGAAGTTGATTAATCGATCAGAACGTGTTGGTTCCAGCTTCGCAAAACATCTTGCTGCCTTTCTCTACTACATGTTTGTACATTTCGATTTTAAATTTGGAGAGTTTGAAGGCATCCATTTGTGCTTTGGGAAATAGTGATTGGTCTTTTCTTTTTTTTTTCCTCCACACCAGAGAGTCAGTCAGTCGTAAAAGCGATTAACACGTGAAAATAGTGATTTGCTTGCAAGCCTAGATGGGTTTGAATCGTGTCTTTTGTCTGCCTGCTGCCACTGTGACCGTTTAAAGTGAAGTGACCTGCGACGGCCTCTCAGTAAAGGTTAGTTGTGTGCAGGACCTTTTCCTTCCTCTCAGATCCTGTCAGCCGCGGGGTCTCCGGTGTCGTTATCCCGGCCGTCAGCGGGACCGAGACCTTCAGAAAGAGGTGCCTCTCTGACCCGAGGAGCTTTCTCTCAGCGGTGTGTGGTTTTTATCATGTGACAGGTGTAAAACCGGACTGACAGTCACTTTTTGCATCTCAGAAACGGGGGATTAAAAAAGGTCAGACGCTGTGTGATGTATTTTAGTATCAGGAATAGTATGTCGGAAATTTTCAGTCAATGAAAGTTTTACAGTTTGAATACCTGGTGAGTTTTTGTCTTGAGGAAAAACAAAATATCAACTGGTGCAGAGGAAGTGAGGTGTTAATGAAGAAGAGGGCCACCATGCTGAACACTTCAAATGGAAAAAGGTGTTTTTTTTGTGTGTATTTATTTGAATACATAAAGAAATGGCCCACCAAGCTGCTCACTTAAAAATGAAAAATAAACTTTATCCCCAGAAATTCGAGACGATGTTGTCGTTGAAGCTGAAACAATGAGCCCGAAATCATTTTCAAGCAAAAACATTCTCGTTTTGGTTTATAAAATCAAATAATTGGCTGTTTTTCCTCCATTTTAATGATCGTAAACGGAATATATTTTTGTTTTTGACTGTCAGTGGTAAAAGAAGACATTCAAAAGACGTCATCTTGGGCTCACAGGAATTTCGGTGGAGATTTTTTCACAATGTTTTTAAGAATGTTGTCAACTAAACCATTAGTCGAGAAAATAAACAGCAGATTCAGTGATAATAAAAATAATTGTTGGTTGTTTCTGGTTTTTATAGCTCAATTTCAGTTATAATAAATGGATTTATTCAATTTTTTTGAAGCTACTAATATCGACAGTTTAGCACTTTTGTCTGCTATAATATGGCTCCACTGGGTCGGACTTGGAGGGAGTTTGAATTGGATTAATTTCTGGCACAAAACGGGAATCGATTTACTTTAGAGCAGACGAGATCAATCGATTAGCAGAAACTTCTTCAGTCATTCTTGTAGCTGAAACTCAGATTTTGCCGTTTGCAGCAACTTGCGAGGATTTGCTGCTTTTTTATTTATGATGTTAGTAAATGAATTATCTGCGGGCTTTTTTTCTTTTTATCTTTCCGCATTTTATAGATAAAAAGATGAACTGAGAAGATGATCAGGAGGTTAATTGATGATGACAATGACCCCTACGGTTGTCGCTTTATTGCACTGTATTCCCCGGACACTATTCTTATTGAATGGATGCAGTTTTACATAACCGTGGGCTGCCATTACATCCAACCCCTGCTACTGTAAAAAAAACAAAAAAGGGAAATTAAGGGCAACATCCTCTTTACGACCGGAAATAGAGGCCTTGAGGGAAATGTGAACGTAATTTGAAGAGCATAAACCGCTGCGTGCGGACGATATGGCTCAAAGCGCTCGAGGTTATCGATTCCCGGTTCAGCAATGAAAGCAGGAAACAGAGCGAGCACCGTCGAACTTCATGACGCGCTACCGTTCATGTGGCTTTAACCTAAGCAGACACCGGTGGAGCTGCTAAAGCTGCAGAAATTTGCAGGTGAGTGTGGTTTCACTGGGTGGAGCTGTGAATACGAAGCGGGGCGATTGAGGAGAGAAAATACTGACACTCCTTGGGTAAATAAAGGTTTAAAATATATCGCAGGAGTTTGTTTTTTTTTGCCAGGATAAGTGTCAGTTAGGAGACTCCTGCACTCCGTCTGCACCGAGTGTGTTAAAGAAGTGGCAGCTCTGACGAGGGCCTGTAGACAGACACAGGAGAGGACAGCTGGTGAGTGAATTCAAACACTTTTAAGATTTCAGCACTGAATCTTATTTCATTCCAACCAGTTGAACATTTAATTAGGGGAAAAATGTCTATCACAATAAAGCTGTTTTTTTATGTGTTGGTATAGAGAAGACGTCTCTTGCATCCTGTAAATTACCGAGCTGCACGATTCTGGAAAGAAATGACAATCGCAATTTTCTTTGATTAGAATTGATTTTCTTTCACTTGTGTTTTTTCTTTTAAATGTAGGATAAATAGTAATTGCACTCATCTACCAGATACAGAGTGAAACTCAAAAAAAAAATATTGCAAGATGGGCCTCAGAAATCAAATGGTGTTATCAGCACATATTATATTCGACTTTGACACTTTTTTTTTTAACACCCCACATTAATTTTATGGCATTCATTTTATTTATTTTTTTCAGCACAACTATCTGACAGTTATGCCTAAAAACACCTAAAGTTACTGAGGCAAATAAAACGGTGATGACTCTTAAATGTTCGTGAATAAAAGTCAGTTGTTGTGCGGAGAAAGTAGGAACGATTGATAAAATGTGTCAGAATCCAGGTTGTGATTTGAATACCATTCATCGTGCAGCCCAACCACGGTCGTTAACCGAGTGTGGGAGTTAATACTGTTGGAGAGTTTTTCGGTGTATCCGGTGATGCAGTCACAGCTTGAACTTCTAGCGACAGATTACCTCCTCTTCCCTCTGTGGCGATAGTTAAGCTAAACTGCCGCTACCGTACGGCAGCTTAACTTTTGACATTTCATACGCGTATCCAGCATTAAGTCACAAAGTTGTGGCTTTTCCTTTTTATTCAAACTATACCGACACGCTTTTTTTTTTTTGTTCTTTTTTTTCTTTTTTTAATACGATAAAAGCTAATCCTTTCATCTTGTCCATCAGACAAACGCTTGTTTCAGCTCTAATCATGCTTTTATAAAGATTATTTTTAGCTTAACAGAGGGTTGGGCGGATGGGAGGGAGGGTTGGGGGGGGGGGGAGGGGCGGGGGTTTAGCCTCAGGACACCGCGACAGAAAGAGAACGAAAATCTTAACTTGTGGCAGACAGCCAATTGAAGTGAGTCAAGATTTACCCGACGGTTCGGAGGCAGCCGGCTAATACCGTCTGGGTTACCGGCTCAGCCGCGACCGGCGTCGTAACATCGACGTCTCTGCTCGTCATGAATGAAATCTGTATTTGATGTGACGCCGTGTTTGTTTCTGTGATGCAGCTGCACAACGTCTCCCCAGACTTCGCCCTGATGAGGCTCGTTCGTTTCTACTTTTCCTCGCTCGTTTAAATCTTTGCAGTGGGGACACGCCGCCCTGCAAAGCGGAAGTGATTAATCCATCAATCACCTGCTGTGCTGAGTCAGACAGATCCTGATGTGTCTTTTTTTATTATTATTATTTTTTTTTTAACCAGTTGATGAAATAACAACCGAGTCACTTTTTGAAATACACGGCCAATTCATGTTAAATCTAGACCAAGAGGGTAAAAAAAAAATCTGCAGCATCACAGCGGTAAGTTAACATCGAGGTTGTGGAGGTGGGGTGGGGGGGCACACGCACTAACCGTCCTCCGATAGCCTTTTACTTAATCCACTCATCACAAGTGGCCGTCCAGAGGTCAACGACGTAGCTTACTTCAGGTTCATTTATATTTTTCCAGCTGCTTTCTTTCTTTAGTTGCTGCTTTGCCACACAAAGGCTTTTAATGATCATTTTGCCGCGCTGCATGGAAATACACTCGCAGTACATTGTTATCTTGACATCTCAGCTCGTACAGCTTGTTATGCCCTTGTACTTTGAGCAAAACCTGAGTTTCAATCGGTTCTTCCCGCGAGTGGAATCATTTTTTCCAGCTGCTTCGCTTGTTATCTCCGTGTTTTCCTTCATTCCGCAGTCAGCTCCGCTCATTACTCGTATTTCACGACTTAATTAAAGCCGACTCTTTATTGGTATCGGTGCAGTTTATCAGCCAATTTGGCCGCCGAGTAAAAAACGATTGTGAAGGTCCAACAGGGATGTTGATCTGTCAGATTTCTCGGGTGGGGTGGGGGTGGTAAACGATTGGGACGTTTTTCCTCACAGACAGAACGGTGTCTGCATCTCAAGTCGGACAAACAGGGCAGTTAAGTTCAGCCGAGGTTTTCAGCGTTTGCAGTTAGGAGGGACTGCAGCTGGTAGGTGTGGTCCATGCTGTTATCAAGAGCCCAGCGGAGCAGTGAAGCGAAACGATCAACACGTTGACCTTTTCAACTGGTAGAAATTAAGCCTTAATAATCTCATATTTACATGTGAAAACTGTCAGAAATCTGTGTTTTCTCGGCCGGTAGCAGCTTTATAAGAGCTGCATCTTGTGCTGTGGAAACACTCGAGATGTGTTTCAGCTTTCCAAAAAACAAAACAAAAAAAACAAGGCTGTCTCTTAGGATGTGATGCATTTTTATGTTTCCACTGACAGCCCCTGTTTGTTTGGAAAAAAAATTGGAGGAGTCACAGAAAACAATAGAAAATTCAACCAATAAAACAGTTAAACTGACAGGTGATATTGTTGGAGGGCGTCGCAGGAGCATCACGGCTAAATTTAACACTTTTTATCTTCTTTTTTTTTTTTTTAACATACTAAGAAAGAAGTAAACTGGAAAAAGTTATTATTGGAAACCTTCTCTGTCTATAAGAACAAGACGAATACTGCCTGAAACTCGAGTACACGTTTTTTTGGCAGCAGAAAAAAAGCTGCAAAAACACATCAGACAGACAATCAATCACTTTTATGAAGTTTGAATTTCTGCCAATTTACAAGCAGCAACATTAGGATTCATTTACAGTCGTGTTTATGTCCAGCTGATGGAGATAAGTGTGATATTCAACCCCTGCTTTGATCAGTTTTCCCGGCCCGCACCAACTGAGTTCAGACAGTCGTTCACTTTGTTGCCAGACAGGTAGAATAAAGCGTAACGTTGTTGGTGTAAACATAGTTCATAACGCTCCCACTTGCCTTTATATTACAGCTGTGGTTTGTATTTTTCATATCGTGTCCTGTCCCTTTAAACACATTAGCAGCTGCCTTAAGGGAAAGATGCTCCTACCGCTCTTCCCAGTTCAACCTGTACTTCGGTCGTAGTTATAACATCGTACAGGTTTTCTATATTAACGCATATGTACTTTCGGGAGCTTAAACATGGACAACTGTAGTTTTGCACCCTCGTTATCTCTTTTCTGCAAGCGACGGCATGCGAGCTACATTGTTAGCTTTTTTATTTTTATTTATCGTTGTAGTACCGCTCATTCGTCCAGTGACTGCACTGTCATCGCCAATAGAAACTAACTCAACTGATTCAATCTGCGGTGACTTAAATAACACAAACGCAAGATCACACTTGTTGCATTGGCCAAAAAACAACAACAATCAAAACAATGAGCCGAAAGACGCTTTTTGGGATTGCGAAGTCCTGTGATGATTATTTGTGGATTTATCACGACATTATTGCAATTTTGACCCACTGGTTTTGTTATGTAAAAGTGTTGCTTTAGCGCAGCTTTAATTATATTAAAAAAAAACAGAAACAAACTTCCAAACAACTGGACAGGTAATCCAGTCGTGTAAGGTGACATCCCACACTGTAACTTTCACGACTCAGCGTATTTTTTTTTGTGGCGAAAACTCAGGCGTGAACATCATGTTTCAGCAGATTTCTTCAGAGCCTCATCTCTTTGTCTTCCTGCCAGCGTGTCCCTCAGCCTCTGGATATTAAGACTGTTTACTCTCTGATATCTTCTCCACATGGACCCGTGCGCGCTCCACCACGGCGCCTTTGTTTTTTTTCCGACGTCTCCGAGGAGCTGGATAACGAGGCCCCGTTCGGCGATGCTAATGGCGCATGCCATTTAGTGGAAACGTTTGTCCAAAGCTCCTTATAGTGTCATGAGTGTGTGTGTGTGTGTGTGTGTCGTTTTTTGTACGAACCCGGTCAGTGTTTCAGCTGTAATCTACCCAATCCTCCTCCCCCTCCCTCCTCCTCCCCCTTCAGGATCGATTTAGCTCATCCCAGTTTGAGCCACACATGACTACAGCTGATCTATGTGATTAAACCCACCACCGGTCCACACACAGTCAGTCGTATGTTTTTCCTCCTCGCGAGTCTTTCGCGACGTGTTTTTCGACCCGTTCCCGGCGTGTTTTTGTCACAAGAGATAAAAGTGTCACAAAATTGGCTTTGCTCTGTGGCTGTTTTAATCTCCGTAGGAAGCGTGTAAGCTTCCTTCCAGTAAACAAACAAGCAGCTCAACGTAGCGGTTGTTTCCGCTGGCTCTCATCGGAGGGACATCGGCTCCTGCGATCGATAGCGGGATCGCTCCGACCTTCTCGGAGCGCAGGGAGCAGGAGAGAAAAGCCAAAACCTTTGCGAGGAAGTCTTTCAAACTTCTTAGCTGAGGAAAACGGAGCATCGAGCAGGCGTCCAAATTTGTGCACGACCTCGCTGACGTCAAAGAAAATAACCACCTGTTGGGTTTCCTGAAGCGTCTCAAAGGGTCTCCGTGTCTTAGTTGTGAGAATTTTGACGGTTCGGATGGACGAAGTCAGAAATCGCAACCAAATACCCGGATATTGATATTGTGAGAATATTGTAGTGCTTTCACAAAATATTTACTCACTGAGAGTTTTGATAAATAATCATCAGTAATGTGGATATAATGACTAAGTGGGCAACTGATAGAACAGCTACAACAGTCCGGTCAGATCAGAAAATGACATTTACTTGACTGTAGAGCATTTTCCTCTAAATTTGTGGGATACTTGGGTGCGTGTATTTGGTGTATGGGGGTCCTCAGGCAACGAAAATGCTCAATTTTTCAATTAAAAATATGCAATTTCACATCATTTTGGACCATAATTACGACCATATGACCACAGTATGACCAGTACTTGTGAAATTTTTTAAAAAGAAATTTAAGAGTCCACTGTGGAACTACTAAGTGGTGCCTTTATAATTCTGTCCTTTATAATCCAAGCGAGGAATTGTTTTACTGATAAAACGATCACCAAAGTGATCGATAATTATTAAAAGCAGCCCTTTAGGATTGATTCTGCATCACACCTCGTCTTTATCCGGAAAATCCTCCAACCGTATCTACAAAAATTCCACATTTCCTGAAGAAAAGGCACATCAACCTTTTAAAGAACGCGAGTTGTCGTTCCGGTGCTTTAACTGCCGGACTCGTCGGTGTGATCAGACTTGTGAATACCAACCTCTCGCTGCGACGCCTCTGGGAAAGACTCATCGGCCGAATCTCAGCGCTTGCTCTGACTCAAGAAGTCAAAAATAAAAAGAGGAGGAAGTATTTCACCCTCGCAGATCTGCGTCAGAGCAAACGTTCGGGCATAACGCGTCGCCCGCCGTCTGACCTTCGACCTCCTCGGATGCAGATCCTTCTTTAAGTCGCTTTAGGATTAAATCAAATACCAAAAAAAATGACGTTCCAGTAGTTTCTCTTTTTCCGAGTCTTATTTCTCTCCCCGCGTTTTTTTGTCTGACCTGTGAGGCAAATTACACATTAGCTCCACTGACTCCACCACCCGGCCCTCACAACCTCAACTCAAAGCTCAATTATTCAAGTGTTGCTGCTTCTTGGCAGGCGCGCCCGGCCCTCCTGGCCTGCTGCAGTCTGCTTCTCTTTGGATCGCGTCTATTGTCTGACTGATTTCCCCAGGCACCCCGAGTCCTGGCTGCAGGATTGAGGGCCATCAAACAGAATTAAGAGGAGACAATAACTGTGTGTGTGACGGTGGACGCGTGTGAATACTCAGGCAGGACTGCATTTCCATTTTTGCAGGTTTTCTTTTTCTTTTTCTTTTTTTTTTGTGGTGTGGATTCTGTCAAAGTCGGTGTGTGTGGCCTAGGAGTGTGTGTGTGTGTGTGTGTGTGTGTGTGTGTTTTGAAGTGAAGCCAAAGCCTCCACAACAAGCAGAGGCCTCTCCTCCTGGCTCCGTCCAACTGATGCAGGCCTTCAGTGTCCGTCGCTCCAGCTGGCTGCCAATTTATACCGAGGCCAAACACTCCAATACCCACCGGCAGACCAACAGGGGCTCTTTGTGATGCCAGAGTGTGTGTGTGTGTGTGTGTGTGTGTGTGTGTGTGTGTGTGTGTGTGTGTGTGTGTCTCGGTGTGTACTTATCAGCTACTCCGGCAGTTGTTCGAAAGCTCACGATTGACTGCGAACGTTGTTAATCTTAAGACCCAGTTGCGTTGCTTAAAGGCGTGATTTACGTCACGCCCGCCGCTCAGAGTGGACGAAAGCCTCCGAAGCCGCCGTGCGTCTCGTCGCAGCAATAAATGAAACGCTTCCCATACGATACGAGCGCTTCGACGCGTAAACAACGCGGAGAGAGACAAACACGATGTGGCTTGAAGCTGCGCGCTTATCATCCCGTGAGGAACCACCAGCAGCTACAGGTGTGGTCGAGGTCCGACGGCAGAGACGAGCGATTATTGGTTCGAAGATAACAAAGATGGGGCCGAGTAGGTGTCCAACTGGTTTTGGTATTTCGGTGAACACGATCGCAGTCGTGAAGGAGAAATAGCTCATTTAGAAGTTGCAGGTCGAGGTTAGATGTGAAGAAAAAGGTCATTAAAAATCAAATACGGGCCATCAGGATTTAAACACTGGACATTATCATAACCTCCTCGCTGTTGAGATTCGTGGGATACAGGGCGTCACACTAAACTGCATAAAAGGAGGCGACTGGCATGAGCTCACTGCATCTTTAGAAAAAATAGGACTTTTACATGAGTAATGTCAAATGTTTTAATGCGCTAAAAAAGAAAAATTTGCTAGCCGTAGGGATCTCCATCCGAAGATACTACTCGGACATACCGAAGCTAAAATAAACCAGAGTTATCCTTTAGATTCTCCTGTGGACTGTTCTCGCATAATCTTTACTTGTAAATCATATGTTTGTTTGTTTTTTTGCACGTTTTTCAGGTTGCTTGTATGTCGTAGGACTTGGGAGGGTTTCCTAATCTGCTTTTGCTTCTCAATATCTTTTGCGTTCCCCTTAAAGCACACGGACAGTTGGTTGTTGTCGGTCGTGTCCCACGCAAGATCGTACAGAAAGATCTGGACGTGATGTAGTATCGAGCAGCAGCTGAGGACCGCCCACTCACACTGTGGCCACAGCCAGCGGGGTCTGGTACACTGTACGGTACAAGCCTGGTCTGTCTGCGGATCAGAGGGAATAGAAAAGTAGTAGAGAAAATATCGCCGACTGCGACCCCTTCGGGGGCTTCGGACCGTCGAGTTTCCAACTGATTACATTCAGCTCCCATTTGTTAATATTTGTGGAGTAGGAATGAAAGATTAAGTCGTAAATGTCCAAAACATAAACTGTATGTAAAAGTGGACGTAGCTTTCGAGTCAAGAAAAAAAAAAGGAAGTCCTTGAACTGCAATACCACTCAGGGCCACTAGGTCGTTAGATCCAACCCCCCCGGCTCCATAGACTCCAAGTCAACCTCTCTCATGAAATAAAAAGTCAATAACTTCTTTTTCCACGAGTCATTATGGTGTCACTCGATAAAGTCTATCTGAAAATAATCTCCTCATTAATTAGATATTGTTTGGGGGCGTTTCTGTTTGATTGACAGGCCTGCGGTGCAGTCAGGTTTCCGGTATCGGTGGGCGGGACGTAGTGGCTCCAAAATAAGAAAAAGCAGAACTGCAGTTCACAAATGAAAAGGTGAAATTGCTGCTTGATTAAGCTTTTATTTTTTTTAAATTTTATTTATTGAGTTAAGAATGAAAGATGAACTCGTTGTAACAGAGTTTAAAAAAAAAAAAAAAAAGTCCAACATGTGTTTCCTGTCACAGGAACAACTTTTTCTTGCACTTATAGCGATTCACTTTTCACTGTACATTGATTTCCTGCAGCCAATTAGGAAAAGCAAGCATTGATAACAACCCAAATCCAATGCTGCTGCTTCTCGATTGCCGAACAGCTGTTCCTGCAGGTAAACCGCTGTGTTTAGGTTTTGTGGTCACAAAGACCTCACAGCAATCAGTGCTCACGGAGTCAGTCTGACTTTGTGTACCGTCGGCTTTCTAAAGTTGTCATTGAACAGAGCAGCTTCTTCATCGTGTAGCAGTAAATATTTATGAGCATCGCAGCTCTCCTCTGCGTTTGTTCCCCAAATTATTCATGCAGCGCCAGATCAAATAGATTTGGCGGCATTATTTTCTCGGAGGGCGCCGCCTTTCAGTCCGCAACCAGGACCTGAACTACGGTGAAACGTCATTCGATCGCTCCTCTCAGGGGTCGAGGAGGTCGACGAACCTTTCACCCTCACGGAAAGTCGGATCTCTGAAACCATCAGATTTCACCTGCGCTGCTGTTTTCTGCCCTTCGGAGAGGCGGCCGGACTCGGCTCCGCTTTCAAAGTGTTACCCAACAGCGGCAAAACTGAAATCAGCCCTCGAAAAATGTTTTTCATTTCAGGCATTTTAGCTGATCCTCTTATCGAGGGTGACTTTTTCCTTTTCTTTTACCTTCGTTTCCATTTCATTCATTTACAAGCAACCGTTACGACGGAGTGGATTTGAACCACCGCCCGTTTTTTGATGCGACCTCGTGAGTAATTGTGTGGAAGAGACGACTGGAAAGAAATTTCCTTTCAAGTGTATTTAAAAGAAATACTTTGGCATCAATTTCGTCAGGTCAAACTGATTATTGTGAGTCACTTGCAACGTTTTGGCAGCTTTTCTAAGTGGAGAAACTTTGATTTACTGAGACTTTATGTTGTAACTTTCACCTGTATTTCTTCTCTGATGATTGATGAATAAAGTCTGGTGAATATCGGCCACAAGTATTTAAATACCAAAGACTGTAGGTGAAAAGTTTTTAACCTACAGTTGCCACAATATGAAGGTTTTTGAGGAAGTAAACAGGAAGTATTATGTTGTCAGTTTGTTAGGCTGTGGGTTACCGTTTTTAGCCTGGACCTTTTTTTTAATTTTTAATTTATTTTACATTCTCTCACATTGGCACCATTTAAAGTATGTTAAATTAGCTTTTAGTGGCTCCTATTTGGAGAGTACTTATTGGCTACTGAAGAGAATTTCAAAAATGTGATGATACTCAGCCAATCTCTGAAGTTGTCTATAATTTCGAAGCAGATTTATGAACATGCCCCCCCCCCCCCCCCCCCCCCCCCCCCACCATCTCTCTGAAGTCGGGAAAAGGTGTTTTATCTATCCGGCCGTTCATCGTGCAGTTTGAAAACTCTATAAAGTCCAGGATGGCGGTTTCCCGTCATGTCTGCATGCGACAAGACGAGTTGCGAACACTTTAAAATTGGTCGGTCAAAGTAACCAAAGATTTCACAAGAGAAAAGCTGCAAGCGGCAACTTGTGCAGCCGCTGGCGATGAGACACGCATTAAAACTTGTTCTTTATTTTTCTTTTCTTTTCTTTTCTTTTTTTTTTTTTTTAAAGCCATTAGAGGACCTACATCATAGGATACTACCAGCGTTTATCTACAGTCTGTGTATTTAGGCTCGACGTCTCTACAGTTGGTCGTCATCGGCCGTGTTGCTTTTAATTGCCCAAACTGTGACCCAGAAACAGGAAGAAGTAGGTCAGCTGTGATCAACCTCCTGCGGTCGATTAGAAACCAGAGTGACTGGTTTCGGTTTGTGAATGCCGGTGTGAACGTGAGGTCGTTGTGGCAAACGGGTTTCAGTGGGAGGACGCTTGACAACGGCGACGATGATGATGACGATGACGAAGAGCTCGCAGTCTGACCGTGAATCACTACATCGTGACACCGAGGTCGTCGCAGTGGGAGCGCATCCTCGTAGTTTTACTTTCAACTCACGTTCCTGCTCAGCGTCACTTTCTCGAAGCGCTGAGTGGGATTAATGAAAAGTGATGTTTGAATTGTCCTGCTTATTGTGGCGTTACAATAACTGACACATCTTTTTTGTTTCGTCAGACTGACAGATAACTTTATTCTTTTTTTTTTTTTTTTTTTTTAGGAAGCAGCTTCTCAAATATGCATATTTGCTGGTTTCATTCGTTTTCAAATTGAATATTCTTCAGATTTTGGGCTGATTGATGGACAGTCGCAGGAGGAGACACTTTCCACAGTTTTCTGACTAAATAATTAATCAAACAGTCAAGACAATAATCAATAAAATGAATCGATAAACGGAATGGGTCACGATTTTCAAATAGTCGTTAAAATATATATATATATATATATATATATATATATATATATATATATATTAAAAAAAAATCGATCAGTAAATGTGACTGGTTCTTTTCTGACTTGCCCTGTTTTTATGTTGAGGTGCAGTCAAACTCCAGTTAAATCCAGCAAATCATCAGTCTGCCACAGCTGAGCACGACATCAGAAGAATTAATTAATCCATAATCAAGTAGTTCAGAGAGAATTTCAACTAACATTTTTGCTTGAAATGCCCTAACCCTCTTTGCCTCAGCCGGTGTTTTGTTTAGTCTTCGACGACGTGAGTGTGAAAAATAATCGCATGAACCTTGATGATTCGAGAGACGACAAACGTCCCCCCCTGACTAAATAATGACGCGGCTGTTATCCGCCTGCTTTTCTGCTCTGAACTCGACTTTTGGTATTTTTGGGTAAATTCGTGAATGTTTTTTTTTCCTTCACTGGCCAGCTGACAGCTGAGACAAAGCAGTTGGAACAAGCAGAGAGACTGACGCATGCTTTTTTTTTTGGTTTTCTTTTGTAAAAGCCTCTTTCTGGAAACGAACCTAATAGCTGCAATTACATTTTATGCATCTCACCCACTTGGCCTCCAGGACGCCACGAACAACCGCCTGTAAACATCGATAGCGGCGTCTGCAGCGCGATGCTGAAAGCGCTGCTCTCTGGATGGAGGCTGCAGCCGGTATCCTCAGACGACCCTGAATGCAGCAGCCCTCAATTCAGCAGCAGTGGACTGAAATAAACTCAGCTGTGGTTTGTTGTGTCTCATACTTTATATATTTATATATATATGTATATATATATAAAAAAAAAAATCCCCCTCCAGTCATGCAGCGGTGGTTGAAGAGCACTATCAGTGCAGAGGACAGAGGCTGAACTAATTTCAAAGCCGGAGCGTATTTTTTTTTTTGAAGCTATCCAAATTATTTATCAATAATGAGAACAGAGCCTGAAATCAGGCGGCAGAATTTGGGGGTGAAGTTTACTTTCTTTTTTATTCCTCCCCGAGTGGACGGCCCACTTTTTAGTTTAGAGTCGTACCTGTGATCGAACCTTTTCACAAACAGCTGCTCGTTAGGAGAGTTCGAGCTCTCCGTCTCGCCGATCGCGTCGTGAATTTAAACTCTCCTCTTCGTTTTTCGTGATGCTTTCTACCTCGTTTTTTGTTCCACATTTGCCTCCTGATTTGTGTTGACATGTTGAGGGTTCTTCAGGCCTAAATAATGTGCCTTGATGTCAACATCTGTCCTCTGATATCCAAAAACCCTCCCAACTGTTTTTTTTTAAGGCGTACACACACACACACACACACACACAAAAGTTTGAAACATTTATCGAGCATAGTTTGGTGTGAATGTGACCTCGACTTAACCCCACCGACGCTCACGATATGGAGCGTTACATCACAGAGGAGTCGCCGGGTGTCATGTGATGATAACATCTGTGTGAAGTGAGCGCAGCGGTGGCGGCTCTCCAACAGGCAGCAGTTACACTGTGTGTGTGTGTGTGTGTGTGTGTGTGTGTGTGTGTGTGTGTGTGTGTCCTCGCCACATTTCATCTCCGCCGGCTAATTTCACGGTCTGACGGGCAGACGGAGGCAGGCTGGCAGACTCACCTTTGTCACCACACACTTTGAAGGCAGTTTGTTTTTATCGTGTGTGTGTGTGTGTGTGTGTGTGTGTGTGTGTGTGTGTGTGTGTGTGTGTGAGAGAGTAAAGAGCGGTGGGTGTTCGCCTGGCGTTCCCTCTCCCGTCGTGATTCGAGTGGTCGGACTCCTACAATTAAGCAGTGAATCACGCAAAGTGACGGCACGACCGGGCTGGGAGGCCCCCGAAAGAAAAAAATAAAATAAATAAAAACATCCATCACCCGTCTGTCGAGAGGACGACTTCAGGAACGTCGAACTCGTGCTTCGAAGTGGTCCTCTGTGAGATCCTTTCACCCGCTTTTTATTTTGCTCCCTGTCGCCAAAGCGATCCATCGCCGTGGTGTTTGGCTTCCTCAATCAAGCCGTGTGGGTGGTTCTGTGATGTGGACTTCCTTGTAGTTTTCCAGCGCAGTTCGACTTCTCTGTGGGTGGCTTTTCTTTTTTTTTCTTTTCTTTTCTTTTCTTTGGTTGTTCAGTTAAACCAAAAAAACTAAATGTAAAGCTGTTAATGGATCTCTTTTCCAGAGCCTTCCTCCCCCCCCTCCTGCTGTGTGGATGCCGTATGTCCTTACAATTGCTTTACACGAGAAAGTAGTTGCTCATTAGCTAAAAAAAATTTTTTTTCAATGTCTGAAAACACAGAAATCAAAGAAAAAAAAGATGAGAATTTAAGTGTTCATTTGTGTTTTTGTAATTAATGAGAGCATCTTTTAAATCTTTTTTATTACAACGGATGCATCCATGCGCCCAGAATTAAAGACTTGGTGAATTGTTCTTTTATATATCTCGGTATTTGTGTGAATTAAAGACTTTTTCAACGGATGGGTTTAGTGGCTTCAGGTTTGAGTTACCGTGTTTTCTCAGTTTGAGTCATCGTTGCTTCTCTCTTTTTTTTTTTTTTTTTATACCTCCAACGCTGCCAGTTTATTCTTTTTGTTTAACACCTCCTGAGATTTCATCAAGGCTCTAATTATTTCCGCTGCTCTCTGTGTTCGCAGGCTTCGATGAGAGGCTCTCCATGATGAGCAGCTAACACTGCCGGGCCGCACAACCACAGGAAGAGACGTGGCTGCTGCACCACCCACAGTCGACGCATGGCGGTATTAGGGGTAAGAACCGCACCGTTCGGGTTTTAACTTGTTCCTTTATCGGCACTGGAAGAAGTCTGAGAATTCAAAATAAACTACAAACTAAAACGGGTAAAAGTGTCATAACTTCTCCAAAAATGACTCATTTAACTATCAAGAGTTTGACATTTGTAACTTGTTTTTACTGTATTTTTCACAATTTTTATAGTTGCATATTAAGACGTTACTCAAAAAATATAATTAGTATGATGTGAGAAATAAAATGTCAGAAAACGGTGGAAAAAAGTTATAAAAATAGTGAAATTTCCTCAAGTTCGTTCTGGCTGACAAGATATTTGGTTCCATGTTACACAAGTTAATAAAAAGGATTATCACAAATGAAAGGGATTGATTCGATCAGCTAATGGAGTTACTGACTGATCATCTTATCTCTAACTCTATTATCATGACCTCATGAAGTAATTCGATGTCAAAAACAAAAACATCCGCAAAGCTAAAAGCTGGATTTGGTTTGTCTCCGTCTGTTCTCCGTCCGTCTCGGTGTCCGGAGTCTCACCGCAGTTTTAGAAGTCAAGAGAGGATTTCTGAACAGGTTTGAGCCTCTAAATAATGGATGTCGGCTTGTCTCCGTCAGCGGGCGCAGCCTGTCATCATCCGAGTGATCCTTTATTTCACTGCAACTGTCTGCCGTTAATCAGCCTGTCACAGTCTCAGGACGCTGAACTGGTCACTCAGCTGTCTGGTTTTCAAGAAACCTGGTTTATGTGTTCGATTTAAAGGGGAAAGAAAATGTTCTAGCATCGGTACAATAACTGCATTTTATCCTGGCGGTAAATGAACTAAAGTGGATAAACAGTAGAACTAAAAATCGTTTGTCTCTTGTTTAAAAGTATCAGGCTGCATAAAAAGAAAACCTTCTTTTGAAAACTCAAGATCGTTTTCTTCATTTTATTTTGAAAGGTATCCGTCCCAGTAATGAACCGAGACCTTCTTCCAGTTTTCCCTTCAGCAGCGATTTAGTTTGGACCTTTAAGAGCTTTGACAAAAGTCATGGAGTACATCATACGTGCATGGAGGAGAAACCACGGCCTGTTTTAGATCGCATCGACGCCGTGACTACGGATCATGAAGTCATGGCGACAAGCAGGCGCTGGATTTCCAACACGATTTTAGTGATTGCAGGTTACACAGCGTTGACAAAACACGTCAGTGTGAGATGAGGCTGTATTCTCATATTTAAATCAGCTGTTATTGGTTATTTTAATACAATTAGTGATTTTCCCCTCAAAGGTGTTGCGTTAAGTCAAATTGTCAGTTGGATAATCCCTGATACGACTGTTATTTGTATGCATTTTGACTGCGATAAACAATTTAATTGTCCTTTTCTTTTCTTTTTTTTTTTTTTTTAAACTTTAACCACTAACTTTGGTGCAAATCTGACAAATTGTGTCCTGGAAGTCATCGTCAGTCAAAATGTTCCCACTTATCCAAACACGGCCGGTCCGAAAATGAATGAACTGCGTGTGTGTTTCGTTGATAATAATCAAAATGAAGAAGTACAAAAAACATTTCTGCTTTTACAAAACAAAACAAAAACCAGCATTTCCGTGGGAACCGAGCGGACTCCCAGTAACTCGTTGGTGTAACCGCGTGTTAGTCATTGCTCAACACCAACCTGGCTTCTGTGTTGCAAATCCCTGTTTTCAACATTGGTTCTTACTGACGAATCTTGTAAAGCGTGAATCACCAGCTGAGCACGCGTCTATCTGATGACTCTCGAGCTTTAAAATGCAGTAGTGAGCCGTTTACCGACGGCAGTTAATGACTCACCTGCCGTCTTAGCGACGTCGTCTGCAGGTAGGAGTTTGATTAAAAGGGGCTGACAAACAACAACAACAACAAAAATCCTGAAAGTTTTTTCTTCAAAGAGGCCAGAAGGCGAAAACTGTGACGGCCCGAGTAGTCGCAGCAAGGAAAACAACGCCGTCGTGGTCCGAAATCACGAACGCCTCGCACTCCTTTTTTTATTTCCTGTTTTTTTTAGTCTCTACTTTTGGTCTCCTCTCCTTCTTCCCCAGAACCCCGACATGCTGACGAGGAAGATAAAGCTGTGTCACATCAACGCCCACATCACATGTCGTCTGTGTGAGGGCTACCTGATCGACGCCACCACCGTCACCGAGTGCTTACACACCTGTAAGTCCACCCCCCCCCCCCCCCCCCCCCCACAACACACACACACCCACCAGTGCTCTTCACTTTCATCTGCCTGTTGTGTTCCCGTTTCTCCTTCCTGTCGTCAGCCTGCTTCTCGGTTTCTCTTTCATCAAACGCCGGCAAGGAAAAATAATCCTGAAGGCAGAGTGATGTTTTCTGAGATTCTGTGCGGCTCCGTTTGTTGCTGCTTTCAGTCTGTTTTTTTTTTTACCACCTGATCCGTCTGTCGGTCGGGGAGCTGTTGCACGTGTAGATTCTGTTTTTTTTGGTGTTTTTTTTTTTAAACCTAGAGCTTGTTGCGTCTTCCTTTCCTATTTTTGGACGTAACATAATCTCAAAAATATCTTTTTTCCCAGTTGTAAAATTGAATAAAGTTGCCATTTAAAAGAAATCAGAAGTTGCTGCCTTGAAGCTTACAGACTCACAGACCAGGTCATCTTGCACATTTATTAGTTTGGGGGTTATTAGTGGTGCATCATTAACTGAGCATCTTTAATAAAGCAGGATAATACCGTCCGTCTCCTCCTGCAGTCGTCGAGACTCCTCCAGACTAAAATCTGCTTCCGTGAAGCATCCAGAGTTAATATCTCTTTCCTTTAGTAGACGCAGTGTAATCGGACATATTTATTTCTAATTGCCTCCTTCAGGCTTCATCCTTAAAAAGCTACAAATATTTTAACTTAATTCGATCAAGTTTATATCTTTGTTGTTGTTTTTTTTAGTGCAGATAAAAACTACCTTCTGTTTTTTTGTTCTTTCACCTGCCGCATGTTATTATTATTACATGCGTGTGTTCACGACACATCGGAAACAAATGCATGCGAGCTAACAGAGTTTATCAGCTGCTGAAACACAAACTAATGCAGCGACGCAACACGGACAGAAAGAAGTAAAAAGATGAAACGCTCTCTGTTATTCAGCAGTTGGGAAATGAAAACGTACAAACACCGCAGGGTTTTTTTTTATTTTCCTGTTCTTTTAAGATGAAGAAACTTTTGGAATGTGAACAAAATAAACAATTAAAAGTGTTTTTCTTTTAATTGGATCAAAGAGCTCAATCAGGAGCCAGTTTGATTGTGGATTTTGATTAATGAACGAAGTAACTGAAGTCGGTCCAGAGCTGCTCCGTCAGAAGTTACACTTCAGCCTCAGAGACAAACAACACAACATCAACACGTGGCGTTCAAAACCCCACAATATCAAGCTCAAAAGTAAACAAGGTGTTTTTTATTTTGTATTGCTTTTTATAAATGTTAGAAATGGTAAAAAAAAAAAGAATCCTGCACAGCGTCTCACTTTATTAACATTCATACACACACAACGCAGCATACACATAAAGACAGGAGTCTTTAACCCAGGAAAGAACCAGCCAATCAGAGGAGGGCAGCAACACCTCACGCATGCAGGTTATTTAAGTTGAACGGAGCTGTTTGGCTGCACCGTTTTAAAACTGTACAGACTTTTTTTTTTTCTAAATCTTTAGGTTGAAGGAAGAGTTGTTTTAGTTTCTTTGTTTGCATTTTTTCTGCCTGTTGTGGTGAAAACAGCTCGACCTTGAATCGGACTCTTTTGTAAATCCCTGCGGAGGGGTGGGGGTGAGGGGGTCACTGAGTTGACGAGGCCTCCACCTGGCAACCTGAAGTGTCCTTTAACCCGTGCGAGTCGTGAGAGGGCACAACCCGGCGACACCGTGTCGGTATTTTTAAGGTTGCTATTGTGGAATTGTAATTTTCTGCAGATTAACCAAAAGGGGTCTTTTGGAGCCGGAGGGTGGCTCTCAATCAAACTCCACATGTTTATTCTTGGTGCAGAACATTTAGCATTTAGCCTGGTGAGAATAATTTCATCCAACTGGTGCGTAGAGCAGTCGGAGGCTCTCTGGTTTTAAAACATTCTGTTCATTTAAAGCCAGAAACGCCTGATTCGGAGCACCTGAAGTCGACAACATGACTTCTTCTTTTTAGACACTCGAAGTCAAACAGCTACCTCTTCTCCCTGATAATGTGTGCAGCATGAAGTGGTCCAAATCTTTGAACTAAATACCTCAAAGATTAGAGCCCGAGCTGAGAAAACTTAATGAAGCCATACGTATCTCAGTACCCCCGTCTGCCCACCAGAGGGAGCTCTTCCACCACAGACGGGAGCTTTTTTTTTAGTTGTTTTTTCTGCCCACTTCAGACATCAGGAGGTCCAGACGTGACGCTTTGATTCGGCCTCTCACGGTGAGACTCGGGCCTCCGCCGGCAGAGAGAGGCGGGACAAAGACAGATTCACATCACGTCACCATTGCAGCTGTTCTGACAGTCTGAGCTTCAAATAGAGAAACTCGGGTGGAGAATCAGGCGCAGCAAATATTGTGCAGCAGATCAGTGCAAGATCAATGAATTAAATTATGAGCATCATTTAAGGGATCAGTATACTCATCAGAAGTCAGTATGAATCTTCTTTTTTTTTTTTTACCAGCCTGTTTCTTTCACCGTGTTGTGTGTATTACTGAAACAATCAGCAACAACTTGGATGAACATTTCTGACATTTGCTTGTTTGAACTTCTCAAATGTGGGCATCTGATGCTTTTTTCTGTTTTCTGTTTTGTTGTTTTTTTTTATCAGAAAAAAAACCTGACAATTTAAAGGATGTTTTTACTATTTTTTTTCTGACAATTCAAAGCCTTGACTTTTGATTAATCAACAGATAAACATTTTTAATAAGAGCATTCATCGTGGTGTGTTGCTCCTATTTACAACAAATAGATTAAATCTTGGCATGAATAAGCAACATCGAGGAATAACTGGAAATGTTTCTGACTGAAGAAATGCTAAAAGAAACATTTTGCAGTTTGAAATTTAGCTGATGCTTTTATTATTTATCAGTGAGTGCAGCTGTAGAAGAAGATTCAACTCCTACAACATGAACCAGTGTTGGACTTTATTGCAATTTAAAAATTCAGGCACAGACACATCATGTGAACATTTTTAACAAGGCTTCCTTTAAGTTTGGGTGTTAAAAAACTGTCACCAAGATAAATGAAGCCATTTTACAATGTTAAAAAAATATACCTCTTAGTGCCCTCTGGTGGACAGAGTTGGTATCGAAGACATTTTCTTAATTATCTCAAATGTTCCAGCATTTCTGAGCTTCAACTCCCCTGTTCCTTATCAGCTGTTTGCCCAAACATCACTTTGATAATCTGACCTGGGAAACTTTAGGTCACTTTCTTGCAATTAGATGAGTTTGCAACTGAAAGTGAGAGGAGATGTTGACATTGTGTTTAATATTGATCTGTTTATATACATATATCTTTTAAAATTTTATGTTCCTTCATATCTGTTTTCATGTGAATCACTGCGTGTTATTTTCTTGCTATAAAGCACTTTGAGCTGCATTTCTTGCATGAAAGCTGCTGTAGTGATAAAGTTATTATTGAATAATAATAATAATAATTAGTATTGCGTGTGTGTCTCCAGTCTGCAGAAGCTGCCTAGTGAAGTATCTGGAGGAAAACAACACGTGTCCCACGTGTAGGATTGTTATTCATCAGAGCCATCCACTGCAGTATATCGGGTAAGTGAGGAACCGCCGCAGAGCCACACACACACACACACACACACACACACACGCACACTAAACAATAAACTTCCATGGCTGGTCTTCTTCCATCTGATGTCAACTCCTCTGCAGGAAACGAGAGGCCCTGACCTGCTGACGGTGGCCTGTGTTCTTTTTAATGGATAAAGTGCTTCACACAACAGCACTTGTAACACGAGCTCATTCACAGCGCTGTTTCCTGGATGAGGGAATACATCCAGACAGGCAGTGCAATAAATTACATGTGGTGTTTTTCCAATACAATCCAAAGTGCGATTAGAGCTTTAAACGGTTTGTCTCACGGAGGGCAGAGAGGGCAGATTTTTTTTTTATAACTAAACATGAATTATTGTTATTCTGCTGATGAGTTTTCTCTGTAATCTGTGACTGGAATAACAACTGGAGTCCGTTTCCAGCCTGCATTAACCATTGAATGTCTATGAAAGTGGACGTAGTTTGTGGGTCTGAAAAGCTTAAGGCACTTAAGTTGCAATACCACCGAGTGCCACTAGAGGGCGTGTCCAAAAAGGCTACGGCTCCATAGACTCCCATTCAACTTCTCTGATCAAATACAATGTCCATACATTTTTTGCACAAGTTATTTCGGTGTTGTTAGCTAAAGTCGCTCCTCCTTATTAGTTTTCTGGAGGTCCATCTGAAAATAATCCCTCATTCATTAGAAAATAAGCCTCCCAAACACGTATTTTTGGGGGGGCGTGTCTGTTTGATTGACAGGCCTATGGTGCAGTCAGGTTACAGCTATCGGTGGGTTGTTGTTGTGGGTGTAAATGAACAATAATGTATATCTGAGATTCATGTCTCTCCTCTGATTTAGCATCGATCTCCTGAAACATCGTCTGACTCACGTGATTAATGAAAAATAAAAGTTTCCAGTAGACAGACATGAACATACTGAAGAAAGTTTTCTTCATGTTGAAGTGAAGAAGTCACATTTGTTGACGTCTTCTCCCTCGGTGTTCCTAAAGTGTTCCTCGGTGAGGGATCGCGTTGTCGTCGTTGCCCCTCCGAGCGCTCGTGCATTAATCTGTGATTAATGTGACACACAAACTTAATGTGAAGCCGCAATTTAGTCATTAGCGTCTAAACTGCGCCCTCTGCAGACTTGTTGTTTTACAGGAAATGCTCCATTTCAAACACATTAGCTCTTCGTGCAGCTGGTTGTTTTTTTTCTCCGTGTTTTTTTGCCTCATTGTTTGCAGGAAATTGGAATTGACGGGAAACATCCCGAGCGATTTGAAAGCAAAAACGCCCCACAGATGAGAGACGGACGCCGTCTGCTCGGCGGGAAGATTGATCAAAGTTGATGTTTGAGATTGAAGTTAAAAATCACACTCGGATGTCTCCTCAGGGAGAATTAGCTGAGCCACAACAAATCCTGCCGCTCGTTCTGCCAAGTGTGGCTTTTCTCAAGGGTCCTAATCCTTCGTATTAACATTAATAAGTGAAATTATTCTGGTTAAAACAGTTAAACTGTCAAACAATTATACTTATTATGACTCAAAATGCATCAAAGATCCACATAAGGAGGGTTACTGGAAATTTAAATCCACTCGTAGTTTTGTGTTGTTTTGATTTTGTTGATTTTGATTTGGTGGTTTTTCCTGTTTTGTTTTCCAACTTTATGAAGCCAGTGAATGTCTGTCTTTACTAAACTCTAAATAATCAAACATCATTATTTCAAACATTCCTGAGCTTGCGAGTCTTTACAATTTAAAAAGTTTTGTGTTCTTGTTATAGTGTACAGGACAGGAGTAAGAATCAAATTGTGATCTTCCCCTCTTTGGTTGTTGTGCTTTTTTTTGGGGGTCTTTAGGGTCACATAGAGGTGAAAGGATATAAAATATTTCACATTGAAATTATACATTTATTTCAAAATTAATCTCGGAACCATCCGAGACTGCAGATGGAAATCGTCTTGAGACAAAGTAAATTGTGAATATTTGATGAAATAATCCTTTACATCTTTATCTGTGAAAATATTTGTGCTAATTTGTGCAGTGCTGCTAAATGAATACGCAAAAATATCCTCTTGATTTTTCAGATCCAAGTGCGTTTGATGTTGCATTTTTTCATTTCTTTAATCAAGTTTCAAGTTTTTTCAAAATAACTTCAATAGAGACTTGAATCAGGAAAACACTGTAAAGACAAAATAGATAATACTGCTATACAGAGCAGAAAGGAAACTTGTGTGACATTATTTGACACTTAACAGTGTTTCAACAATTAGTCGTAAGGGTGTACTCCCATCTCTGTCCAGCAGGGGTCAGTGTTTTGCTGCTTTACAGAGCGAGCCTCGGTAGCAGGAGGCTCATTTTAGCCCCCCCACCCGAGGTACAAAAAAACGACTCCTCGGTGGACAGCAGGAAAAAAAATGTGCCACGTTTAAAAAAGATAAATAAAAAGTTGTCCTTCATAACACTTCAACATGTCGCGTCCGTCAGCCGGCCGTCGGGGCGGCGTGTCAAAACGCAGCGTCGCGGTGATGGCAGACCTGAGCGCCCTCCGTGTCACCGGCACAAGGA
Source organism: Embiotoca jacksoni (assembly GCF_022577435.1). Lineage (NCBI taxonomy): Eukaryota > Metazoa > Chordata > Actinopteri > Embiotocidae > Embiotoca > Embiotoca jacksoni. The sequence continues at coordinate 1,189,379 of NW_027185398.1, forward strand.
GAGGCTGTTTAACACGGACTGACAGAGCGTATGCTGCACACCAGTCTCTCACAGATCAACTGGATGTTCATTTTTCCTTCTTGTAATCGAAATTTCTTCATGAATGTCATCTTGAGATTTTCAGCTTCTTTTTTTTTTTTTAAAACAAGCTTCTCACAGACTGATTTGGCCAGAATTGAAATTTTCGGCTGCGTGTTGAGGGTGAATAGGAACAATCATTTACGAGAAGAAAAGCAAAAGATTAGAGGAAACTCAGAAAAAATAAACACACACAAAAAAAAAAAGCAGCAATGTGTTTTTCCTCTCTTATAATGATGTTAATCATCTCGGAAACCCGTCAGACTAATGTTGTGACCCCTTTCTGGGGTCTAGACCCTCAGGTTGGAAACCGCTGCAGTCTTTTATGAAAAACAATTCGATATGAAACGATGCCACGTGCATCTCGAACATTGTTTTTCCATCTGTGGGTGTAAAATTTCGACGCTGTTGACTCATTGTTAAATATCTCTATTATAATAATGTAACTAATCATTTGTCTTGTTTGTCTTTTGTAGCCATGACAGAACAATGCAAGACATTGTCTACAAGTTGGTACCGGGACTTCAAGAGGGTGAGTGTCATCTATTGTATTTCATTGTGATGCAACCTTTCAACAAGCTTTAATCTGTAGTTACTTGAAGGCTTTTAAAAAAAAAAAAAATGTTATCATTTATCTGCATGTGTTGACAGATTGACTTGGCATTACTGAAAAATGCATATATTTTAGAAATATTTTCTTCCGAGGCCTCAATGAAACACACGCATAATCACGTTATTATTATTGTTGTTGTTTCTTTCCGTGTTGTGCAGCGGAGATAAAGAAGCAGAGGGAGTTCTATCAGAAGTTGGGGATGGAAGTTCCCGGAGACATTAAAGGAGAGCTTTGCAACATGAAGACTCATCTAGATCAGCGCAATGGTACGATCAACAACCCTCCTCCTCCCACACACACACACACACACACACACACACACACACACACACACACACACACACACACACATCCTCCTGCTGCTTCCATAAACACAGAAAGGATTTTCCTCTTCGGTTCGCTCCTCACGCCACCAGTGGAGGATGAATTCTGGTTTGTAGTTGGATATCTCCGATCTCTGATCTCGTCCCCTCTGATTGGTCGAAGTAGTTCCGACCAAGAAATCCGATTGGTCAACTGCACAATTAGGAACGCGGTCAAATCAGCATGACGCCACACCGTGCTCATCACCAGAAAACGTCGTTCACCGTCACCGAAGCAGAATATTTCTTTAGATAAAAACATTTAGGAAATGATTACATCAAATTTTTTTTTTGTATTCAATAAATGTTGACTTTTGGATTTTGCTTCTGGAGAACTGTTCGCCTGTTGGGTTTGGAAGGAATTTGGGCATCTCCGCATCAGAGTCTACTGACGTGACGTGATTGTTTACCGGTTGTTAGTCATGCCCCGTGTGTCGCCACGGAAACGGAGAATCGCACTCACAAAGAGTTGTATATTTTGAGAGCGAATTGCCCCACAATATGAACACATTTTGACTTCACATCTTATTTAGTTGGTAACTTGGTGTATATTGGCAGTATCACACTGAAGTGTGCTTTGACGTCATCAATTGGCAGGACAGCGACGCGGTCGCTTTTTGTGTGAAACCGCTTAATGACCCCGCCGTCGTTTTCCATTGTTTGGCATAACATGTGATACGGCATCACAGGAGCTGTCGGCGTAGCTTTGTTATGGGATAAAATATGCTGAAGGTCCTTCAAACAGCAGAAAAAACAACAACACATTTGTACAGTAATGAATGGAGGACTGAAGAGAAAAGTAAAAAAACACACAGTTCAAAGCTCAGTTTCATCACTGATTGATGTTTTTTTTTTCCAGTTTGTATTGAATTTACTGCGGCCTCTTCAAAAAAAAAAAAAATTGCTTGATATATAATTGATGCCAGTGTTAAAGGGGTCGATATCCGCAGCGTATGTTTTGATTTATTATCCAGTTGGATATCACCACGATGTCAGACAGATGTATCATAATGGACGAGGCCATATTGCGCTCGAATTATTGCCGACGCTGCGTCTCCGTCCCGTTTACTCACCGGGATAGAAAGCAGTGATGGCGGCGAGCAGGAGGTGTTGTGCAGTTTGGATGTTCACCGAGTCACTCAACCTACTGCTGTTGTTGTTATTGTTTTTTTTCCTCTCTCTCTCCTCACCCCGACCGGTGGAGTCAGATGGCCGCCGACCTTTGAGTCGGGTTCTGTCAAGAGTCTTTCTCCATCCCACCGTTGAGTCGAATGCTCGCTCATGTGTGAATTGTTTGGGTTTCTCTCTAAAATATCGTAAAGGTCTCGACCCCCGCCGTATGAATGAAATCGAATTGTAATTGTCTTCGGCTTTCGACAGCCTCCATCTGCGTCAGAAACACGGAGGAGAAAAGTGAAAGCTGAATCTTCTCGCGGTTGCTGTGTGGTAGCTGTGTCATATGTCAGAGCTGTAACCACCTAATGCATGAATGAATGAAAGAACAAGGAAATGTGTGATAATTGTCACACAAAGTTATACAAACAAGAATGGCATTTTTTAATATGGGGTCTTCGAGCTGAGTCATAAGCAGCTGTAGTTGATGTTTAAAACATACACTGTATATAAAAGTGGGCGGAAAAAATTAGGGCGATGCCGAGGTGCCTTCAAGCTGCAATACCAGCGAGTGCCACTAGAGGTCGGCTCCAAAAAGCCTCCGGCTCCATAGACTCCCATTCAACTTCTCTCATCAAATCCAAAGTGAATAAAATGTGTCCATCAGTTATCTCGGTGTTGTTAGCTAAAGTCACTCCTTCTTCTTAGTTTTCTGGAGGTCCATCTGAAAATAATCCCTCATTTATTAGAAAAGAAGATTCAAGAAGACCTGTTTTTGGGGGCGTGTCTGTTTGATTGACAGGCCTGCGGTGCAGTCAGGTTGCAGTAATCGGTGGGCGGGATGTAGTATCCTCGGGTTTCCAATGAGATCAGTCAGATCCACCAGCTGGCTCCTCCCCCCAGCTCACCCAAATATGGTCACTTCCTGCTCCAAACTAGCAAAGATGGCAACGTCCAAAATCCGAACTCGAGGCTTCATAACGGCCGTTCACAAAACCGACGGGTGACGTCGCTGCTGGTTGCCGCTTGAGTTTAAAAGTACAAACAGGAGTGGAGAAGTTGAACTAAACTACAAACACTGAGATTCAGTTAGGAGCTACAAAAGCACCGAGGGAGAGGGAAACCTTTGGAGTTTTCTCTCGAGTTAGCAGCCCGACCACACACGAACTCAGCTAATCTGTTTAATGGAGGAGACAATGAGCGGTCGGATCCTGTTAGCTCTGCATCCAAGCAGCACCACGGTAGAGGACGTTGAGGCTTCAGGCTGTGAAACACGTTCAGACCTCGTTAAATTGAAACGATTTAATATTCAGGTGTGAACACAAACAGTTAAAACGTGCCCTCCACCTCAGCAGTGTGAGTGTCTTCTGACCGTACTATATAAAGAATGAAGCGCCTGATCCCTAATGAGTGACATTAGAAACACGACCATGAGGAAAAGCCGTTAACCGGTTCAGATGAAGGCCATTTAGCCAATCACAATGAGTCTCTGGTCCCCGTTTTTTATTTTCTCCAAACCAGCTCTGTTCTTCCGAGGTTTGGTGTGAATGAGTGCCCAGAGGGCTGTCGTGCTGGCAGGCCTAATCGCTCGCTTAACCCCCCCCCACACCCCCTCCTGCTCTGATTTTGGTAATTAAGGCTCAAATGAAAGTGAAACCGCTCTCCGGCTTCCTGAGCCTCGCCTGCTCCGAGTCGTGTTTCAGCCGAAGCTCACAAAACACATTTTAAGGAGCGTTCGGACAGACAAAGGAACTCCTGGCTTGCACTTCGCCATCATTTCCACTCAACGTGTTAAAACACAAAACAATATGATGTCTGTAGACTGGAGAAGTGATCGAAATGGCTTCCGACTTTTCACACATAAGAGGAAAAAAAAAAAGCTGTAGAAAATCAAATGCGGTTGCAGACGATTTCACTGCAGATAAATCTCTGAGGATGTTTTTGTTTTAGATTTTTTTGAACATTTGAAGCTTTTTTTTTCTTCTGCCTATCTCTTTGGATAGATTTTGACTGCGCTGATAAGTTCTGTGTTTTTTTTTTTTTTAAGAAAGCTGCTTTGAAACGCTGCAGAAGTTGACAGTTAGTCTGTTGTTGGTCAGCCTCAAAACTGGCCTCAGACATCCCTGGATTTCTTTGGTTGTTTTTTTTTGTCACATGGATCAAAGTAGCGGCATTTAAACAATGACAGATAACCTCTTTGATCACTGCACTGATGAAACCCTGCAGAATTTATGAAGAGGTCTTGAAAGATTCCCGAGTTTTATGTCGTGACTCTGCTCTTCCCAAACTGAATAATTTGAACCGAATCTTATAAAAGGATTTAGATTGAAACCTCTCGGGTTCTTTACTTTAAAAATGAAAAAAAAAAAAAGTCCCTAAAATTACTGGCTACGACTGTTGAACCCTTCACTACATATTTTTCTTCTTTGACATGATAATAAACGCGACCTTGTAGTTTAAGTCAGTCAGAACCAGCTGTTCTTGTTGTTTTCGGTTCAGGCGGTTTTCCAGGTGATAAGACGGCGCTCGGTTAATGTTCCCCCCCCCCCCGCCAGACCTCAGCTGCTTCACACTCAATTAAAAAAGGTTCACTTTCCCAGAAAACCTCAAACTTTCTCTCGAACCAGTAAAAATACATCTGCCGATGCTCGAAACGATTGATTTATAAAACGATATTTTCCAGCATTGTCTTTTTTTTTTGTAAACCGTAGTGACGTGAGGAAACAAAACGAGGAGGGGAACATGCGAGCGAGTTCCCCGCTGGAACCTGAACCAGGAGGCTTTGCTGGTTCATGGTCGTCGCCTTAATCCGTAAGCTCCCGGAAGGCTTCGACTCCCTGAGAAATTAACAATTAACCAGATCACACCGGCTCGTTACGAGGTTTCCGGGGAAACCGAGGGCAGTCGCACGTTTTGCCTACTTTGTAATTTCATCCTTAAGCGTCTGGCTCTGAAATATTTTGCAGCCCCCCCCCCCCCCAAAAAAAAAAAAACTGAACGAGATAACTTAATCGAGTACTTCCACGTCTCTCCGTTCCTCCATCGTAGCTGTGAAGGAAGTAGCAGGAAGTAGAATAACCAATGTTGTATTAATTGATTGTAGTTTCTACAGACATTTCGATGCGAGTTTAAGAGATTCCAGTTTGCTTTTTGAAAATTCACGTGTGCAACCCTGAAAGTCTGCAGGAGTCTTTGTGCCTCCACTGTCAGGACGTGTGTTGGGCTTGTCCATTTACAACTAGGTGAGGTATTTGCAGGAGTTGTAGCCAAACATTTGACTGTGATGAGTAAACACATCAAGTTCCCATCTTGTGCACTTCTGGTTTTGAGTCAGAGCCCATCTTATGCATCATTATGTCTTTATTGAAATGTTCCAAAATGGCACTTTTTAACTGAAGTAAATATAATTTCAACCCATTTCATTCGGTTGCTTTATCCTCAAAACGTTACAGAGGAATAACTAAAGCATGATGGGAAATGGTAGTGAATTTGGGGTGAGAGGAAAGGACGAGGACAAATATTTGTACTGGGGACAAAATGAAATATGTTGCGCTGCAGGTTGACGATGCGTCTCGTGACTTTTGATTCTCTTTTGAACGTCATTAAACCATTTTTGATCTGGAAGTACCGTCACTCTGACCGACACTTTGCTTTTCTAAGTGCACGCACTACGAGCTTTTCTTCCAAGCGCTACTTGACACCAGCTAAACAGCAACTCGTCTTCCAGCAGCACACAACAGACTCATTTCTCTAAATTACCTGCTTTCCTGAGCGCACAAGAAAATGTAGGAACACGAGGCCACGAGGAGTCTGTATAAACTCCCACACACCAACACCGGGTACAGTAGCCTCGCTGTAAAATGTCATCGTTCACGCCTTTGGCAGTCGATTGCCTGCGAAAGATCCCATAATTCATAAACTTCTCGGATGATTTTTCTATCCATGCCTGATTGAGTCAAAAAGAAACCTTCGTAAGAGACACACCGCTGGGTCTGTAAATCCCTCCTAATGCGAGCCAGGACTTCGTGCCTGTTGATGGTCGGCGTGAAGCTCGCGGGTTGTGTGAAGGTGAGACACAACAACACGAGCGAGCCGCTCTCGACAAGCAATCAGGGAGGTCGACTCCGGAGACAATCACCGCCGAGACACTCGGCGCTGCTCTGGTGGGATTGGTGATAGTTAGCCCTGACGGGGAACAGTCTCGGAGGGGTGAACGCAATCGCATCTACAGTCTGAGTAAACTGTCCACACACACACACACACACACACACACCGAGTTATTACAGCACACTAAACCTGTTCTTTGTTTTTAAAGGATACAGAAAAGCAATACCCATCTGTGCGGCAATTTGTGTCACAGCAACACAATTTGGACTTTGATAACCGAGTTTCATATCCCAAAAAAAATTCAATACTGCTACAATATCGCAGCCAACAAGAAAATCCACAGAGAAATATATAAGTGCGGCCGTCCGGGGCAACTTCGGAGCTCCTGTTTCACTTTTTTTTGGTAAAAGTTTTTGGGGTGTGTTTATGTGCACAGATCTACAAAGTCAACAAAGACATCACGACATGTCAAACTTAAGACTTTAGACGTGTCCAGAGCTGGAAGAAATAGTAGAAGAAGAACTGGATGCAGTCCAGAAGAGGGACTGAGGCGGACAGTGGAAAGATATGTGGTTTCACTTCAGTGGATAAGTTTAGATTCTAAAGCCAAGTTTAGTGGAGCAACTCTCGTATATTCATTTACATATCACATGAGAAGTTTACCTGCGTTAATAAGCCACGTGAAGGATGCCACCCCGAGACATGTAATTGCCTCGTGAATGGACCTCTGCGGGAGGTGTTTCGATGCTCCGGTGGGCACAGAGCTGTTTAAATACTGCAGAGAGAAAAAAACAAAAACACGTTTCCCGACAACTCTGATGTCAACTGGACCGCCGTGGACGTCAATTACGCTCAAAACCTCTCGACCTAAATTAACGAGCGCGATGAGAGAAGCTGGTTTGACTGCAGCGAGAACAGATTCCATGAACTGCACACTTTTTAAAAACATTTTTTTTTATTGGCTTTACATTTGTTGATTATAACCGTTTCTCTCTCTTTTGGTTTCCCGAAAACAGGCGACGCCAAATCAGAGGACACGGCCAATAAGGAGGCGGGAGAGGAGAAACCGGAGGAGGACAACGACTATCACCGTAGCGACGAGCAGGTAAGCCTTCACCCGCTGATGGACAGCTTCCTCTTTCCTCTCGGGGCCTCTTACAGGGGATATCATCACTTTTACTGAGTCAAATTTGAGATATCTGCCTGCTTTGCAGCACAATCTTAATCCTCAGACTTCGCTGTCGACTGTGATTTAACTCAAACCTCATTTTTTGTGGATGATTCAGACCAGCAGGAACCTTTTTTAGATGCACCTTCATTTTATTGGTACGGCGACAGGTCGGATATCTAAGAACTTGTCGACATGGTTGGACAGTGGGAATACAGTATGTGGTTTTCTTTTGTAATGTAATTCAGTTTTATTTTTTTTTTAAACTTACAAAGGAAATTCAGGAGGCCGTGATAATGGGTTTGTCTGTTAGCAGAGATTAAAGGCGAACCGGAGTAAAATAATTACGGGTTACAAAGCGTTCTGTCAGGAACAGAAGCACAAAGGAATTAAAAACAAAAAAAATACCGTTTGTGATAATTGTTGCTGCAATTGCCTTTAAAAGGCCCAAACATCAATTATTGCCTTTACAAAAGTGCCCCCCCCCCCCTCCCTTGTGGTTTACCGGGCTGTTTTACAATTACGGGGGCTCTTTTGTCTTCGGGCCGTTTGATTTGTCGAGACAAGCGCAGCAGCCACACCACCGCTATCCACGACGAAGGCGTTTAAAATGGAAATGGACTTTTCTTTCGTGCTATTTGTATTCTGGCTCGTTCTGTAAGCCATGGAAAATCATATCAATAATGCAGGGGGAGGGCGGATTACTGTTGCTGGACTATCAGGAGCAGAAAGCACCTTTTTCTGCATCTTGATGGAAAATAAAAAGCCATTTTTACTGGGGTTTTTTTTTCTTCCAGAAAAAGAAATCCAGATTTAAAAAAATAAAATAAAAAATACTCAGGCTGCCTCCGTCGAGGGTGAAGATCTCGACCTTTGGATATTCAGAGGCTTTGCTGAATGCACGCGGAATAGCTAATACGGTGCAGTGTGTGAGATGAATGCAGCGATGTCAAATGTCACAGAGAGAGAGGTGGAGGAGGAGGAGGAAGAGGAGGGAGAACGCAGGAATACAAGATGATGGATAAAATGGCTGCTGGTGATAAGAAGCCGCCCTGCAGGGTGTTTTGAGGTAATCATAAAATTGCAGAATGTGATTCTCTGGGTTTTTTTTTATTTATTTTTTTACAATGTTGGAGGGAAGCGTCGTGTGAGGTGATTGAAGAGGTGAGGGCTCATCAGAAAGACGGGCTGAAAGGAAAATGTGACGGTGATGGAGAGAAGATGGGACGAGATGAGGCGTGATGAGACGGAGCTTTTAGATCAGAAAGGGAGACGGGAGGAAGTCGGCGAAGTTTTGTTCAGTGTTGCAGCTTAAACAGAGCAAATGTCACAAAGTGCTTCGCAAAGAATGAAACGGTTTTAAAAACAAGCAAATATTTGTTATAAAAATAGAGAAACTACAGCAAATAAAAAAGTACTTTACGACGAGAGCATAAACTGTAACTAAACAAACAAATTTGGCAAAAATCACAGTTGTGAAATCGAGTTAAACTGTAATTGTGCGTAAAAATGAGATTGGCGGAGGTGATGTCAGTCCACACGACCTCGTACATCAGTCGTCTTCAGGGAGACTTTGACGTTTTTAAAGCCAATGATTTAATGATTTATCCACATTTTAATGTTTTCTTGCCAAAGTTGTATCTGATATTCTCAAGAAACACTCGTGATGAGTTGAAAATGCAAAACGAGATGATGCAACTTCTGAGAAAGAAGTCAAATGTGCAAAAGATGGATATGCGTTACGGGTGTACAGGAACTAAGTAAATAAATAGTAGCTACTGGACGTAACTCCACTTCTGTGAGTATATTTGTATTTTTTTTCTTTTAGCCGCAGCTCTTGCTCTGAATTAATAATTAAATTCTCCAAGTTTTGACTTTTCAAAAACTCCAAACTCCCACAAAAGAGTTCAAACTCGACGTTGCGTCAGCGTTCAGGACTCCGTAATGGAGCTGCAACACGGAGGAAAGCTTTCTCCGCACGACGGCACGTCTGATGTCTTCTTGATGTGCCTCCCCGTTGCGTCACCTCGTCTTGTGTGTTTATCTGAGCGAGGACTCCTTCGGCTCGCGCCGACACGTCACTAATGCAGCTTTCATGTAATGAAAGCGCCTCGCGGGCTGGAGTCCAGGCACACTAACGGGGCTTTTATTTATTTATTTTTTTGTTTTGATTTCGCATTACGAGCCCTCCCTCGCCAGGAAAGCAGACATATTGCGGTTTGTTTGGTCTTCGCCTTTATTTGAAGGCAGCCGGCTGCGCGCCGCGGCGCCGCCACGTGTTTATTCGAGATGATTTCCAAGTTTAAACAGAAAGCGGGGTAATGTTAGCTCTTCCCGTCTCAGGAGGAGAGAGATGAAAAGAGACGGGAGGACACCCGCAAATGAAGGAAACACAAAGCGCCCGTCCCGCCTCCTCCTCTCCTGGCTTTTGAAATGCAGAAGTAGAGGCCCGGTGGCAGTAACGCATTCTGACTTCTGCAACCGCCCGACTGCCAAAAACCACCGACCGTGTCACCTCAGGGGGGGAAAATAAAAACAAGTGCACGATCCGACGCCGGAGACGCTTGCCCACTTGGAAGGGGCCAATAAGCAAACGGCCGCTGGTTCGGAGAGATATGCAGGTGGACAGCAGCACCGGCGTCAGGCTCAATTAAACCGTTTTGTTTTTTTCCCCCCATGATAAATTAGGTGAAACAAGTTTGAGCGGTTTTATGGCTAAAAACATTTGCGTTTCTCTTGGGGTTCAGGTTTGGGCTCAGGAACTGATTTCCAAACGGCTCCAGCTGTTTTCCCCACCTGTAAGTTTCGACAGGCTTAAAGCGCTCAGAGGGGGAAGATATGAAGTCATTTCATCGATAATGTTGCATGAAACTAAGACAGTCGGAGATCCCAGTGGTCGAGGAATATCAGCGGATTTTGAAAAACATTTTTCCAAGCAGGTAAATTCAAGACATTTGGGCACTTTTTGGGAAGAGTCATTAGATTTCATGGGATTTTGTTCGCATGTTTTAAGTTTTAGTTGCCGTTTATGTAAATATCCCACGTAGTCTTTTGTTTTATCGCGTTATTTCAGGTGTTTTCCAAATTGCCCCGAGTGGTTTTTATCCCATTTCTGTTCATCAACAAGTGGTAAGATCAAATTTGCCCTTTTCTTGTACCTGAAAGGCTTCAACAAAATGATGACTTCAAAGACTCAAACTGAGTTCAGCGTGGTCTTTTTCATCCCGCCGCTTTGGGAAACCCATTTTCGGACATTTTAATCATCATCATCATCATCATCACCACCATCTTCTTCTGTTTGTGTCCCTTCAACAGGTCAGCATCTGCTTGGAGTGTAACAGCAGCAAGCTTCGGGGTCTGAAGCGCAAGTGGATCCGCTGCTCAGCACAAGCCACAGTCCTGCACCTCAAGAAGTTCATCGCAAAGAAGTTGAACCTGACATCGTTTAATGAGGTACAGGCGACAAACGTTTTCAGAGCCGCCGCCGAGAAAGTCCCGTTTCAGCCCCGAGAGCCGGTCCGAACCTCAGAAACCGTTAAAAGTGACCTGAACAGTGACTTGATGGGCTGAAATAGTTTTGCTTCCAAGTCAACGGTTAATTTAAATCCAGTTTGTGATTAAACAAGTAAGATTTGTGGATTATCGTTTTGTCATATTAATTCCCGAGCTTAAAATAAAACAACCGTTTATGTCCAAAACTGGATTTGTAGCAAATTTGGAACAAATCTTTTAAGTCTTGGCGTTTTTTTTTGTTTTGTTTTTAATAACTTGTTGGAGGACCAGCTGGGCAGTGTGGGCCTTCGTGTTTTAGGAAGTTTTTTTTTTTTAAATTACATAAAAAAAAAGGTCAGTTTATTATCCGTTCCTGCGCTGACTCACACATTGTGTTCGTTATATTTAGCAGGAAGCGAGCCCTTATGATATCTAATTTTTCTATTTATTGTGTTTCCCGCCCCGCTCGGAGCAGCCAGGGGGGGGGAGTGGGCGGTAATCTGACAGATGGATTTTTTTTGTAATTGCGGTGAATAATCAGCACATTCGCTTTTCTCGTCGTTTTTTTTGTTGTTTTTTTTTAAAACTGGCTGTCATGGAGATGAGTGGGAAGGCTCCATCATATCGTCGGCCTCCGTAACACAACTTTTGGCGAGGCGGACGCTCTCCCCGCCAGCCATTGTTGTCCCATCTAGCCAACGATCAAAAGATGTTGTTTGAAACGATGGCGCTTTCAAGCCGAAGAGACTTTCACGACGCGGCGCTTTGTCACAGAACAGAGCGGCGTTTACTCGCCGCTCGCGTTTGTGTCACGCAGCTAAAACGTCTGAGCGGGAAGTGTTTTCCATTAATAAATCAAAAGATAAAAGAAATGCCCAAAAGAGAGGAGAACAAACTCTTTTAACATTAATATTCTTAAAGGAAAATGTCAAGTGTAGAAGATGCAATTAAATATATAAATAAGACTATTTAAAGATCGAGAAGTTTGACAGTTTAGAGCAGCAGTTTCCAACCTGTTGGTTTCTTATGACTCTTCATGTGTTGCTTATCTCCAATATATGGAAAAAAAAAAACGCGTTTGAATTTATCTACAAACTGAAGGATCCTAAATAGATTTTTCCTTCTTGGGTTGATTTAATTTTACGAAGTCCTTTTAGAGAAAAGTAAGAAAAATATCCACAATGTTGTGCAGCAGAAAGTTTTTTTTCCTCTTGTAAAAAAAAAAATCCTCTTAAGCCTCAGTTGCATGGTGGGAGGAAAAGAATACCTTTATACCATATTCTAGTTAAAATATGCTGCCGAGGTCGGGGGCTGCAGCTGCTGATCATTTTCACTGTGGGTTGGTCTGAAGATTGTTCTCAACTAATTGCTTGGTTGCAGGAAGGTACTGGAAAACAGTCCTTTTCAGTTTCTCTGAATGGTTTGTTTTGTGCGACCAGAAGGCAAAAAAAAAAATCTTCTTGTAACGATTTCAGACGACAAAGAAAAACAAAGGAAATCTCTACTAGCATCATTATTTGATTATCAAAACAGGTTGTTGTTTTTTTTAAAAGAAAACTTGAATTTTCTGAAAGCTGCGTGACTTTCTTGTCAACTTCAAGGACATCTAAGGCGTCTTGGGGTGGGGAAACTTGTTTTTTTCCTATTTCTCTGAATGCCTTTAGTTGCTGTGTGGTTGAGTTTATAAGGATCTGACATTCCTCAGAATAGGCCCAAAGTATCCGTAGGAATAATTTAACCATTGTTCAGAGCACACTCGCTGCCTTTTGGATGCTGGTCTGGGGTTTTAGTCTGGTGTTTTTTTTTTTTTTTGGTTAAGTGTGGCTTTTAAAGCGAGAGAAGATTCACATTTTATTTTTATTTGGACTCAAAATCCCTTTTCAACACACGTTTCCACTGAATAACTTTTGATATCTTCCTGATCTCAGACGTGGACAGTTTTCCTCTGCTGTTGAAAGTCTCAGCGCGTCCTTCCACTGACGACCAGCAGGTGGCGCTGTGGCCGTGTTCCTCCCCAGCCTTCTCTCCCTCCCTCCCTCTGTCTCTCAGTATTGACTGGCAGATGCGCTCAGCAGAATATAAATGTTGACTTGAGCAGATTCGGGGCGCCGGCCTCGTGTTCACGACTGCACTTCAGTATTCGGTGCTTCGGGAGCCGGCGGCCGCTCGGTGTCACGATCAAAAACGTCCCCCGGCAGCAGCGGTGTTACAACAGAGTGAAAACATGAGAGCAGAGGGCCCGAGTGTGGGCGGCGCAAGTTCTGCTCCCTCATCGCAAGCAGCAAAGAAGAGAGAGAGAGCTGCAGCCACGACGCTGCGTTTCAATTCCTGCTCGGACATTTTTATTTATTTATTAATTTTTTTAAGTGATGTCATTTTTACTGTTTCTCTCCCACAGCTGGACATTTTATGCAACGAGGAAATCTTGGGGAAGGACCACACGTTGAAATTTGTTGTCGTGACAAGATGGAGATTTAAGGTGGATCGACGAGACGAATATTCCTTTTTATTGTGTGTGTGTGTGTGTGTGTGTAAAATAATTGTTATGTCGCAGTGTGAAGCCATCTCAGCTTCATTGGTTTTATTAGATGTTCTGTTAAATCACTGCTGTACCATTTTATCCCTCGTATTAGGAGGCCAAACTTTCAGAGTTGATAGTTTCACAGTTCATAAGCTTATTGCAAAAAAAAAAAATCCTCTTTGTGCTGATTTGTTTATTGATTATTTTTGTTGTTCCTTCCAGAAATCGCCCCTCCTGCTCCATTACAGACCCAAGATGGACCTGCTGTAGCTACAACGGACACAACGGTTGTTTTTCCTTTCTTTTTTTTTTTTCTTAGTTTCTTGTGTTGGCCCAGTGGCCGCGGACTGTGCCGAAAACCTTTTTTAATTTATGCAAAGACGATCAACCAACACCAAGCAAAACACCCGACTACGGTTAAAAAGTCAACACAAGCCAGCAAATCGGGATCTGACAGAAAAAAAAAAACTAAAAAAAAAAAAAAGAGGGGGAGGAAGGGGAGGGGTTACAAATACCACACAAACTGGCAGCCTCCAGCACAGAAACTGCAACACTGGTGTGTTTTTAAAAAAAAAAAAAAAAAAAAACTAAAAACAACCTTTTTTTTTTGGTCCGCTACATCCTACATATGTGAACAAAAAGAAAAACAACAACAACAAAAAAAAAAATCAAAAAAAAAAAAATCAAATGGAGAGAAAGCATATATTTATACTTTTGTACAGAAGAGACACATGGAACCAAGACACTACTGGTGCTCTGTTTACACGCGAACAAGATGTCGGGAATCATGTGACCGTCTTTTTTGAGCTTCATGCAGACTTCATCCTCTGGAGACAATGACTGAGAAAAGAAGTGGGATTTTTTTATAGAAAAAAAAAAAAAATAGCTTTTTTTTTTTTTCTCCTTTCTTTTCTTTTCCCCCCGTTTCATTACACACTCGACACATCTTGGGAGCACAGAAAGTATATGGAAAAAGTTATATAACAGGCATCAAGCTGTTTATCAAGTAAATTGTCTCTGAATTTGTTTTTGTTTTTGAATTTCATTTCGTTGGCTTTGTCTAATTTGCTATTGGATTCTTGATGATTGTCAATTGTGAATAGGCTAATTTTTTTGTTTTTTTTGTGTAGTAATTTATGTTCTATATACCAATATTGTACATAAAATGTCATTACAGAGAAAGAGAGAGAGATTGAAGAGAGACTTTAGACTGTTAAAAAAAAAAAAAGAAAAAAGAAGAAGAAGAAGAAGAGTGGATCCCAGAAGTGCTATCTATATGTTGGGCGATAAGAGTCCCAGGGTGATAAATTAGGATTTTTTTTTTAAAGACAGACTCGCTATCAGTATCAAAATATATAAAAGCATCTTTATGTTGTCTGAGAAAGACATAAAACAGCTATATCAAATCCTCTTCCATTTATGTATATGTGGGGTCCAGATATGTTACATTGCTCTGATAGACTTTAGGGCAGATAAAGAGAAAAGCTTCAGAAACTGTCCCCCGGCCTCATGCTCCTCATCTCACCTGCCTTCTACGGAGTCCAGCTAGTGCTTTTTTTTTTTTTTTTTTTTTTAAACAACAATATAATAAACTAATTTTAACTTAACAATAATGCCACACAAAATTAAAAAAAACCCACTCATGTCCGTAAATGCCTGCAAAAACATAACAATGCCATGTTTGGGCAGAGAAAATGTTCATTGTTTTGGGTTTTTTTTATAGATTTTTTTTAAAAACCTTAATTTTTTTCCACACCATGCAGTCCTTAATATCCGTCCTTGTGTTCGTGCAGTCTCTCAGCAGGCGAACGCTGATACACCCACATGTTTACAGCTTTCGGTTTGAGCTGCTAGCGGCAGATGTTTTCCAGGCGTTTTTTTTTTTTTTTTTTTCACTCGTCGGCTTCATTTGTTGAATTTTTTACTGCAAAACTACCAAAGCTGGAATTGCAAGAGAGTTTTGTAGATGTATAAAAACACACGCCGGTCTCACTCGTCTTAACAGCCTCAATGACGGTCTTATCTTACTCGCCCAAATTCAGTTAAGTATGGACACAGGAAGTGAGTGGACATTTATCATTTAGGAACAAAATTTAAGCTCCAAGTTTGTCTCTTTATAGCTGAAACGTGGGTCGGTTTGATGAACAGGTTTCTGATGTCACATTGTCGTGTTTCCGGGGTGTCTTTCAGTTTCTTCTCACTGCCAGCTGGAGATGCAAAAAGCTGAAAATTTAAAGGATATTTCTGAAAGTTGAGTGGATATTGTGTTTTGTCACAAAAGTCAGTATAAAACTTGTTTTTTTTTTTGTTTTTTTTTTTGGGGGGGGGGGTTGCAGAATAGCCAGTGTTCAATACTGTTCGACTTCACAAGACACAAACTTTACGAGTCTTTTTTGAAAAATAACTCGCAAATTCAGGTTTCGCACAGGGACTGAGATTTTTTTGAACATTTTGATAATGAAATTCTGAATAAAAAAAAAAAAATGACTAGTGTTTTAGTCATTTTGGTGCTTCTAAATGTGTGTTTCTAAACCTCGAGGAGGATTGTTCCTCGGGAACATGCTGTTCTTTAACTGTGTGACACAGCGAACCCAATGTTCTGTCAAAAAAAAAAAAAAATGTCTTAACTGTCGACGTGAAATAATCCTGAACCGAACTGTCTTTATTGTTACCACAACTGGATCCCTGAACGCCATGTCAGACCTCAAGTAGTAATTACCTCACTGACTTGTCTCATCAGTAATTAAATGGCAATTTACCTTTTGCATTGTGTCAGCCCACAACAAGCTTTTTTTGTCTGTATGTTCACGTGCAGGGTTCCTATGCATCCTTACAGGTCCTCTGGACAAATATCGTTTCAGCCTGAACACCGGTGTGTAGGAACTCTGCCTCATAAGGACCTATGACGTGTGTACTCAATTAATTATGGCCCACAGGTCTGTACAAAACCAGCGCAACCAAAACTCCTGCATGTTTCAGTTCACTTCTTCTATGTTTTTAAGGCCCTTAAAAATCCAGCGACGTTTGTAAAGCGCTCATTGTTTTGTTTTTTGGGGGTTTTTTTCGGTGCCGTTTTTGGCACGTAAAGTACAGATTTATAAAAAAACAAGTGAAGATACGAATGATCTGTTAAATCTTCAGTGGCAACAGGTGGTGTATCTGCTTGCAGGTTTAGTGGAAAATCAAATTCTGAAAAAAAATGTGCAGCAAAAATCTCCTATTCTTGGATTTTCTTCCTATTTTCTGAATCCTTTGTTATTTCTGCTCTGATTGGACCCTCGAAACTCAAAACTTTTAATGTGCAGAACTTGTAATTGGTTAAAACATTTGCTCTTAAAAATCTTTAAAAAAAACCCCAACAAAACAAAACAATGAGCCTCACCATCTTGTCAGCTCATGGAAGAGTATTGTGTTTGTGCGATTGTTTGTCTTTGTGAGTGCAGACTTGGTGTTTTCATCAGTACGTTCAACTCCGTAGAAATCAGACCGGTGTCGGGTTCACTTCCTCCAGTTTTGAAAGACACGAGGTCCACGTTGCGTTGAGCTGGTTCGAAGTTGTGAAGGTGCTGTTTGACGTCCGGCGTGTTATTTTCACTTCCCTCCTCCCTCCCTCCTTCCTCCTCCTTCCTCCTTCCTCCTTTTTTTTTTTTTTTTCTCAAATCACCTCCTGGTTCTCCTGCAACTCTTCAGTCCGTCTATGACGACTTCTCTTTTACTGTAAAACATCCCAACAAGGTGCTAATTATGACCACAAACACGTGTTTCTGTGAAGCAGGACGCCGGCGTGTTCCTGCTCCGTGCTGTTGAAGGACGGCCGTTGAAGCGAAAGGTTTCGTCGGTGCCGTTTTTAAAAGTCCCACATTTCCGTTTCGTTTTGACACAAAAGACGACATTCATGAAAGAAGGTCGGAAAAGCCCGTCGGTACATTTTAGGTTCAGGAAGAATTTCAGAAAAACAAAAAACAAATCTAACGACAACAACAACAACAACTCTACGACTATTTTACCGAATCAAATTTATGCCACGTCAGCAAAAAGAAAGAACGATCAGTGTCAGGTTTCAACGTGTTTTTCATTTTGTTCAAAGTTTTTTTTTTTAAAGCTACAGCAAGATATTTTCTAGCTGTTATGACATACAAGTGTATCACGTTATTACAATAAACTTATCTCGTCATTACGTGAAACTTTTAATGTTATAATGTGACAAGTTTGTCTCCAGTGGAGGTGATTTATGTCTCCAACTTATCAACAACAAATGCACTTTTTAAAATCCTCTTTGTATAAAATCACGACAGTTTCTGTTCATCATGCACATTTATTTTCAAATCACGGCTTTCACAATATACCGATCTTATTAAACGTTTCATCTGACAACATGTTTGAACAATGTCGGTTATCAAACTCTAAAGAGAAACGTATCATTTATCACGTTGCAGCACGACATGTTTGCCGTTGTAAACATCCTGAATAGTTTTCAGTTCTAACGAGCAGTTTCTCGTTACGTGATGTTTGTATGTCGTAACAACAAAGAAAAATGTGACAAACTTCTCACATTTATAACCTGACGCTGATCCGCTTTTCTTTTCTTTTTTTTGTTTTTTTTGTTGACGTGGCATTAATACGTCGCCGTACAAATTTGACAAAAACAAGCACACAGCTTTGATTGATTTGATGATTTGCAGCTTTTTGTGTCGCCATCAGAATTCAATCACAAGACAAGTCGACAGCGTTGGAAATCTACAAAAATGCTTGAATTTGAAGACAAACGGCCGCAGTTTGAACAACAACAACAACAACTTTCTTTGTGCGTTTTGTGGAGTATTGATCAAAGCAGCTTGTGATCGGGGTCGTCGCCACGGCGACGCTCGGACGTGGTCTCTGCTGCCGGTGCTTTCTACGGTGCTAACGACTCGTTTCAACACTTCGGACTTCTTCAGGAGGGATTCGGACGGAGAGGCGTCGCCGACTCCTCCTGTCGCCTTTTTGTTTTCCTCCTTTCACACGTCTTCGCGCTGCATCCGTATCCGCTCGAGTCCTCGGGTGTCGTCTCTGTCAGCTGTCTCGCTGTGTAGAAAAAGGTTTTTGTTGTTGTTTTTTTCCATTGGTTTGTTGGGTTTTTGGTTTACCTACCGGTCTGAAGAGGGAATTTTCTAAATAAGTCGTAGACTGTGACGGGGAGTGGGGGAGTGGGGGAGCGGGGGGGCCTTGATGCTGGGAGAAATACAAGAAAAGTGGTGCGAAATCGGGCGTACGAGCTGCAATTTCGCGCCTCAAAGAGAAACTCACACTTATTACGGGGCTCCTCTGGCGAGATGTTGGAGTCAGATTGAGGTCTGCCTCAATCTCTGACAGATAATTGGCTCCGACTCGAACGTCCATGAATCTAAAGTCGAGCTGATTTTAGTTTCCCCAAAGTTTTGCTGGTGGGAGATTCGACCTTCTCTCCACCTCCGCCTCTTTAGAACGGATCGATGGTCATCTTTTTTTTTACCGCGGCCGGCATTGAGACATCAGTGCTGCTCCACCCGACAGCCCAGTTAAGAGGCTTACGGGGAGGCCCGACTCTGCCTGGCTGCAGATAGGGGGGGAGGGGGGGGGGGGGGGTCTCCGAAAAAGGTCTCCGGCAGAGCTCCATCCTCTCTCCGCTTTGACCTTGATCTCCCGTCAGCCCGTGTGTCATCTCCGGCCGCGATCCAAGTGAAGCTCGTTGTTGAAATTTGGAATCGGTTCTCGTGGACTGTCGGTTTCGGAGTTCACTCTTCCGCCGCGACGCGAAAACCGGTCAACGATTTATTTGGGCCGCGTTGCGGAGTTTCAGAAAGCTCGCTCTCGGAGGCAAATATTCATTTCAAGTTTTCATTTCAGGCTTTGTTGGCAGCAGAATCGCCCCGGCTCCTCCGTGTTGACTCCGCTGTACGAAGCGTCCACTCCCGGCCTCGCTCTCTCTCTTCCTCCATCTTTTTTTCTCCCCCATTTCCGACTTCTCTGTAAAGCTCAGTAATCTCACAGGCGGGCTTTGTGAGGGAGACCTCGAGGGTCGCTCAGATGGCAACACGGCCTAAACAGAAAAAGGAAAAACAAAACAAAATAAAGATCGTTTGGCCGGAGCTGCAGCTCGCCCGCTCTGAACACTGAATCACGTCGCCGTGGGCGCTGCAGTTTGGAGACCGAACAGCTGGTTGAATTATGGATCGTTTCTTCTTCCCTCCCATTTCGGGATCATTTTCAAAAGACGCGGTCGCAGTAAACAAAACTCCCCAACTGGTCAACAGCCACCAAATCTCACATTGCCGTGGCCCCATGAGCCATAGCAAACGTCACCGACTCAACCTATCCGGTTTTATATTATTTATTCACGCTGAAAGTGACTTCTGCAGTAGTTTCTTTGTTGATACCTATTCAAGAGATTTGCTCTCCTATTTTTTTTTTTTTTTTGGATCAAAATTTTTCCTTTTTTCTCTTTTATTTGTGAAATCTAACGGACTCGCAGGAAATGGCTTAAATTATGACTTTGCAATTGAATTCCTTTGTTTTTGTTTTTTGTATTAATCCAAATGTGTTTGTGTACACAATGCTCTGTCTATGTATACAAACACAGGTTGCAGTTTTTTTTTAAGTGCAAAAAAAAAAAGTACAAAAAAAAAAAAAGTGAATAAGTGTGAATCTGGCAATGTGGTTATTGTATTTGCAAGGAAAATGTGCAATATACGGTTCTCAGATGGTTCCAGGTTTCAGTATAAAGCTCCATTTTCTTTTTAAAGTGTTTTTTTTGGGTTTTTTGTTTCCAGTCAGCTCCTCAGGTCACTAAATGCCTTCTGGTCCTGAGGGTGACCAGGAAATCTCAGAACACACACTAATGCACCCAAAATACAAACGACTGGATTTTATTTGTCTCGTCTCTTTGCCTTCACAACCCTCCCCCCCCCCCCTCTTTGTTTTGGGTTTTTTTGGGTGACAAATTTTTGCAACTTTTTATTTTCAGGTTAATACAGGGCACTTGTTCAGGTGTCCTTTTCCTTGCCTCCTTTTTGTATTATTGTTATTTATTGCACATGTAATGAAATGGTTTCCATTGCCACATTTAATTTAAGGAGTTTTGGGTCTAGAATGGGGCTGGAATTTCTTACGTACAAAAACTACAGAAGCTTTTGTCAAAAACCTAAGTGTGTATTTCATCAATAAATGCCTTTAAAAGTGCTGCTGGTTCTGTGCTTGTTTATCTATTAACTGTACATTTTTTTTGTATACATTGAATTGACATTAAGTTTAGTAAAATCTATAAGCTATTGTAGTCTTTTTATAGTTGTTGTTTTTTTTTTTAATACAGCCACATTTAAATAGATAGAAAAAATATATAATACAACCTATCTCTTTTCCCTCTGACCAAGAGGAAACCAACAGTGATGTCACCAATTAGTTTCTGAACTAAGTGACCATATTTGGAGGACACTAGGCTCCGCCCACTGATAGCAGAAACCTTACTACACCACAGGCCTGTCAATCAAACAGACACGCCGCCAAAACACAGCTTTTTGAGGCCTGTTTTCTAATTAATGACGGGATTATTTTTAAATGGACGGCCAGAAAACTAATAAGAAGGAGCGACTTCAGCTAACAAGAAGGACGGTAGCCGCAGATACTTCATGGATTACAGAGTGCAGTAAAGATGCTTTTCTTGTGGCCCGGGATTGAAGAGACTCTCACCAGCCCGACTCGAGCAACGTGCTTTCTCCGTCCTTGACCTTGGCGGTGTTACTGGCAGATCAAGTTGGATCCCGAAGACACGGGAGAATCAAAAAACTCCTTTACTTCGACACTTGAACTGGATTTTGGTCTTTGTATGTAATCCACCAGCGGCTGATGCAACAGTGATTAAGTGGCCAGGTGGCAGAGTCCCTGCTGGTGTACTAGGATGATATCATTTCATTGGCTTTCCATGTGTGCCGTCCATGTAATTGGAAAGTGTATTGGGACCGTGTTGCTTTTTGATCCTGCATTTTATATAAATTGCTTTTATTCACCATATTTCACCTGCAGTGTTTAATTGAGGCTGTGATGTCACAGAACTGCTCCAGTATGACATGAGGTCTTGGGGGGAGGTGGGAGGCATGTGGTGGTCCAGAATGAGGTAAAACCTCTATCTGATCCAAAGAACCCTTATTATCCAACCTCTGCTTTTCCTTTTACATAAAACCTCTTAAAGTTTTTTCCTTTGATTTCATCTTTCTATCATCATTGCCACTATCTCAATGACGGGATTCAAGTGGTTTGTTGGAAGTTATTTGGAGTTTATTCCCATGCAAGACAATACAAAAAAAACAACAACCCCGTACCAATCACACGACCATTTGTCACCAGCAGCTGCCTTACAGCCCGGTGGCAGATGTTAAATGTCAGGCGGTCGGTGGCAGGGCCTCAGGTTCCCATCTGCTCCCACTGCAGCTGCACATGCATTCAGCTGTTGGCCGGTGCAGGGACTATATGCTGGTTTTCATCTAAATGAGAGCGAAGTGAATTTTTTTTATACAAATTAGATTTAGGAAGGAGCTGTATTTACACCAAGCAAAAAAAAAAAAAACAGTCTTTATGGTGTTTTTTTTTTGTGGTTATCGCACAAAACCTTCATTAATATTCAAATGTGTTTTCATTTGGCTTTGACTGGCAGTCTTATCACCGCAGAGTGTTGCTCCTGGAAGTTGCTTCTCGGCTTCATTACTCGCTGAAACAAATAAAATGTTTACAGAATAGAAAAAAACCCTCCAGAGCTCTGAGATTGTAATTAAAACACAGCTGAAGGCAAAAACATCAGTTTGCTAAAAAACAACAACACAATGACAGGACTAGTGATGGAAATGTTGTAAGTCTTACACCAAAATGAATGGTGCTAGATGAAAACTAGATGGAAACAAATGTCTGCACCAAATTTCACGCAATACATTTGGAGGGATTTGACTCGAAAGATAAAAAAGAGGATCATCAAAGTCAGTCGGATTTATTAAAAATTACATTAAATATCTTTATGTGCAGAATGTGGTTGGAAAGCACTACGGTTTTACTAGCAGCGGTATGAGCAGACTTCCTTTTGGTTATATGGACGGACATAAAACATGAATGCGCAGCTTTTATTCCTCTGTACAGAACCACCGATTGATTCTTCATTTGAAAATGATGAATCGGACTTTGGTGCAGATAGAGAGTGGAGATGTTGTTCTCCGTTGTCAGTGTGAGGAGAAAATGACTCTCAGAAGACAACAGGATGCAGCGAGTTGTTTGTTTTCTCAGGACCATTAGATGGCAGCTATTTCAGTCCGTGTCTGTGGGCGGAGAGCTCAGATGTGTGAAATGATGAGAGGAAAACCACATTATTGACTCATTAACCACGTCCGCGGCACGGAGGCTGAGGAATCTGCCTTTTTAATATTCTGGTGTCTTTACCACATGGCTCTGTTGTTACAGCAGCAGGAGGATGATGAACTCCTGGATGATGTAATGCAGGGAGTTTCAAACCTTTTCAGGTTGTAACTTTAATAAAAAAAAATTAAAAAAAAAAAAGATCCACTTGTGACCCTGACAGTAACAGCAGGTTACTCATAACGAGTCGGAGGAGGTGAAACTACTAATCATTTTTGTAGTATCTCATTCTGTATTCGCACTTCACTGAAGATACATGATTATTATTAAGTGAAAATTTCAAGGCTTTTTAAGCCTGAGTGTCTTCATTATTGCTTTTAAATTAGAATTTTTTTTTCCTCACTTTGAGACACAACCCCCAGTAATTGGATAAAATGGGATTTTTATGGACTTTATGCACCCTTTTTTGTTTTTTTCCCCCAACAGATTTACACACTAATACAGTACAGAACAAGAAAAACAGATTCCTTGCATGTGTTCATATGTTCAGCAAATAAATCTGATTAACATGATCGATTGAACAACTTTTAGCTGCGACAAGACAATTTGCAGCAACATCCATATTTGAAGCCGTTACAAATAATAAAAAATGAAAAAACGTGGATGCTTCACTCGTCATCAACTTGACAGCACAGAAGATCTTAACAGTCAGTTTCAAGGTGGACACCAGTTCAGTATCTGACCAAAAGGTGAAATATGACAATCTCCCCTTCTGTTGTCGAGTTATGGCGTTAAATTAATGACCAGAAAAGTGTTTTTGCGGCTCAATATGATGTCAAAGTAAAGTTGACCTTTGAACCTTTCGGATATAAAAACGTCATCACATCATTTGATCCCATTCTAATGAAACATTTGTGTGAAATTTTGTCAAAACTAGCGCATTAATTCTTCAGTTGACCTTTTGACCTCCAAAGTCCAAGTGAACATTTGTGACAAAAGTACTGAAATTCCCCACGAGGCGTTCCCAGAGGTAGAACAACCCCCAAAACCTGAAGCTTTTACACACATTTTCACTTGAATAGTGCGAATTTCTGTGTTTAAATAACGTTTACAGTTCAGTCGTAGTTTACTTAGTTTGTTCTCGGGCCCTTTTTGTTTAGTTTTAGAGTTGCACAAGACAATTTCAGCATCAAAAGCAAGAAGTCCATGTCCACATTTTTTAGGGAGATCCCAATTAGTACGACCATCTTTAAAATGACCCCGAACATGCCGACGGCTGCGGGGGAGGAGGAGGAGGAGGAGGAGGAGGTTCTGCAGCAGATTGGGGGAAGTCTGAGGCAGCGTCGGATGAACACGATTTCCCCTGTACCCGCCGACCCGGCCCATGTGGTTCGGCGCTGGCGGGAGGGATCGGGGAGGATTTCAGAGCGCCTGCCGCCCAATTCTCTTGACGTGTCTAGACAGCCGTGGGTGGAATGACAGCGGGCGAGGCCCCGTGCTGCGTGATATCCTCCTCAGCACCGCTACGTTTGACAGCCGCCTTCCCCGTCCGTCTCCTCCTCGTCCTCCTCTCGCCTCGACTGAGAAATCAAAGCCTGCTATCTGCAGTTTGCACGGCTACCGGGAAGCCGTTTCGGTGTTTAACCTTGTCAGCGCTCAGAAAGACAGGATCTCAAAGTTATGTCATTAAATTACAATAAGTTTGAACATTGCAGTGAGGATTGTCCCTCAGAGATAAAAAAAAAAAAAAAAAAAGAAACCCTCCAGGGCTTACAGGAGTTTTAGCTTTCTGTCTTTTACAAATTCTTATTTATTTAGTTTCATTTATTTCCAATTCTGGCCCTTTATGGGTTTGGCAATATTGTTGCTTCAGGTTATTACTGCGGTGTGACGCAGGGCAGAGAAAACCACCGGAGAAAGGAAAAGGTCAATAATTCATCAACAGAGACACAAAAGGTGGCAAGACAAAGTAATCTTGCAGCTCCAGAAGGAAGGAGGAAGTTTGGAGGCCAAAAATCATTGGAAAAAAAAAAAAAAAAGAAAAGAAAAAAAAGAGGTTTTATATATTATTCAGTGGTACCAAGAAAGTTTCAGAAATTAATGGTGATGGTTTCAATTCTGCAATTTTGCAGAACAATTCCTGATAATTAGAATATTGAGTACTGCATAAATTTCTTATAAATGTCATGATACTTTGGTATAAATCTCATATGTTCAGTTCAAGAAAGATTTATGGTAATTTGTGGACACGGTTGCTTAATTAAGGACAGAAAATGGGTCAAATCCTAGTTGTACAGTTGATTTTAGCTGACAAAGTAGACAGTCAGCACCTAGAAACAACCTGCTTTAATCTGCTGTAGTTTATATCTGAATTAAACATTGTCAGTGACCTTGTTAACATTTTTGTGCAGAGGTCAAGAGCATCCGTATTTGCAATAAAAGGCAAAGCCTATTTTTAACTTCAAAAACAAAAGTAACTTTTGGTTTCAAGTTATTTTCTTGCCATAAATTATCTTGTTATCTAGAGAAGTTGGCCTTTTGTTCTCTCTGATAGACATAAATAAGAAAAAAAGAGCTTAACTTTCTCAGGACATCAAAATAATTAACTTGTGATCTGAAGATAACAGCATTAAAAAAAAAGAAAAGAAATAAAATCAGATCAAACACGGCTGTTCTTAGCTTCCGTAAGGACGCCTCTGTAGGATATTAAAAAAGGGTAAAATCGTGAACAGAAAGCTGCACCATTGTGGAAGCAACAACAAAAAGCAATTTGCATTTAACAAAAGTAAATTTTAGCTGAGGACTAACTTTAAATACCTGCGTGAGAAAAGCTCGTTTCCGTAATCAGTGACACCACATGCATCTCATCTTGTTCTGGTCTCTGAGAAAAGAAGCAGCTGTGTGTGTGAGAAAATGTTGATTTAAGAACTACTGTGATTCATGTCAGCTGGATTTAAGGCTGCAGATGGTGTCAACACAGTAATGACACTCACAGGAGCATCTCCCAGAGCCCTGGCATTAACTGTCCCCATGGCAACAGCTGTCAACAACCACCCCCCTACTCTCACACACGCACATACATTTTTATAAAAGTCATACGTGCACACACACACACGGACCAATTAGCGGCATCACGGAGTCGTTGTCGTTGTGGCGTGAATCCGTGCAAACACTCCGACCTCCCCGGAGACGGACGCACACGACGCTCACTGTGACTGCAGAGCTGCTTGTTCCTCCAACTCAAACCTGCAGCCACAGGTGGCTGTCGACCAATCGCAGCACGATTTAAAAAAATAAAAATAAAAAAATAAATAAAATTTAAAAAAAAAAAAAGTGAGAGAGCCTCTGCATACGCTGTTAATACGCCAGTTTGTCAGTATTGTTTTTGAATGTTTGTCAAGATGGATGCCTTCAAAACAAAATCTACCTCCGGGTTTAAAATAAGGTAAACTGAACCTGAAATGTCTTTAAGATTCTCCAAAAATTAAAAAAAAAAAATTACAAAAAATCCAGTTGCTTTTCGATTACTGTAGATTAACAAAAGTACAAAGTTGCTTTGAATGCGATGTCTGTAATGGAGCTAAAAAGAGCTGAAGGAGAAAAAAAAAAAAGAAAACAGAATACCTGTATTGACCATTAAAAACAAAAACCTTTCTGCAGTTTCTTGGGAGGAGAGAGATTCTCCGTTTCCCACCAAAGAACACAGCCATCTTCCTCTCAGCTCCACCTCCTCCCCCCCTTCCTCCTCTTCTTCAGGTAGTTCACACGAAGTTAACGACATCAATGCAAAGAACGAGCTCCTCTTCCTCCTTTATTGACTGCGAGCTCAACAGCTCCTCATCGATCTGCCTCTCACTGACCTCCGCCTTAAACCAATTAAGCTCACAGGTTTCACCTTCTCAAAGTTTTCTGCTCAGGCTCCATTTATAAAGGCTTTTTACATAAAAAAAAAAAGAAAGAAGGTATTTCTTTGTCTCTCCACAAGTCTGAACTGAGATTACAACTCATGACGTGACTCACCACCAACAGCTGCAATCTTACACATTTATTTCCTCCAGACTGACTGAAAGTTATCGAATGGATAAATTCACGTCTTTGTAATTCCGCAGACACATTTGATAATTAAATTTGCCAGTCTTTGGTTGTAATGCGTTACTCTTGTCACAGGGTGGCGGTAATGCACCTGAAAGCTGTTTGCCAGCAGCTAACAAACATGAGAAGAGGAGCACGTTACTACCAGGTAAAACTATGTTGCAAAGAGATTAGACGTCACGTGGGCGAAGAGCAGAAACATGCAAAGATGATTTACAGCCATCAAAAAAAGAAATAAACTGCAGGTAAAGCTGGCATACGAGTCTACCACAGCTACGCACCAAACATCTGAGGGAGGCACTGAGCAGACGGTCCATCCACTCATCAATAATCAATGGAAAGATGAAGTGAGTTTCATGTTGGACATGCAGGGAAAACAAACAAGTTGAATTTTTAATCAAGTAGCTGCTAGTGATTTTGCTCTAAATGCTGATCCCTACAGGCGTAAGGCTCAAGGGTGGATGTATTTTTCCGATGCTTGATTCAGCTTTCTTGGCCAGTCAGTTCATAAACAAAAAAACTTTATTGTTTTTTTTATACGGGTTTAAAAATCCCTGGAAAACATCTACAGTTGGGTATTTATGCTCCTCTTCCTCCCATAATGAGCAGGAGGAGGAGGGCTGGTTGTGTTGAGTGTCTGTAAAGAATGAACTCGGCAAGCTAAGTGCTGAGAAATTCAAATACGGGAAAAGTAATCATCGAATGCTCGTGGATTAACGCATCCAGCCGCACGCTCGCGTCTTATTGTTCTCTCCGCTGTGGCCTTTGTGGCACATCGAGGCAAGTTTTTTTTTGATGAAATGGTTTCCTCGGAAAGCAGTTGAGGCAATTTTCTCCACACTACAATTTGAGAGAGAGCGAGATGCACAAACAAAAATCGGGGCTGAAGTGGAGAGAAGAGAAACAAAGAAGTCTCGTTCTCGCTGTGATTTCTAGTAGGCGCAGAGAAAGCTGGAGAAATATTCTCTTCTGCTGCAGAGCAAGAGTCTGTAACGGCTCCCTCCCAAAGTCGGACTTTAAAAAGTCACCCGAGGCGGCATTAAGGCCGCTGTTTAATCATCCAGGTGCAGAGCGAAGTGAAGCGGCGGCCTTTTGGGATTCCCAGCGGAAGCAAAAAAATAAAAATAAGTCCGAGCCCCTCAGAGTTGAGTGCTCGGTCCCGTGGAGTTTAATGTGTGGAGCAGGGGACTCTCAACTCTTAGCGGAGCTCTTCTATATCACCGTTTTTAATCTTATTGACCTCATAGGTAGATCGAACGCATAGGATTTATGGGCTTGTTGGTTCAGGCCAAGCGGCAGCCAGCAGTGACATCACCCGTTGGGGTTTGCGAACGGCCGTAATGAAGCCTCGAGTGACCATATTAGGGCGAGCTGGGGGATCTGACTCGTTTCAATTGGAAACCGGGCGATACTACGTCCCGCCCACCGATAGCCGTAACCTGATGGCACACCACAGGCCTGTCAATCAAAACAGACACACCCCCAAAACACACTTTTTGAGGCTTATTTTTTTTAAATAAATGACGTGATTATTTTCAGATGGACCGCCAGAAAACAAGGAGTGATTGTAGCGAGCAAAACAGAGATAACTCATGGAGAAATTTTATTGACTGAGAATCATTATGAAAGTAGTTGAATGGGAGTCTATGGAGACGGGAGCTTTTTGGAGCCGACCTCTAGTGGCCCTCAGTGATACGGAAATTTAAGGCACTTCCCCAACTAAAGCACTGGGGGTGTTTATTTTATAGTAAAAGATATGCAGCCCGATGCAAGAATTCAGCATATGATAAAATACTTGTGCCGCTCTATAATATCCCCTCCAGCGGACACTTCAGTAGCCAGTCATTCCCAACCTAACGAATTTTTCATATCCCAACATAACCAGCCTATCTTACAGAGACAAGCTCAGTTAATGCCATAATTTGAGTTGTGGGGGAATGGGGGTGAGGGGTAATAAGTAGGATAAAGTTGAGTTAAGTTCAAACCCTCTGCCAAACCAAGTTTTAAGAAATATCTAGGTAGAAGTAAATAAACTTGATTAGAGCTTTTTATAAATGAGACCCCAGGTGTAAAAACCAGAAGAAAAACCCCTCCTTGCTCTGTAGAAATAGCAAAGCTTCTGACTATTCTTGTGTTAACTAATTCAGAAAGTAACAACTTCCTGCTGCACCTCTGAGTGTAGAAATGGTCCAACAGTGCGAGACAGATTGATTTTAAAGGCAGAGCACAGCTGCAGCCAATGAGCCCAATCAACGCAGGTGGAGTCACTCCTGCTGATTAATGCACAGTCAGACCGAGAAAACGGCTTCATCTTTTTCTATCTAACTCAGTAGAACTGTGTTCAGATAAAACACAAAACATACTTTTTGTTAGGAAAAGTTTTGACAGATTTGAGTAGTTTCTTGTATTTTCCTCCAGACTTTCTCATTTTTACTTTACACTCTATTTATGGAATAAAAACCTCATAAAACACAACGCGCACATAACCACAATGTTTCGCTCCAGTTAAAAGCTTTCATAATTTTGTTTTGCTTCAATTTGCCCTCCTGCCTTTATTCATATCTTTTCATTGACGCTACATTAAATTCTTCTAAAGTTTATTTTGTGTTGTTTAATGCAGCTGAATGGCATGAACATTTTTTTTGTTTTTTTTTGTTACAGAATGCCTTCAGCAGGAAACTGGAAACTATGCAGCCATTTTACTTAAATATAATTTGATGTAAGTCTCGCTGTGCTTGAAATAAATAGATATTCATTGAGCTAGGAGGCTACAAAGCCTCAAGCTCTTTGGTTCTGCTTTTTGGAGGCACAAAGGCAACCAGTTTGGTTTCCGCAAAAATAAATTAGAAAAAAAAAAGTTTCTAAGACTCTGAACCCACAAAATTTAGTTCCACAAATCCTTTTACACTCAAACAAAATATAAACACTTTCTTTTCTGTCCACCTTTCATAAATTTAAGTAAAAGATCTTCTTTTATGCACACAAAGGTTTCTTTCTCTCAAAAACACCGCTCTAAAATTGTGCAGTTTAATATTGAAGACCAGCTCTCTTTCAAGGGTTAGCGTAATCCTAACCCTAATCTGTGACATCATCATGCTGTTTAATCAGCCTCTTGACGCTCCACACCTGTCAGGTGGATTTGAACAAAGTTGTGAACCCAAAAGAGAAATAAATACATTTACAATAAATAAATTTCACATCTTTTGGATCAACTAAAAAAAAAAAAAAAAAAAAAAAAAAATGGGAGCAAAGCAAGTGTTTCCATTTTGTTGAGAGAACAAAGATTTATCTTCCTGCCACACTGGAGCCACGTCAAGGTTTTACAATGTTAACAAACCCCTGTTTAATATAATGTTTTTAGTTTTTCAGGAGAATATTTCTTCGATCTTCTACCTGAAAATTAAAGAAAAAAAAAATGACATGCAAAATGGGAAAGAAAATAGTCAATACGTTCATATTTTTGGAGGGGACTTCAGGTGTTAGTCGTACCAACATTGTTTTCAGCTGTGGTTGATTAGAGCTCAGCTCAGGTAGGAGCAGCAGGTGGAGAGAAGTACGGATTTTTCAGGCCCTGGAGTCCTGACTGACTTCCAGCTGACCCTCCGCACACATGAACGGCATAAACTGAAAGAGTTCTCAATGTTTTATTGCAACTAATGGATCAAAGTGAGAAACTACAAAGAGCCATTTCAGTATGTGACGCCCAGAGAAATTTATTAAGTGTCAAATTCATCTCACAGCTGAGTGCTGTTCCTGAGGTTTGGTTGTAAAAAACACATGGCTTCAGAAATAAGACGACGTTGGTGAAATAACGCTGGTGTGCAATGGATGTGCACGGCCTTTAATGGAGGATAACTCTTAGTTTTAGTTGAATTGAAATGTTAATTTATGTAATTTGATGTCAAAGATCAATTTATGGTTTGTTTTGAAACTCCCACCACACTTTTATCACCCAATATTTTTGATACATCACCTTCATGAGGCAGAGGGAGATGAGGCAATAACTGTTTCCTTTATTGTCATACTGAATCATTTATTCTAAATGATAAGAAAATCATTAATAAGAAATATGTTTATCACCCAACATAAAATATTTCAGCAATATTCTTCTGAAAATCCTCTTCTGCATTTACATATTTTCCTATATTAATTTGAAAAAACCTTGTGTGCTCTTTCTGCCTCGTTATTCTAAGCAGACTCTCCGCAGGGTATTATTTCTATTATTCAACAATAATCTCAGACAAATTCAAAATCCATCTGCACACTGACGATCATTCACCCAAACTTTCAAAACTTTCCAGAACACATTTCTGGAAGCAAACGTGACTAAAAACATGGCGTCAAGTCCAACTCCTCCTTTAACCCACTCAGGCTTGAAGAGCCTAAACACCTTTATCGGACTAACAAATGTTGGGTTTCTGTGCCGGGACCGTTATCTGATCCTCTGTCAACGTCTCTGCAGTTTCTTGTTGTCCACATCTGCAGCTGGCACTTTGTTCAAAGAGCTTAAGGTGTTCAATAACTTAGTTGGTTTTTACGATACTGATTAAGTGACAGCGGTATTTTAAAGAAGACTGACCTTTAACTAATTACAAGAAATGTCAGCCCTGCTGTCGGCAACCGAGAGCCATTGATCTGCACCTGTGGGCATTCAGAGCTTCTACAGTGGGAAATTCAAATATCTTCATTCTGGGGAATGTACACTGAGTTTATACACACACACACCTGATTATGATATGCCGTTGGATAGATGATGTGTATATACACGTGCAGGTCTTTCAGTATAACTACCATTGACTGTTTGGTCTTGAAACTATTGGAGCAGCTTTAACCAATCAGCATCGAGCACCATATATGTAATATATGGTGCTCGATGTCAGCAAACTGCAACTTATCTAAAGCAGAAATGCAGTTCATTTTTATAATTTGATTTCCAATACTTTCATCTCTACGAAAGCTTTTCTCATCTTCAGGCTTTATCACTCCAAATTCATAAATATACTCCATTTGTGTGTTTTTTTTTTTTACAATAATGTAAAGAACCCTTTTAAAGCACACAGTGAATTATTCAACACCCTGTGCCTTTACATGAAAACAACAAAGACAGGAAATAGGTTGTGAACGGAGACGCGCCGGATACGTCAAAGGAAATAATTGTTGTTGTTATCGATGGAGTGCTTTTATTAGCACCGGCTGCTGTATGTCATAAACCCTTCAGTGCACCACAGACATTTCTATTGTCACACCCACACACATACCGCAGGAAGAGTTTTGCAGATTTTGATTTGATGATCGATTGCAGTTTTATTTTTTTATGTTGCCGAAAGGCAGGCGGGTGGTGGCTTGTGGAAACAACGATTAAAAGAAACGTTGAGAGACGGATGGGAGTTAAGGGGAAATTCCATTAAAACGTCCAATTTGATTTATTTGAAGGCTGGAAAGCCGCCTCCTCCACGAGCCTTAATGTAATTATGTGCAGATAAGTTTCCAGATTCTTTCGTAGAGTGCTGATGTGAATGTCATCTGTCATTGTATGAATTTCCCTCTCACGCTTGAGCTGCTTGAAATTTGGCCTACGGTGGTTTTATGTTCACAAGTTTTTACAGGAATAAGTTCTGTAAAGGTGTTTTTTTTTTTTTTTTTAAATTTCACTCTGAAAGCATCGTTGAATTCTGACAGACTTGGAGCTTTTAGCCAGACATGTTTACCGTAGACCCTCCAGCAAATGAGCAGGAGGTGACACAGCATTTGAAGCTCCGGGACTGAATGAGGCTTTTCGGCTGCTTTTGACTCCGCGTGTCATTTCAGACTTATAATCGCAAAGACAGAATAAAGCCTGTTTACTTTTGGGTCTCCAGGCGCCCGATCGTGTAGTTGCGTAGCAACCGCTTGAAATCAAATAGAAAATAAGTTGACCTGTGCAGCGCGCGCCTCCAACCAGCCAGCGCCGACTCCCACAATTCCGCTGGTTTCTGTGTCGAGTTTGGAAAAAAAAAAGAACATCGGAAGCTGTTTGCTGGGATGCTGCATGTCAGGTAATCCGTGTAAGTGTGGAAAAGAGGGGGAAATAAATGATAAACAGTAAGAAGTGAGTGTTAAAAAAAACAGATGAGCGGTAACACAAGTTGAGAGAAAGGCGCTGGTGAATTTTGAAGTTAAGCATTTGAATTGAAAAATCATAATTTTGTGCTTTTTTTAAAAATTTTTTTTATCTCCATCAAGAATTATTACAGAAATCAAAAAACATTTCGATATCACTTTCAATATTTGATGCAAAAATGTGCAAGGACGACACTATTTCCACCAATGGGATCTTGTTTCTTCTTCAGCTCTCTAAAGTAAGCATTACTGAATTAAATATATTAAACCTAACCATCTACACTTTGAAGTACTTGGTCTTGAGGTTAAAACATTTCTCCACAATATACTGGCTGCAAAGTTATGGCCAAAAAGAGGGCTGTCTCTAATGACAGCAACAATTGAAAGCAGCAAAGAAAGGGGATAGAGTGAAGTGAGCGCAGCCATGAAGATGCAATTAAAAAATCCTCTTGAATTTTGCCCTCAATAATAGCAGGATGACAGGAAGTGTATTACACTAATATGCGCGGCAGACATGTTAATGTGAAGCTCTAGGCGGAGGTCTGTTCCTGCATATCACCGTCAAACCTCTTTTATTCGAGCTGAATGAGTTTGACCCGCCGAGGCGGAGAGGTAGCTAAAAACACACCCAGGATTTTCCATTTGACTGGTTTCATGTAACGTATTACTGTAATTATCTCGTCCCCTTCTCCTCTCCGAACGGGTCACTGCTCGGTTTCATCTAAAGCGACACGTAGAGCTGGCGCACTCCCTTATATCCCGTAACACAAACATAACAGACGTTTAAACCGTTGGCAAGGCGGAAGAGGGACTTCTGGGTGCAACTTCTGTACCACGAGACCTTTTTAGTTTTCACGCTCCCATGTTCTGAATGATACGTCTGCTTTTGGAGTCGGTATTGAAAAGGCACCACTGGGTTTAAAAACAACAACAACAACAACAACAAAAAAGAAGCTATACCACCCGAGTTATATTATGAATATGTATTATCACAGGTGGCGTTTTATTGGTAGCAAATTTTCCATGAGACAACACAACAAAACAACAACTATTTTCCCCATTAAGGAATATTTAATATTAAAGAGTGAAAGAATGTCTTTTGCATGTTATAAAATACTTGTGCCGCTCTATAATATCCCCTCCAGCGGACACTTAAGTGGCCAGTCATTCCCAACCTAATGAAGTTTTCATACCCCAATATAACCAGCCTATCTTACAGAGACAAGCTCAGTTAATGGAAAACCATAATTTGAGTTGTGGGGGGATGGGGGTGGGTGGGGTGACAACTTGTGGAAAAACATTTTTGGCTTTGTATTTGATGAGACAAGTTCAATGGGAGTCTATGGAGCCAACGTCTAGTAGCACTTGCTAGGATTGCACTTTATGGCACTTCAGCATCAATCTCAGTTTTCATACCTGGAAGTTATGTCCACTTTTCTACGCCTGAACCTGCTTCATGTGTCTGGTTTGCCCGACTGTTTTTAAAACCTTTCTGTTATCAAAACTTTATTATTATTATTTTTTGCTTCTTCAACCGGCCTCCAGTTTCATGTGTTTTGGATCCTCCTTTTGTGACCCCATGACACCCACTGTCGAAAATGAAAGATGTACCAATAGATGAAAATAAAGTAAACTCAAAGGCTGCAAAAATGAGCTTTCGAACGCAAAACCATGAAACGTCCAATTGGAAATAAATTCGAGATCCACCTGAAATTACACTCCTTTCAGCAACAGTGAACTATCATCAGTAGATGACAGTGCACACAAAGCAGAGCAACATTATTACCTGCTCATTAGGCAGAAGCACTTCTATTAAATCACTTCTTGAGATTCTCCCAATTCCAATGAACCAACACAATGCATGTTGAGTAGAATCTGAACACCGGAGGCCAGAAAAGGTAATTGGCGACCAATTTTGAAAAGAATTCTCCCGGAGAGTGTTCAGCTCTTCAGTCATGCTTCCACCTCATGTCAGCCGATCGTTTGTCATTCTGTCTTGCAAATTGTACTTTTATCACAGAGGGATTTTTGTTTTTCATAAAACGGGCAGACAAAGGATATTCACTGAGTGTTTTCCTGACGGCAAAACATTACTAGTGAGAAAAATAAATAACAGAAAAATACAAGCGGGAAATGTGATTCTGCAGCGTTCAAAAGATAATAACATCCCTTTATGAGTTGCATGGCACATCTGAATTGCCAGGCAGAATAGAGCATATCACATAAAACACTTTCAAAATCCACCCTGAAAATATTTCACCATGATGAGCAAATGACAAAAGCCCGAGGGAGCGATGATTTCATGGTAGGTTCTTCAGAAGTCGATAGCACATGAGGCGCGGCTTCAATAAGTCATTATCATTGCATCACTTCCTTCAAGTGCCAGCGTGGCCTGAAAACTGTCTCTTCGAGTGTCAATCTTTGATCAAAGCAGCTACCTCGATTTTTAAATAAACCAGGTCGCTCCTCTCGATATCTGAACCGTTCGCTTTGTTGACTTTAGGAAACACTGTTCTGCACGTTTGAGAGAACCAGCCAGAAAAACACGGCCGTGCCTTTCCAAAACCGCTCCACGATTGTGGCCTCACATCTTCTCCCGTGTGTTCTTGTGATTTTTCTCTGTGTGTCTCGTTGGAAATGTGAAAACCCTGCGTGATGATTTGCATAAGATAGAGGATCGAAACGGTTGCTTGCATGCTTTAAGCCTTTGATGTTGCGGCTGTCCCCTCCCACAGTAAATCTCTGCTTGCATGATAATTATATGTGCTCACATGTTATGTTGCAGGATTGCTTAAAAAAAAAAAAGAACATTTTTTTTCAGCACAGATGTTGTTGACTACTTTAGAATAACATTTACACAGGCTGAGAATAGATCAAATTATTGTCTGCGGTGAACAATAATGAATAATTTAGCCTCCGGAGTAGTGAGACTGATTGTTGCAAATACTGTCGTGATCATCTAGAAAGCACTGAAAAACAATCGCATTAACTGCAACATCATTTTCTATGACAAACTTTAATATGTCAGATAATATATCGGTCGAGAAATTCGAAAACGAAATATCTTGCTCTGCTTTTCCATCAGTTCTACCGTCATCTTCACAAAGGGGCTGTTTGATGTGTGTCCAATCCACCAAAATAAGCCAGATAACAAACAGCAGAGAGGCTAAAGCCTCGTTGCACCATTAATCCTGTCCGGGCAGACAACAGGGTATTATGGCTCTGGGAAAGGGGCCCTTTAGAAAAGTGCTCCCCGTGTTACTTGCAGCTTCAGGTCACAGGTTAGGACATCCTTCATGTATTTTACCGTAGAGGACCAGTATCGGGTCCAGATTTCCTGTTCAAGCTAAAATACAGGCCCAAAGTCCCAAATCTGAAAAGTTTCAATTGTTTTTAAGGCACAAAAAAAAGTGCCTAATATCTCCACTCCCTCACTGAGAACGGTTTCAATAAAGTTCGATAAAGAAGTTGCACTTGTGACTAGCGCACATACATTTTTACATCGTTCATGAATCCTGACTTCTTGAGAGGAAACCACCGTCTTAGTTTTTAAGGTTATAGACTGAGCAAACAATCACAGCAGCGTACACTTCGTGGTCCCCCCGGCAGATCCGATCCAGCACCATCCATAATGAAACGGTGAATTCACGGTGTCGTGAGAGCTAAAGTAGGACATTTTTAGAGGTAGAGGACATAGCCCACAGCTCTCTGGGGGCCTCTCAGGATGGTAGAATTTGCCATGCATCGGGATGATTTGTCATAAACTGAGCGCAGTGTAGGCGGATTATGTCTTTGATGATCTGCATGCAGGAGACGTGAGAGGAGAATATCGAGTGGGTTTGTTCTAGACTGGGAAAAAAAACTTGAGATTCCACTTGTTGTAAAAGGGAAATAATAATTCTGCAGAAACCTTGAGTTTTTCTTGTTGCATGTTTATGGAAATGTGTGGTTAACCTTGAGGTGGTTTAATTTCAATGTGCATATAGAACAGCTCATCTCTCTCTGGAGCTAAAAAGAATAAAAATACATATCTCGTGGAAAGCAGCTATTGTGCGGTATGAAAGGATGTTCTCCCACTGGATGTCTCTTTGATTGAGTGGCAGAGACTATGCCTTCATCACCTGTCAGACTGCTACCTCGGGGCACAGATCTGTACTATATTTAGCAAAAAGGTGACAGCCCCGAATGAATGAGCTGTCCCTGTCATGCCGGCCTGATAGGTTTTAAATTTAAAATGGTAATTTAACGCCCAGCAATGTGAGATGAGGTCTCAAATTTAACCCTAAGTGGTGATTCTGTAATTCATTGTAAAAAAAATTCTATGACTGTCTATAACCCCGTCTGGAAACCTGTTAATGGTGCGGCCGCCTGTCTGGTTAGGATGGTCTTGTAAAAGACGTTTTTATTTTCAACGGGACTTTTTGTAAATGGAGCTGTGAGAGTATCTTTATTCAGAGAACCATGGTTATATATATCATCATATATATCAGTGTTCAGGTATACTTAAAACCTCCAGCAACTGATTGTTTTGACCATTTGAGGCCAAAGAAACAAGCTGTAATTGCAACACTGAAACATATCAATTCGATATGGCATACTATACACTGTAAAAAGTTAGTGTTAAATGAAACGTGTTAGCAATGGTAGCGCAGAAATTTGGTGCTGAATGGCAAGGCATATTTCTGATATTGAAGCAATTTGGTTGGTGCAATTAGAGTATGACGTTTTGTACCCACCCTCGTCCGGACAAGAAGCACTGTTTTTTATGCTGAAGTCAATGTAGCTCAATGTCTCGGGCTATGAATTTCATTTATGAATTAGAGTCCATTCACCAGTTCAGCAGTAACAGAGATGCACCGTGCATTAAAATCAGGCAAGACGTATCAGTGCCTCCCTGGTGTGCACACCTGGATCTCTCACAGCGTCCCAGAAACACACAGAAGAGACAACAGAGTCAGAGCGTGGAGGAAAAACTTTTCATTTATTGGTGGTGGCATCCAATTGATCTGAAATAAGGCTGGGTAATTGCACTTTCCTTTCATGTAGGGTCTGTTTGGATTGCGAGACCAAGAAGGATTACTCCGCCTCCAGCAGACGCCCACGCTTGGAAAGCTCACTTGCAGTATAAAGAAAATAGAAGAAAAAAAACCCTCCATTACATCAAACAGTGCTGATGCTGGGGCTGTACGTCCTTAAGAAGTAAGTGATGACATGGAAGGTGGGAGATTTTAGGGTTATTACTTCATATCAGAGCTCGATTTTGTCAGACGTTTTTATACCCTTTATATCTGGCCACATCCGATATCTGTCTTTCTTTAGGATATCTACATTGAATGTAGAGATTCAGGGAAATGAGGAGTCGCACAAAACAAAGTTTTCTGCAGCTTTGCAAAAAAACCCCGTTTAAACATTTGTTTTCTAGTCCGAACAAAAGTAAACACAAAGATTGCCCATCCAGAGTGGCCAATTTGCTTATTGCATTAGGGATCTCCATCCTGGACCGACCTTATAGGACTTCGGCACAATCCCTCGTCGGTAGATCACAGTATCAGATGCCGACAGCAAGCCAAACAGTGTACAACGCCCACACAAAGTCGCAGGTTTCTGTCCCACGTCCACACCTGAGCAGCAGGTATCGACACGTGTCAAAGTCTCACTTCTCCTTTGCAGAACAGTCGAGTGTCGTTTTCGTCTCGGAGGGCCAGATGGTGCGATCAGCTGGCCCTCCTCGGAGCTCGGCATGAATGTGGCTTGTCCTCACTCAGATCCCTTTGTCGTCTAATGCCTGCTTGGATCTTAGTCAACCTGTGCCAGGCCGGCCAGATCAAAGAGAATATTCACCAGGTGCTCCTGGGTCGGCCCGGCTTTGAAAAGAATCGGTGGGATGGGGAGGGGGGTTGTGCTACTTCTGGACTTCTTGTTTCCGCAGCAGGGGGGGGCGGAGGCTGACTCGGCGCTGCTCGGTTAACGTTCAGAGTGGAAGTGGACGGATGTGCGGAGCTCCGATCTTGGCTTAGTCACTGACTTTGCTCTGGCATGGCTGATTAGCAGCTTGCGAATCGTCACTTTGCATCGGGGCCTGTGGTGAGAGCCGTTAGCGGTGAGGTTTTTCAAACAGCCCCTCTGCATTTTAAATAGGTTATTCAACTCCTTGGTGGCATATGATATATAAGAAGCCCCCGTTGCTCTTCTCAGGTCGTTGATATTCAGTATGCAAAAGAGTTCGTGAGGATGGCTGTCAAAACAGACTTCTGAGAGGCTCGTCATGTTATAAAAGAAAACGCTGATTGCTCAAGCCCTCCTTCTTATCAAAGAGAATTTTTTTTTTATTAATACCATTATGATTAATTTACAGATATGATGTTGATATTGTTTTTTAAATGCAACTTTAATGTCTTGTTTTAATGGTTTTTTTATGCCTCTGTAAAGCACTTTGAATTTCATTGATCCTGAATGGTGATTTATAAATAAACTTGCTCTTCCTTTAGCGATTGAATTATTTATTAATCGGTGGAAAAAGTACAGTATTTAGCCGTTTTAACAAATTCTTTTAAAGAAATTTATTTTAAAGTTTTGCTTCGAAGTCATTGTAGTGAGGGCGTTTAGACTCATCCTTACAAATTTGAAGGGCAGTTTGGGGGTTAAAGTTTTAGTCTTCAGGATAGAATTAGTTTAAGCGTTAAGTGTCCTCACATAGATAGGCAAACGTGTTTGTGTGTGTGTGTGTGCACATGTTAAGCCACTTGATGCGTTCCCAGGAACAACATTTTCCTCTGTTACGTTCTCACAAAACCACGAGCGAGGCAGCACCACGAACATTATGGCACAGTATCAACATCACGGACATGGAAATATTCAGTGATTAGAATGTCCCACATTTAAATATTCAGGCTTAAATATGCAAAGATATGCAGAGGCATAATTCTCACCTGTAGGTTTACTGTTGAACTCTGAGTAATCACTGGAACGGAGTATAATCTTATGACAAAAGAGAGAATTTCCCTTCTGAGAGAGCTCAGCACAGAGATACGTAATGCAGTAAGAATAGCAGCTGTTAAAGCAAAACACCTCGAGACTCTGAGTAGTGACGTGATGAGTCAAACGGATTCGACTCGATCTGTTTGGGAGCCCGAGGACACTACGTGTATTGACTTGAGAGAAGTTGAATGGTCGTCTACGGAGTCGGAGGCTTTTTGGAGACAGCCCCCTTGTGGTCATCGGTGGTATTGCAGTTTAAGGCACTTCCGCATTGGCCTCCATTTTTCAGGCCCGGAAGATACGTCCACTTTTAGATAGTCGATGATCTGAACATATT
Organism: Embiotoca jacksoni; assembly: GCF_022577435.1. Classification (NCBI taxonomy): domain Eukaryota; kingdom Metazoa; phylum Chordata; class Actinopteri; family Embiotocidae; genus Embiotoca; species Embiotoca jacksoni. The sequence continues at coordinate 1,229,690 of NW_027185398.1, forward strand.
TTTAATACACTACAGGAATGATAGCAGATTACTGTACAGTGAAAACAGACAGAAGATTTCACCTAAAATTTTGTGGCAAGCAAGAAAGTTTGCCTGCAGTTTATAAACATTTTTTAATTTTATGTATCATTGATGTCAGCTCCAATTGCTTCACCATGAGAGATCATTAACTTTTTAATCAATTTAAAAGGAGGTCCTCCATGAGTTATTAAATCCCTTTTGCACACAGAAATACAATTTCAAAAGGGAAGATGTCTTGTTCGGGAATGAACTCTTCACACCTTCAGTGAATGTTCTTTTATTTCAGCTCCCCGCTTTCCATCAAGAACACGTCCTCCGCGGTCTCTCCGACTTCAGACTGGAACCGAGGAAGGCTGCACAGGCCGACGATAATGACTTTTGTGATATAAATAAATGACTGTGAGCTCTTTCTTCTTCCTCACCTCTGGAGGGTGCGAGTCCTGGCGCCGCTCTTGTCCTGGAGCACAGCCTGGGCCTGTAATGAGTGCCGGCTACTGGTGACGATGTTATCATCCAGCTCCGGGGGAGGTTGCAGAGGAGTAAAAACATCTAGGTCTGTGTCCCCCCCCCCCCCGACCCTTTCCTTTCCTCCTGACTGATGACTAATTAGGCCCCACAGGTAAAGGAATTATCAGGTATGTTAGGAGAAAGCAGGCAGTGGTGGAAAACCTGAGGATATCAGTGTAGCTGTGGTCCCTTTTCGACCTTTATCGGTTGTTGTTTGGAGTTACACACCATCTCGGCTGCTAATTTGTCCGTAAATGGGAGAGTCATGTAGTTTATCACATGTGCTGTGCTTCCCTCTCATTGTCTCCTCTCTTGTAAACCCTAATTAGCTCTCAGAAGGTCATCTCACCTCTTCGCCGTGAAACAATGCAGGGATACACTTCACTGGTTCTGCTTTCACACACCCACACGCTCGCCGACTGTAACTCGGTCCGTCAGTCAGACATTTTTGTATTTAAAATGAAACAATGAAACTGACACCAAAGCTGTACAAAACTAAAGTTGACAAACGAAGAGGTATTTTATTAGGTCCACACTGTTTAATTAATATAAAAATATACCTGAAACTACATGCGTTTTTTTTTTTATTTTTTATCCTATGAAGGACTAAATTATAGAAATACCACAACTCCAGGCAACACTGTACTGCAGCTGCATTGGTATTTTGGATGAAAGGCTCTTCATGGATTCCATTCTCATATTTTTTTACTTGAATCTCCATTTGGTTGAATTTCTCATCTGATAATCCACCAGAGAGAAATATCTTAAAAAAAAAAAAAAAAAAAAAAAAAAAAAAAAAGTATATATATATATATAGCTGCGAATGAGCTGAGCACATTGCGACCATCTCCTGGGGAAATTCACGAATGCCAGACCAGAGCGACATGCTCGCTGCCGTTTCCATGTCTGTTCCACAGGTATACTCCTGTCAAAACCAAAAGTGGTTCTCTGAAGTGGATAAGACACACTTCCTCGCCCCTCTTGGCCGTGTTCACCGCCGAGAACCTCTGAATTGCGTAAGTATTTCTGTACTGCAGCGAGACATTTTGGACAGAAGCACTGGGGACACTTTGGCTCCACCATCGTCTCAGCCGGCGACACCCTAATGATATTTTAATGAAGTTACAGGTTGATGGGCCACATGGGAACTTAAACGTGACATTTTAAAACCTGGACGTTTTAATGAAAAGCTACAATTTTATAGCAGTTTTAATTTGTTGTTTAAGGAGTCTGATACCTAATGGGACGCAGCAACAGCTGCTATTCTGTACTGTATTTCCTGGTTACATCTCTATATATGGCATCAGTTGGACCACAGCGGACCGAACCACACTCCTTGTTACACCTTATTTCTTTCTTTCACTTCTGCCCACTAACTAGCAGGAGCAAAGGCATATTAAACCAAAGTGCCTTTTCTCCTCTGCAGAGTGTTTGTTAAGGCAGGAAAAGCATGTGGTTCGTTTGACTTTAATGAGTAATACTTGGACGGAGCGCAGAGAGCAGGCTGATGAATGACGCTACATATCCGAATCACCAACCTCATCGTGTGCGTGGGTTTGTGTAGAAAACATTATGGGCCTTTTATGACTTCTGTCTGTGAGCACATTACTGTTCAAGGGTTGCAATATAATATATGAGGGTAGTTTCAGAAGTGAACGGAGGAATAATGTCCATACGGGGACAAAGATTTACTCGTCTTTGTCGTAATATATTTATATGTATATGCAGACACAGCGTCTATCTGCTAGAAATGATGTTTAAGTACCACCATGACATCATATTATTCAATTGCTCCATTGTACAGTTCTGACATTTATGTGTTAGTATGAAAGGACAGACGTTTCTTCCAGGCAATGATTTTGTATCTATATATATACATACATACTTATACACATGGGTTCCTCAGGCTCTTAGATATTTTATGTTATGATTTTATGGTATTTGTATGACCATCAGCTTAACATTTTTGGTGCAGCACATGTTAACATAATAGACCAGAACACAATAATAAAATTACAATAAAAAAAGGCAATACTTGGATGTTATTGCATTTTTTAGCATTAAAATCATAGACTGTATATAAAAGTGGACGTAGCTTCAACAGCGAGGCCGATGAGGAAGTGGCAAAAAGTGCAATACCACTGAGGGCCACCAGAGGTCGCCTCCAAAAAGCCTCTGACTCCATAGACTCCCATTCAACTTCCTCTTATGAAATACAAAGTCAAATTTTTTCCATGGGTCAATATGGTGTCAATTTCCAAAGTCTCGCTTTCTTATTCGTTTTCTGGTGGTCCATCTGAAAATAATCCCGTCGTTAATTAAATAGGTACGTCAAGGGGTATGTCTGTTTGATTGACAGGCCTGTGGTGCAGTCAGATTTCCGCTACCGGTGGGCGTGGCCCAATGTCCTCGGGTTCCCAATCACAGTCAGGGCTATTTGATTGAAATGAAGGGGATGATAAAACCTCATCCATCACATCTTGTTGTGAACAAAATGTAAAATAATGAAAATCGAACTATAACTGCCTATTAAACTAAGGAGACACCAACAGCACATTTAAAATAGTATAAAACCTAAGCGCCCCACTCTTAAAGCATAAAGGTACCATGCACAAACCCAAGAATGTGTAACAGAGCAGCAGTGAATCATCAAGTTGTGATCAGCTCGCCCTCGTGTCTCATTTGTCTGCACTCCGCTCCCCACCAGGAAATCCTCGGGGAGCGAGCACAGTAAATTAATGGTGTTTTCCTAATATGGGGTCTCGCATGTGGTGCATTGAATTTCCTGGCAATTATGACAAAATGTGATGCATTTCCCCCAACGTAAAGGACTAGTGTCACCACATGTACTGGAAATAATCTCTAAATCCTCTTACTGTTTTCTCTTTGACAGGAAACATAAGAAGTCCTTTACTGGGAGTGTTTCCCTGTAAAGAAAACATTTAAACCCATTAGGTCCTGCTGGTGAAACTGTAAGACCCCTGGGATCGTGTTGCCAGTTATTTTTTAATATCTATGCTTATCATAAATTATGGAATCTTTTTCCAGGCTACATTATTATTGACAACAAAAATATGCCTGAAAAATCCCATTTTGATAAACAATATTTGGCAGAGTATAACATAACAGCAGCATCAGTGGTAGCTGGAGTCACATCCACCTACGCTCAGTAAATATCCCAAAATTACATAACAGAAGGTATTAAATACATGCAGCCTATTTATCAAAAGCTGAATAATTATATATATTTCATACACTACTTATGATATTGAGTATGTTGCAACAAAAAGTAAATTATTGTTAAGATAAGCACTACTTTTGACCTGGGAAGTGGCTTAGCGCCCTCTATTGGCCAATTGTCTTCAGTTAACGTGTTAACTTAGATGTAAGCATGCTACCGTTAACTCAGAGCACCAACCAGCCTAATTACACGCGCTGGCATGGCCCTAACTTTTCATTCCTGATTCCTTCTTGTGCTACTTCTGTCTTAATAGTCTTGCTCAACTTTTTAACGAGCACTGGCATTACATTTCAATTAAACATGTTGGATTAGCGAGCCAGAGGAAATACCAGGATGCAAAACCGCTCATAAATCCCCCTTTCTCATAAGTTTTGTAGAAACGTACGGTGTGAGACTGGGTTCATTTCTCATTCCTTCTCTTAAAGTTTGTGCTGCATCTAAATTAAATCAAGGATGTCATTTTTTAATGTTCGCATCTTAAAATGGTATATCTGCTTCCCTGGTTCGCCCTGCAATGTTACCGAGAACAATTATTGTGCTCCGGCAGCCAATCTTTATGCTCAGGCAGCAATTACATCTCAATAAAGAGCACAATGATATGAGGTGCATGTGCAATTATATTTTTGCGACTTTGCACAACCTGCACTGATCTGTGAGGTCGCCAAGTTTAGCAGTCGCACATCACGCAGCCTTTCACATTCACAGCCGCTGAGGTGGAACGACGGCGGTTACGTTGCCATGAGAAGCACTGAGACGATAATGTGACAAGAAAAAGACAGGCTTGTGTGAAGCAGCTGTGACCTTTTAGCTATGAAATGTAACGCACCTGTATGAGCCGAATCTATAATTAACAAGTCGTCAGCTTTGTGCGAGGAGATGATAAACAACAAAAGAGTGTGAAGGCATCTCGGTTCAGAGGTGGGAGATTTCTTTAAAACTCATATCCGTGAAACTTTACCAGGAAACAACAAAAAAATAACAAACTTTTGCTTTCCTCACCGGGGTCGGTGTGTGCTGTAAATTATTTGGATTAACATGAGTGTTGGTTAAAGGACAGAGAAGTAAAACAAAAAATCAACAGGGGAAATCTAATATTAGTTTTTTAAGTAAAAGGATTGTGAAATAGGATCTATTTTTGTCACAAAAGATTTTTTATCTCACCCATCGTCTAAGGATTAAATCTTTTTTTCCAAAGTTTGTGCGGCTGTGTAGCCTGTGTGCTGCCAAAGCTGTCTGATTGAAAAGTAATCCCTCAGAAGGAAAACGAGCAATGAGACAGCGAAATCCCAAACTACTGAGCATCACCGCAAACTACGATAGAACTCATCAAGCAGCAGTTTCTCAGTGAGGATCTTAACTGAGCAAACACTTTTGTTTTAAAGAGTAGCAGCAGACAATATGGCTCGATGAGTGAGTCAGCAGATTGTGCACTGACAGCGACCCCTGCAATAAAGGGCCGCGACCAAGTTCAGAGTGACTTCGTGGCGGATTTGGCTGGTCGTCCGAACTCCGGGGAGGGAACGAGGGCGCTCGGTCTGATCCATCTGTCTCTGGATCAGGTCATCCAAAAAAATCAGAGGGAAAGATGGAGGATGAGCTGACAGGAAATGAGGGGCCTTTACCGGCTGCCAACTTGGCTAACCACAGCAGAGAGACACATCTGTGTATCCATGTGGTCACTGTTACTGCATCACTGGAAAGGGAAGGAGGAGGATGATCAACAGCAATCAGGGTTTTACTCCTCCAGAATAGTCGAAGTTCTTGGGTAGCGACGAAACCCAATTTCATCGAGCCGCATCAGGGATGAGCAAAACAACGGAATATTAAGCATAGATGAGATGATGAATTCATATGCTCGCTGTTTCTGAGCGAGGGCTCCATTAATTAACCCCCCACCCCCATTAGCAAGTGTATTGGCTGCTGGTGGGTGTTGAGTTGCAGATGGCAGGGGAGCCCATGGGAATCCGATGTGGGCTATTTGGAGCTGCTGCGTTGGCGCGTTTACACTCCTACGTTTCACTCCCGGGTCTTCATGAGAGCTGTGAATTTTCACAGGAAACCAATAAACAGGTACCAAATATATAGTAAGAGCAAGCGGGGATCAAAAAGTCTCTATAGAAACTGAAAGATGTTTTTTTTGTTTTTTGTTTTTTTGCTGTATATGAAAGATCTGTGTACTTGTTGTAGAGGACCTTTTCCAAAAGGTCCAGATGGCTTTGAACCTCGGCGTCCTCCAGGGACTCTATTTGTCCAATGGAGACACATACGTGATATTTTGGGAGCCAGTTTTGGAGTTGGTGCTTGAAAGACCGACTATCAAACGCTCAAATGAAACGGAGACGATAAGATACGTCTCGACAGTTTATATGTGCACTAATAAGCAACAGCTATATTTACCTTTTCAAGGCTTTGTAAATAGTCTTTGTTTTTTCCAACTGAGGAAATCCCCACAACACAAACGGCTGCGTTCGTTGCTGCGCTGAGATTTTTAAATTCCAGAGAGTACAAGGTTAGAATATTTTTCTGTTGGAAGAGTATTGCGCTTCAAATGAAAGCGATCGTACCCGTGGCCAAAAATTCCCACACGCATCTGGGGAGTGCTCCGAGTTAAGAAAGAGTTCACCTGTAGTTCCAAGGCTTACTGAAGTTCAGTGTTTTTTCATTCGAGCGGAGACGTCTGGCAGCGTTGCTTTAAACCTGGGTTTATTTTTGCATAAAAACGATCGTAGGCGTATGCTTGAGTTAAGTGGTATACTGGTCATCAGGATAACCGGGACAAATTCCAATGGGTTGTTAGACTGTCTTAAAATCCATTACATTTTTACCGGTTCTGCACATTTCTTTACTGGCTTCTCACATAAGAGCGAGCTGCAGGAGGTCCGGTCCCAGCGAATAATCCCAGGACTGAATTTCTTTGAGTACACCTCTGATTGCTTTCTTTTCATCATCAGGTTTTCCTTTTTTTTTTGGAGTTAGTTTGAATTGTATTTGATTGTTACCTTTTTCTCCAGGATTTTCTGACATTGAATCAGGTTTAATAATCAGGTTTATTAATCTACAGAACCAATAGGAACGCTCTCTCTGGAATGACTCACGATTGGCCTCAAGTCTCTAGTAGACTAGATTTTCTGAAGTCTGAATTAAAGGCCAAAAGGAGGTGCAGAAGTGTAGTCAGGCCGCTTGAAATACAATATCATTGCCCAATTAAAAAAGAAAAGTGTCTACCCCAGCTTCAAGCAGTGTTTTACAAGTTCATCATCTAAGTTTAGTGTTCGACGGCAACATTTGTTGAACACAAAAGTGCAGCTGAGGATGATGGGAATGTTTTCACTTCATTTACAGGGGAACATGAACACTTTTGTGTCCATCCAATCGATAATTATTGAGAAAACCACACTACACTCGAAAGGAAACCATATTAGCAGTAAATAAACATAATTTATAGGTGGCAGGATGGCAGTTATTTATTCAACTATTATCTTTTAGAGTATATCCCCCCCTCTTTTGTTCCCTGCCTTCTCTCAGAAGCCGTCTCCGGCACAACTGTGCAAAGAGTTTTGATTTACAAGCTGTGCGGTCTGAAAAAAATAAATAAAAGGAAATATCTTCAAGCGTCGTGTTGCCGGGCAGAATGCAATTAGAGGCGAGGATGCTGAACATAATTGGGTGTGACACATGTTAATAGCCTTTCATTTAGACAATTTTGGAATGTACAGTCTACAGCTGGACATGAGGGCAGGAATCGGAGTGGATGCTCTTGGAAAACAACAAGTCATTATGTTGCTGCGCGCCGCGCCGGCTGCCAAACGTGTGTGAAGTCACAGCCAGAGGAGCTCACAGCCTGATTGTTCCCTCGCAAAAAATACGAAGCAGCCTGTTATCGTTGCACCTGCATCTCAGTCAAGTCTAGGGAACCGCATTCATTTCAAATTCGAAGGGGGCTCTCATTATTAATTGCAGCTATTCTTTGTCACGGTGAAAGCAGCAGAGGCTCGATGAATGAGGCTTTCATAGGATAAACTGCAGAGACATTTAGTGAGTCAACCCTCAGTGTCAGCGGAGCAAACAGGAGGAGAGCTCAGATGGTTTCGAAGGGCAGAGTGAGCTTTTTCCAACAGACAGAAAGAGCTGAGCAAGCAAAACATAAGAGCGTATATGCAGTGTATTAAAAGCGGAAAAGCACAGCAGGAAAATACATCACGCTCCTCTTTGACAAAAAGTTGGAGGGAGTGAAATAAAGCACCGGTACAAAAGAGCCTACAGAGCTGAAAGAGTGCAATCTGCTTTAAGATTCATGCCATAGCGGTGATTCATCTCTATTCACACTGTGCTGGAAAATTATGTCTGACCCAGTGAGGCTCCCCGCATGGGGAGCATCAATAAAAGCAGTCTGTTCTCTCTGCTGACTGTGTCCACACTGGGAACATTGATCTTTATACAGAGATTTCCCCGCGCTCTTATCTCCTGGATGTCACAGATATTAAGCTTGTTGCTCCGTCAGTGAAGTCGCGCTGGTGGTTTCGGATTCGGAATAAAGTGGATTTTCATGAGATGAAGTAAGACCTCGAATCACTCCTTGAGGCAAAGTGGACGAGGAGTTACAGGATGAAGAAAAAGTCCAAAAAAGGGCTTCCTTTGTTAACAATGAATAGAATCATTTTAGGTTCATATATATATATATATATATATATATATATATATATATATATGTATATATACATATATATATATCTTACTTACACTCACAGTGAGTTTACTCACATAACCAAACACAAATCTATTTCTAAACAGCAGGTTGTTTCAGGATGGCAAGATCGTGTATCGAAGTTACCCAATCAATCATTTTTAGACGGAGGTTATTAGCTTAGCTTTAGCATCACTTTCTGATAACAGAGGGAAGATCGTGTCCAAAAAGAAACGTCAGCCGTTCATTGAATTGTCTTTAAGGCTCCATAAAGGCTGTCTTTAAGGCTATTTTTTGCTGCTGAACAACCAGCAATATTGTGACAAATCTTTAGCTCACTGTAACCTATAACTCCACCGTCCACAAATATTCATTTAAATGCGACCAAAATTGCCGCAGACATTCTTTGGATAGTAGATATATATGTTTTCAAGGGGGTCTGCAGTGATATGAAATATCTTCCTGTAATGCGAAGTGTATGCAAAACCTTTTCAATTTACTAAACAAAAATTCTAATGAAAATCAATAACATAAAATAGAGGTTGTCTGAAGCTTCTTTGATTTCTGTCCGAACTACCACAAACTTTATCCCCCAAAATCCCATTCATGCTATAGTATGAATTTTCATGATTTTCATGATTTTTTGAAGATGTTAAAGCCGCCAAAAAAAGGCAATTTTTTTTTTAAGATTAATAAGGAACAAGATCGAGAACAAAATTAAAACTGCAAGCGGGAATACGCGGACCCTCGCACATAATCTATTCAAGGGTCTTCCTTGAATAGATTACGAACTTCAGGTCAGGTGAGACAGATGTAATGAGTAAACAAAATGATAAAAACAGCCAAGTTATCGACCATATTTGAGAGTTTTTAGAAACTGGCCTGCAGCTCTAAAGAACTGCTGAAGTTGAAAATTAGTTAAAAATGTATTTTTACCCATGGAGCTAATAAATCTGAAAATGGAAAAATCATACCTCTTATTACATAATATCTAATCTCTGAGGAGACCAAAGTAGCTGGATAAGTTACCAGAAACTGCATTATTTATAATTTTGTAAGCGAGTCTTCAAATTTATGTTTACTTTTACAGAAAAGTTTGGGGGATAATTAGATCTCAAAGTATATTTCAGAAAATATGAGAACGATAATCAGATGGTGAGACTCACTGCCTGTCCAACACCCGTCCTGTAACAAACCGTCCACCACACATCTGTTGATCAGTTCTCAGACACATCACTAATTGAATATATTAGGTTTTTGGGCGCTCCCCTTATAGTGCTAATGTGCGGTCATAATCAAGTTCTGACTGCTCGTCCTGTGTTTATGATTCCGGGGCGGAGGCCAAATTAGATTTTCTTTGCACAAGACAAAATTAGCCATATTTGTATTGCTGCATATCACAGTGTGTCTAATATAGCACTAATATAACTAATCTGATATAACAGCTGCTGCTTCATTCAGCACCTACAAGAAAGTTTTTTTTTCTGGAGTTTTACACCACAGCTTTCAAAGCAGAACTCTGTGTAACAAAACGCATACAAAAATTCATATAAAGTTGCACACGAGAGTCAGGTGCAAGCATTCAAGTCACTTTATAGCAGCTTTCTGCTCTGGTTAGGAACAGAGATGTACAATTTTCTGCAAAAGGGTGCTCATTTAAAACAAATGAAAAAGGAGCTGAGATAGAAATCATTTGAAATAAAAGGTGCGAAACAAATTGACTGAAATCTTTTTTGAAATAGAAATGGGGATATCAGCACAATACAGGTAAAACTATAGATTTGTTACAGTGCATCTAAAACTACCAGCGTTTGCATTAGTCCAGCATTAATCTCAAACAACTTTGACATGTAATGGTGCCAACTAAATAAGCCATCATTATTACAAACAATACAAAATACATTAGAGAAATGAATGTCAACAATGCGTAGACACAGGAAACCCTACAATACATGCAGCACTGTTCTTTTGAAACGAGTACTTGAACCTTTTCATTTGTAACACTGAAAAAGGAGCCAACAGAGGGGAAAACAATATTTCAGGTGTTCCAAATCCAGAAGTTTTCAACTGGAGAGATGCTGTAGGTTGGTATTGATCTTGTATGTTGTGTTAACTTCAATTAAATTTAAACCCCTCGAACTGAAATGTCAAAAATTCACATATTGCATCCAATTCGGGGTTAAATTCAGGCGTAAAGATGAGGAGCACTGAGGGCAAACACTTTTCACAAACTCAGCAATATGCCGACTAGACGGGGACGGGGGGGGGGGGGGGGGGAACCATGCTGTGGCGTTCGATAACAAAAACAGCATTTAGCAGGAGGAAATCTTTCCTCTTCATTAAGTGCTTTTCTTGCATCCCTGCTCCAATTAGCTCTCTTGTGTAGGAGACTATTAGGAGATAATTCCTGCTGGTCCAACAGAGGTCACTTAAAAGCCCCTTTAAAGACAGCACCCATACTGTATTTGTAGCAGGAGCCTGGAGGGAGAACCACGACCACATATTTGTTCGCCATGCAGCTACACTGCGGTTTGCCGCTCCACCAAACCAATGGGGAATAAGTGGATGAGGCGCACATTAAACACATTTGTTTCTTTCATGCTCGTTGCCCTGCATTAAAAATGATAACGAACGGTGATTATTTCCTGCAGCCTTTATTCAACCCCGAGGTTTGCTGAGCGGGCACACAGTTCTGCACCATGCACACAAATGAAATGCGTTCACTCAGAGCTGCTCAGTTGAACACTTGTCCTCTACTGGCTTAAACCCATTGCGCAGGACTATAAATGAACGTGCACACGATGACGTTAAAGCCGATCACTGCCAGATAAATCTCTCAGTATACAAAGTTTTTAAATCTCGTGTCTGATGTGACATTCTCGAAGCCCCGAGTCAGGCATTTTGTCTGGTTTTTTTGGTGCCAGAAATGACCATATCTGGACAAGAAGGGGAGGTGGGGAGGATACTATGCCCCGCCCACCTATACCATTAACCTAACTGCAACCATATCGATCAAAACAGACACCCAAACATACCTCTCTTCGAGGCCTGATCTGAAGGAAGGAATTTAACTAATGACACCATAATAGCTTGTGGAAAAAAATTATTGATTTTGTATTTCATGAGAGGAGTTGATGCTTTTTAAATGGGAGTCTGTTGCCCTAAGTGGTATTGCACTTTCAGGCACTTCTGCATTGGTTTTACTTTTCACTCCTGGAGTAAATTTTGACATACAGTCTTTGGTTTTATTTTACCAAGCAGGGATGGTTTGAAAGAGCTAAAGAGGGGAAGCAGCAGATTACGAAGACAAGCTGAGAGTACGTTGGACAAACCTATTGACCGCCGAAGAAAAGTTTCTGGAGTGAATGCTCTTGATTTTAAACCAAAACAACAACAACAACAACAACTTTGCATCTTTCCTCCAAAGACCAGACAGTTTCCCACATTGTTTGCTTGGCACCTCCAAAGCGAGGAGTTGGATGACGACATGTGGCGGTATATGTAGCTCAGAAAGTAAAACTTTATCAGAAGAAAATAGATGGAAAATGTCACAGTTCCGCCCACACGGGTTGACTCACAATTCACATTTACAAAGTGGAGAAACAAACAAATTTATACTGCAAGAAGTTAAATATAGAACTTTTATAGACTTGCCTCAGCAGTCAAAAAACGGCAAATGGAGAAGTTACTGTTTGAGAACATGGACGTCTGAAGGAAGGAAGCGCCGCTCAAATTGGTCAAAGCAGGAAAATTCCAGCTTGCTTTTCACTCTTTTTGATTCCAGAGAAGAAGGAACACTGATCCTCTAATTATCAGCGAACACAGCGGGACCGCGCTCTTCCCGCTGGTTGACATTTTGATTTGAGCGGGAATAACGAAAGCAATCAGACGCTCACCGCGGCTCTCCCACTGGGCTCGCAACCCATTTGCGACATGTTTTCCGTGGGCTTTGAAGACCTCCCAGTTTCTATTTTGCTTTTTTGTCCGCTGCTACCATCATTATGACAAAAAAAAAAAAGCCTGTAATCCACGTGTGAAAGGTCATGCGAGTCACAACTCCCCATATGTCTGTTGTTAGTGTTATCATTTTAAAATGTTTTCTCAGTAGAACTTTGGTAACCTGCAACCAGTTATTAATCTGGGATCAGTTATCTCTATATTATTAATCTACAAACTGGAATTTTTTTTTCTTTTTTCAATCAAATACATAACAAATATTATAGTTTCTTCTGGCAGTCGTGATTTTTTTGAAAAGTTCAGAAAAACTAGACTCATCATGTTTTGACAGACAGTCAGCTGACGAGCTGCCTGTAGAAAGACTTGGCAGGCTTTTTGATGGAGAAGCAACATGATTTTTTGGATCTTTGTGTGCTTGGCAACAGATAAATAAACCGCAGGAGAAAAACACACTTCAGTATGAACAATGGAGTTCTTTCACCCGGTCTCAAAAGGTGCATCAGTGGCTTTTTGATTTCAAGATCATTTCATCTTTATTTCGGGCAAATAACCACTACTGATAATAACACCTGTATTCCATGATAAATTTAGTATGTTCTGTTCTGTTGCTGTTTCGGTGTACAGGAAATTGGATTGTATATCAATATAAAACTCATCAGGATTGATTATTTTCAATGAAAAGATGACTTCCTGCACTGTAAAGCTTACTGCAGCCTTAAAAAACCCACAAACAGATCATGTGTTTTTGTCCGTTTACCCAGCAAAGACTGAAATGAACTGAATTAGCCGACATGTGATTAGATCTAAAGACTGAAATCGTTCTTGTGAAAAGAGTCTGTGCATCCATTGAGCTCCAGCAGCTGCATTTAAATAAACTGACATCAAACGTATCACAGCTCAGTACCACATCTGCTTTACATCTGGACTCAATGTGGGACTTGGAAAGCACAAACTGTTCGTTCAGGTTAACGGAGCCCAGTTTCTGCAACGTAGTGGGATTTGTAGAGTTTTGTTAAGCTTAAACATAAATCTATTTTACGGCGTTTTATTATAAAAAACACACACATGCAGATGATGTCTCCCTTGAGGACTAACGGGTACTTTGAACACATTTAAATGCAAAGGAATGATTTTGACGTTTTTAATTGTCAACATTTTTGCAACTAACAGATGGCATCTGGCTACTTTACTACCACCATCTGCTGAGTGTGGAACCAAAGGATGTCATATAGTTTGAGATGTACTGCGCGTGTGTTACTTCCCTAATCAATCACAAACAATGTGCATCAACCACAGGACAGCGTGCATACTTTGTGATATCAGACGAGCAAAAACATGCACCATTACTGGTAAAACTACACTTTGTAAAGGTATTATTTTACAGCCTTGGTCGGTATTTATATTGAAGTAGTTGTCCCTTATTCCTCTAGAGTGATTGGTGTGAAGGAAAAGCTTTCACGCTGGAGCTCCTTGCTGCTAACCTGTGCAGCTGTGTGACTGACTGAGCCGTGTTACAAACTAAAGGTCAGCAGGAGAAGTGCTCCTGATACTCATTTCCAAATCCTCGATAACCCATCTGAATGCTGAACACACAATCGTTCCAGAAGCTGCACATGACACATGCTCGCTTCAATAGCAGCGCAGTCGCTGATCAATCGCGTGTAACTTCGAGGGGCATTTACTGCACTGGCCTGTACATACACGAAGCGAAAGAAAAAAACAAAACAACACGAATGTGAATTTCCTTCCTGTGTTCAAAGCAACACGGAGATAACTGCGGAGCTGTCCACATGAAAGAGAAAGCAATCCCTCCGAGTCGGATAACATGTCAGACAGGACAGTTGCAGCTGTGATTATTTTCACAGGAGATGCTGCTGCTCGGCTCTACAGCGAGGGATGCGTCAGCTGATAAGGAATATTGTTTGATGGCGTCGACAGATGGAGGCTAAAATAAAACACGGAGAATCCAAGTCTTTCCGATGTCTGTCATTAAGCAGATGATAGTGCGATGTTTGTCTGCATCACATCGGAGAGGATTCATTTTCGTCGGCGTATAAAAGCATCTTAGCAGCAGAATTGTTATATCACCAACAGTCTTTATCAACTAAAGGATCATTTGCAGTTTCTCTGATGCTATCACCAAGTAGTTAAGGGATTAAATGTTCAAATTATCACGTGCTGAGATAGTCAATGGGAGACGGGCATGCAAAAAAAAAAAAAAAGACTTGGCTTACGGCCCACACAATCAGACAATGTGGTTCTTCACCGGATCCATGATCGTAAACAGGGCCAGCAGGGAGGACTTAAAAGGGCTCTCGAGAGCTGAACGGGGGAGAAACGGGAGAGAATGAACCTGTCAAGTGGAACTAAGCTCCCAAAACATGATACATCGCCACGTCAGGAATCTTGTGAATTCAAGCCAATTCAATTATGATTATGAAGCCAACATCATTAGTTTACATCAGAGCGGGAGCAGATGATTAATGCGCAGCCATGGTTGGGCTTGTTTTTGTTTATCCTGGGTTTCACACATTCAGTGGGAGTGCCTACAGTCATAGCACTCATTAATATCAGGACATTATTGGCATAATAAACTTAAAGTCAATTTTTTTTTAATAGAGTTTTGGCATTTAATGTGCGCAGAGTGGATTCTAGGAGTTACAAGGGACATTCAGCCTTGTTGGAGGAACAAAATACAAAAGTGTGTCCAACAACAGCAGAAAATAGCCTCCGGTGTAATTATTTCTATTGTTTTTTGTTCATTTAGTTAATTTGTTGTCTTTATACTTGCCGCTAAGCTTTTATTGTTGTGCTGTTTCTATAGGTGGTGCTGTTTCAGCTGCTCAGCCATGCTGGTTATCTGCAAACTACTCAACTCTGCCGTTTATTCCGGACAAACAACTGCTGCTGCAGACATTAATGCTGCGTTCACACGTTCGCTCTGCGCTTGTCACAAGCCTGTAAGGCTGCAGACAGAAGACATCATTTACATACGCTGCTCTGGTGGTAAAGTTTTTTTTCCCCTCCTGTTGCCACAATGCTGGCGCACAACAAATGTGTGTTTCCACACGTCATTTTTGCGGTTCATGTCCGGTCAAGCTTGTTTGTGTCATGGCGGCTTTGCTTCCATGTTGTTTGCAGGAGTTTTACAAAGTGGAGCTGCAGAGCAAAAAGCTTCAAAAACGTCAGTTTACAGAGGGAATCAAAACAGGAGCGAAAGGGCAAATTGGTTGGATCTGGGTTAACGCTCATGTGCATCTCAGGACTTGATGTTTCTCAAATTCTCCATGTCTTGGAGACACATTTAATGCCTTCTGTCATTGTTTATTGTGGGGGGAGGGGAAGGGTGAGGGGCATATTATTTGGATGTTCAATTCAGAATGGCCTGACTGTCGTCGAGGTCAATAAAGTGTTGAGGCATAAAGACGCCGCATTGATTTCTTATAAGCGTGACTATGATGATTCAAAGCTACAACCAAGTCGCGTTTAAACTCAACGACACCGTCGTCACGTCAGGTCGCAAAATGTCCGCAATGAGTCCTTTTTGTAATATATTTTTGGAAGGCGATGACAAACTAAACAGGTGATGCTGTTATAGACCCGATTTGTTGTTTAATGTGGAGGACACTCACCACACCAGGAATCTGCACACACACACTTCAATATATTACACATCATACTACATAAAGAGGAATAAAACAATCTTTCTCAGGGCACTTGCAAAATTATGAAACGAAGATAATTGTGAACAATTTAGTTTTGTTTCTGCTACAAGACAACAGCTGTTCAGATGCTGCTGCACAGCAGCCGACAGCAGAAGACTGGTGTTGAATACTGGGCAGCTCACTGTGAGTGTAATTACATGAGTGTACAGAAGGATTATAAAAGATTGGAAAAGCGTGCACGCAGCAAAACCTTCCCTCATAAAAAGATAAATGCTAAAATAAAGGAAATCTGCAGTGAAAACACAGAGAGCTAAAGTAATAATGTCAACATGGGAGTCTTCTTTTATCTCATGATGTGATTTTAGATGTGGACTTTTTGTTGATTTTTTTTTTTTAACGTTTTCGTTCTACCGTGTTAGAAATGTGTTTTCACTTTGACAGTTTATCTTTTGGATAAAAAATAAATAAATAAAATAAATCAATCAGTTGACCAACAGTTTGTCTCAATGCCGCTGCTGTAAATAACAGCCGTTTTAAAAGTTGTTTTTTTACATGATCTGTGAGTTTTATCAAACCGGCAGGAGTTACTTCATTAGCGGAGACTAGTCCTGCTTGAATAAGCTACTCTTCAGGTTTATTGTGAGATGGGATGTCTGATTAGAAAACTTATAGGCTTGCCCTGCACTTGTTCAGCGGACAAGGTTAACATAAACACGGGGTTTATTGTGTTGGAGAGGGATTATATTGGAGCCTTTTAGTCTCTAACAGAAACGTGTTTGACCTGCGGTGTGAAGACAAATATCTGCGCCTCGTAGCAAAGAGAAACTTGGTTAAATTTATCACTTTGCTGCTGTTCCACACAGGAAAACACAAGATTCAGTACAGTTTCTGTAAAAATTATATCTACTTTAACTGTATGTCAGTACATACAGTATATTTACCACATACATTTTTTTTTTTACTGTAAATATAAGCGCACAGTACGAGCGGTTTATTGTACTTTGCTTTTAAAATGTGGGCATTCATAAGCACAACCCCCCTCCTCCCCCGCCAGCCATCACGACGATGCACGGTTCCCATCCAACATCATGAATGTAATTGAAGGCCATTTAACATCCCTCCCGTCACGTGAATGAGACGGATAATTAGCAGCTATAATTCACAAGCAATGATCTGGGCTCCAGCTGCCCGCAATGGCCTCAAGGCACTGCAGGTGGAGGGGAGGAGAGTGGGGGAGCAGGCAGCTCCACACAGTCTACAGCACCCATGGGTGAAGTCCAGAACACCCTCGTGACAGATCCGTTTTGTTATTAAGTGGCAGCGCGGTCCAGGCTCCCAGTCCTATGAGCAGATCATGGCACATCATAACTCATCAGGCAAGGGGTGGTAACCAATTACAATGCTGGGACATTAATCATCGTGTAATGAAGACACATTTCTGTGGTAATTGAATGGAAAAAAAAAACCCAATGTTTGCCATCAAGGTGAAATAAAACGGCCAACACATTAAACGCAATAACGGTAATGAAATGGAGTTTAGACATTACATACGAACAAATGTAGTTGGTTTTATTACAGCACATATTAGTCTGACCCTCTTCCCTATTTTGTTTTCTAGTTTTCTATCACCTGTGGCCATCTGTTAAAAACAAATTATGTGAGATTTGGAGTCTTAAAGGGTTGGTTCACTCAAAACAAAATGTTTGCATTTACCAGCAGTGATATCTGGTCAGGCAAATACGTTTCAGACTTTTTAAACGTTTTATACACACTATATGGCCAAATGTATGTGGACACTATGAATATCAATCTGCTGCCACAACAGTCTTTATGTTCTCTGTACAATAATTTTTTTCCCATTCAGAGGAGGCCTGGCTCAAACTTGTTCATGGGTCAGGGTTCAGGCTACTTTGAACTGGGAAAACCAACTTTTTATGGCCATGCAGTGTCCTGTTAAGGCAGAGAACAGTTTTCCCTAAAAGATTGCCATACAGTTGGAAGCAAACACATCTATTATCATGGTAAAAAGTATAAAAACCAAAGTATGTCAACATTTTTTATTTATGCTTTTGTAGCACTCACAGCACTATGAAATTTATATAATGGGTAGATAATTAGATGATCCAACCCATCCAACCCAAAAGAATATGATTAATACAAGTATCTGTAAATGTTTTTTTTAAAACTGTTTTTGTCTATAAAATATGTCAAATGTTAAAAATGATTCCAAAACTCTGTAAATACAGTACTAAAAAAAGTAAAAACAAAAAAACTGATTATTCCTTTAATAGTCTTCCAGAAGGTTTTAACGTCTCCTAGCAACAGTAGTTCAGATAAAACTGTCACAATTTGATTTCTTCACTGTCTCTCACACATGCACACAGATTGAAGCATCCTGTAAAGGACTGAAGTGTCATCTCAGTGATGTGCCGTAGCTGAAGTGGTGTCACTCAGTCACATCAGTCAGTATTTCCTTCTTGACAAATAAATAAAAAAAATGCCGCAGCATTTTCCTCCTCGAGATAAACAAAACGATTTTAGGAGGGTCGCTTGAGTGATGACTGACAACTCTGGATAGTGACCAAAGACAAAAACCACACAACAGACTAAACCGCTGGTGTAATACATGTTTAACTGCAAGCATCAGGAACATTAATAATAAAAATGAAACTCATTTTGGGTATTTTTTGTCTTTGTAAGCACAGTGGAGATTCAAGGATGTTTGTTTAACGCAATATATGAAAATTTTACATTACTGGCGATGGCACTACACTGATGTTAGCAGTTGTGAAGAGGACAGAGGGGTCAGATATAGATTTATATAATCAATGTACCCAATCATCATCATGGTTTCTAAAGGTTGCGGCACCGAGCTGGCTGATACGAGCGGAGCCGGAGATTGAAGCTCTGCGAGTGAGCTGCAGAATACAGAACTGTTCTCAGTGGGCCTTTTTCACAGCAGAACATTTGGACTTGTCACATCGGAAGAAGCACAGGTGGTACTGACAACATTGTGCCGTTCAAGGGTCCTAACAAGCCATAACAACGTAGAAGCAATTTGGACCCTGAAACTGGAGCAGCTAAATGAAATTCAGCCATCATTAAATTAATTTAATGAATATTTTCCAAGTAAACCGATTATCCGTTTGGTCTTTAAAATGTCAGGAAATATGGAATAGCGTTTCCCCAAATCTGAAGGCGCAGCCAAAAAAGTCTTGTTTTGTCCCGACCAACAGTCCACAACCAAACGATATTCAGTTTATATCATGGAGAGGTAAAGGAACCAGAAAATATTCATATTTAAGAAACTGGAATTGAATAATTTTCCCATATTTAACACAAAGATACAAACCTAAATCACCATAATTTTCATAGTGGATTAAAACATTGTTTTTCCAATAGAATGACTCGTCAAACAAAACTAAGGAAATGCAGAGGAGGCGTTTGAACAGCAATGTCAATGATGAACGGCCTGATTCAATTAAGATGCAATCTCTTATTCATTGTCAATTAAATCGACACGGGGCTGTCACCAGGCAGCGGGCTGCTACCCTGGCTGCCTGCCAGCTAACCCTTCACCGGAGAACAACATTGAGACCGTGTTCGCCCGCAGCACAACAGCACGGGTTGGAGAAGACTGACGAGTCCTGGGAGGTGGACGGAGATTGAACCGTGCTGGAGGGTTCAGTGGAGGTCAAACTAAATGAGAGGGGTTCACATCTGGACTAGACCTGACTATGCTGCTCTATTTGATAGAAAACACAAATGCTGTGTGCATTAATGTCACTTAGTTTTTTATGTATTCTTCTTCACTAGTTCTACTTATCAGTTATGGCTCCTTTTGAATCTTGATTCATATTCAATTCACAAAATAAACCAAATTTTGAAAGGCATGTTTTAGTTTTGTTTTTTTGGAAAAAAAACATGCAAGCATGAGTTGACTTTCGAGCAATATGACCTCAGCGATGTTGCAAGGAATTAATCATGGTAGACGACCTTACTGGTATGAAACCATCGTCACATCTTAATTTGTCTCTCTTGTATTTTGAGAGGCTTACAACTTCAAATTGACCTATATTTTTCTCACCAAATCATCTTAACAATTTGGAACTAGTTTTAATTCACAACCTGATGTTTTATGCATCAGTATCTTTGAAGTAGGACATTTTATTCAGGAAGGACAAACAGTCTCTCTGTGATTCAAATCTCCCAAAAGGAATTAAAAACCCTGATCCAACTTCACTTTATTATTTCTGTATTATTTCTACTCTTTAACATTTGTTTCATCTTTTGTTTTTGTAACTTGAGGTGTATAAAGTTGACCGACAGAAACCTACAGACTTTTGGCAAAAAAAAAAAAAAAGCATCTTTTCATGGATAGGTGAACCTGCTGTCAAGAAGTCTTTGATATAATCTTTTGTTGGGGGTTCCTGAGCCCAAGAGGACATTTCCAGATGCTGCTTGGACAGAAATCAAGCAACAGATCAATCCTGCATTCTTACTATTAACTGAAGGAAAAAGGCTTTGACTTTCCCTTTGTAATGACATGTTATCAGCACTGATCTTTCTCATAATCAGAGTGTGAAATAAGGAAAGAGATTGTGGTTTGGTTTCAATATTTTAAGACGGTTTCTGTCACACATTTGCTCTTTTAAGTTGCTGCGACGCTGTCGAGCGACAAGATTCAAGCGCTCCTCCCAAATATTTGCAGTCGACGCTCAGAGGCTGCTCGGCTCGGCAGGCGTTCCCGCCGCCGAAGACTTAGTTCTCAGTGTCAAGTGGTTAAACTTGGGAGGAAAACTTGCAGTAGAGGATGAGCCGTTGGAGCTGAAATATTCAACAGCAGCTTTCATATATCCCCAGCCTTTGTACACAAACAAAAAAAATAAAGTTAAAAGTTAGAACAAAAGAGGCCTATTCAGATTGAAGTTGGAGGGCTGTGGAGCTGCGAGCATGCAAGTTTTAGGAGGTTCAACACGGCTGCTTTGAAATGGCACACAGCCTTGTGTGGTTTAGATGTGGAAAAGAATAAACAGTCATGCATTTAGAGTAGAGGCTTTTTCCTCCTCTCGTAATGAGTTCATTGGCACGTTGCTCTATTTAGAAACAAACACAGACGTCTGCCCTCCTGGAGCCCTCCGTTTCCCACAGAAAGCCCACATGCAATATGTTAATGTGATCATGCACTTCTGGATTACAAAAAGTATCTCCGTGCCCTCAGGACTCTTCAGAACTATTTAAACTTCTCATTTGTATAAATCCCCCCACGACCACTCCAAACAATGCTCTAATTTCTGATTCTCTTTTGAGTTTCTAACCATTATAAACGTACTGTTCACTTCCAGATTTGTCCACTTTTAACACTTTAGTCAAATTTTTACAAAGCTGTTTTGTCAGCTGCAGAGATTTGGGATGTGCAGGATGTCCCACAGGTGCCGATCCGCAGTACCCAACACCGAGCATGAATCATTAAAGGGAGATGCTTTGATGTTCATGTGCGACAGTCTGATGACTCCCCCCGCGCATTTCCCACAGGGACGTAGAACCTATTCCCATCCAGATGTGGCGGTAATCCAGAGCAACCTGATGCTTTCATGTGCCTGTATCAGTAACAGATCGGGACACGAAGAGTTTGGGTCCCTAAAGCAAGGCGAGTGTCTGAACTTCTGAGATGAATTCAAAAATAATTGTGCATGAAAGGATGTTCATCTTCAGGTTATATTACTTCCTTTAACATAGTGTATTGATTTCTGACAGCGGTTTTTGTCAGTACAACCAGATATTGTGCTGCAGTTGGTTCCCAGTGTTACTGTCGAGTCAGCCAGTTGTCAAAGTATTTTGCAATAAAAGGAGTTATGGCATTGCGTTCACAGGAATGGGAGGGACGTGAGGCGACAGTGACCTTTGACCACCAAAATCTAATCAGTTCATCGTTGAGTCCAAGTGAACATTTGTGCCAAATGTGCCAAAATTCAGTCAAAGCACTCCGTAGATATTCAGTGCACAATAATGACACAGACGAGATCTTTCTTGAGATATCATGTTCGAGCCTGGAACGGACGGACAGATGGATACGCAGTCAATAAAATAGATAATAACCTCAAACAAAAGACTACAGTCTGGTTCGATACAGAATAGGTCAGCTGTGACTCGACACAATGCATGATCGGCATTATTATTTCATATTAACATGTAACAAAAAACAGAATCTTAATGAGAGGAGGGGAGTCAGGATGTGAGGTCCAATTTACTAAATCACAGTCCTGTACTTTGTTCACCTGCCTGCAACCCATCATCCTTGTGAGTCCACTGTTGTTAATAATGTTTTTCCTCTGCACACAATCCAGCCAGAGATTATGTTTGTCAACATAATGTCATTGGGAAAACACATCAGTATTACACAAAAGTCTTTTCAAGGAGGCATCAATTTTCGGACTTATTATATTCTGATCAGTTGACAGATTTGCGATTTAAATCTATTAGAACATGAAGGGTAATTAAGCAGTGGAATAAGAATGTATTTTCTTCTACCCAAAAGCATGAGAAAAAATAAAAATCTTTTGGATTCAACCCAGTCCATTTGGCAGAACAAGCTGAAACATGCACATGTATTAATATATAATAAAGCTTTCATAAAACATTTTCTCAGGCAAGCTTTTGACAGTGAACTATTTCAGTATGAATGGAAATCCCTGATTTATTGGAGATGTTGGCTGAAGGTGTTTTAAAAAAAAATATATAAATATATTTAAAGTCACTCAGTTTGGCTGCAGAATGACCTTTAAGCTGTTTTTCCTCAGCTGCACCGTTCTGCCTTTTCCCACTGAAAATTATGTTTAAATGAAGCAAAGGAAGACTGAAGCTGCGGCCAAATAAAGACCGTTAAATGCCATTTTGGAGGATTATTCATTCAACGCCACTTGGCCGAAGTAAGCAGGCGACAATTGGCTTGGCACACACTCACATGAAGACACACACACACTGTGTGGTTTGTCTATGCTGATGAGAGGCTGAGTAAAATTATCTGCGGTTTTCTATACTGCCAAAACAAAGGCTCTGACCTTTGACTCTTGGTTTTCATTTCTGCTTTCATTGCAGTTTTTGTAAACACCTTCTGTATTGATGAAGGAGCCGTCGGCCAGAGTTCAAGTTCAGGAAAACCACACGGAGGAGCACACACACACACACACACACACACACACACACACACACACACACACACACACACACACGGCTGTGGTATCACTGCTCCTCATTCATTGGCTGAGCATCTCTGCGCCCGACCACGAGCCGGGCAGAAAACGTGGCAGCAGAGTGAGACAGTGGAAATCCAATAGAAAAATATAACCATAAAGGTTTTTTTTTTTTTTTTATTGTGGCGCAGTGACAGTTCAATCAGGACATGTTTTTGGACCGAGGCTCCGACGGGCTCCACAGACTCGTTGTTTGGCCGTCCCTTTGTTAATGTCACGGACAAAGCAGAAATGCCAGGCTTTTGTGTTTCTCTGGCCGTGTCCTGTGCTGCAGCAGAACAAAAGGAGATATTTCCATAAACACGGTGCCGATATCCGTCACACATGTGGCTTGGCAGGATGGAGCCTCGTGCAGGAAACACCACGTGTGTCACAGGAAAACAATTGCTTTGTGGATTTTGGTACGTTTTTGAAAGGCAGATATTTGTCACTTAAATCTGTCATCTTGTTTGATCTAGGTATCTGTTTTTATTTAACAATGTGATGGGGATTTTCACCTCACTGCGTTTATTTATTTATTCCTTTCTTTTAATTTTTTTTAATTTTTTTTATTGTAGACCTACTGTCAGCACGCACAGCTTTGCTTCTTTGGAACCATATTTAAATGGCTTTGAAGGGATATGCACACTCCAAGTTAGAAAATGGCTCCGATTTTCTCCTCAGATGTGATTTTTGTGTAAATAAAAAGCTTTGTGGAGCCTTTGTTTCATTTTTCAGTCGGGTTGCACGTGGTACAAAATTAGATTTGTACTTTTGACCAACTACTGGCAGGCCCAAGCACAAGTTAGCGTTACTTTCAAACTGCATGTTAACAAATAAAGAAACCAAAAGTCAAGCGAAATACAGGAGAATGCCAAAGTCATGAGGAAAATGATCTAGAAATGGCTAGAAAGCTCTGAAATAATGGTAACAAATGCGGACAATCAGGCAACTAAAAAGAAAAAAAAGAAATCCTTAAACCAGCATGTGACAGGATTCAAGTTTAAAGAACCACAAATAAAAATCCAGTACAGTCACTAAAAACACAACAGGTCTATGACAGCTTGTTGATAGTGGATATGGTAATAAAACATTTGATTTGAGCAGCAGTTTGCATTGAAGCCTGGAGGCCTGTGGTGCAGCCTGACTTCTGTTATCAATCTCTTCGGGTGTGTATGCGAAGTTTCCAGTACAAGACTACTTGTCCTCCCTCAGGCTTATGAATCCATGAACAAGCCCATGTTCCCACAAAGCTTGTTAGGCTTCGGAGATCAGACCGTTCAGACGATGATACAGCCTTATTCAGCATTTTTACACTGCTGCCAGAATCAATTCTCCACAGCCAACGCGCAAGAGGCCACCCTGTAGGGAAGTGCACTCGTTGGAGATGTTTCCTCTACAATCGGTTTTCTCACGGGAAACAAATCCTTCATAATTTGGAACCCTAAAGTTTTTTTTAAATGCTCCAAATGGGTCTAGAAATAACTGAAATATGTCATCGTTATTTTGCAGTATAGGTGCACTGAGCAGGTTAATAAAACGATCGCTGGCAGTGGTCTCAGTCGACAGAGTCTAAATGTTGCAGAACTTCTGGAACAGTTTCGCAAATCACTCATTTTAATTTGTCTCAGGCGGCAAAGGTCTACAAATGAAAGAAGTGCTTTTGTTTCTGGAAGATTTCCAGTTTGAAATCTTTGTGCAGGCTGCTAAAAAAAACAAAAACAGAAGGGGAGCAGAAAAATGCTGCCTCTTCTCTTGTTTTTCACTCCCTTCTCTCATGTTGAGTCAGTACTGAAATTATTCACAGTTAAACTGCAGGTGTTTCTGGTGATAACATTTACATTGCATGTTTGATTAAACTCACAACATACGAGTAAGTGCAGTGTGGGATCAAACCCCTTTATTGATCTGTAAAACAATATTTTCTTATGAAAGTTGTATGAAGTTGAATTATAAAGAACGGGATTTAAAAAAAAAAGAGTTGATTTTCATTTTGGGATTCACAGAGCTTCTAAAATACTGAATGCAGAGCTGCCTCCAGAGTCAGTTTACCCCCATAAAACTAAACTGTAATCACTTTAAATCATTGTATTGGCCTCTAGAATAACAAATGAGAACACCCATGTGTTATCCTTCCTGCTGTTTCTGTGTGTAATGACTGTGTGCAACAGCTCATGGAAAACCTTCCTGCAGATTTTCCCTCTCCAGGCTTCAGTATTGAACACAGTAAACAGTCTCAGTTCCCATAAATTCCATCACAAAGACATACACATCCTGCCGTGCTCAGGATCGATGAAGCCCTTTGATATATTGCCTTCCTACTCTCCTGATCTCCTTTTGGTTTTGGACCATTTTTGCCCTCTTTAGGCTTCAGCAAGTCAGCAGCAAAGCAGGGAAGTGCTGGTTTAAATAAACGAGGGCCTAACGTGGAAACGAGAGACAGGTGTGCGGGGAGGTGTGACTGGGAACAGGTAAGGAAATTACAGGGTCTGAATATTTCCACAAAGAATCTTTAAACATTAAAACTGCTTGCCCCAACTTTTACTTCAGATTTCACCCAACGTTAAAACCAAATGTCTCACACAAGCCCATAAACAAAAAAACAAAAAAACTCTTACTTTGGAAAATGTTGTCACTTTCAAGTTTCAGGTCCTCACAAAGATATGAAGTTCAAAATAACAAATACAGGTATCAAAAGAGAAAAAATTATATGATAGCTTTTTTATTAAATATAGTAAGATGAGTTTTGGTTATTTGTATGTTGTTGGAGCTTAATGGAGCTGTAGATGATACATTCTTGATAGACTGATTACTGCTGTGTAAAAGTAAGAAGAAGCAGCTTCTTGTTTAAGTTACATCTATATGTATGAGAAACACGCTACCGCAGGGCTTGTAAGTGTAAACAAAGACTGCAGATATTTTTTTTCAGACTACTTTTCATAGTCAGCATAAGTACATATAGTACTTGCAGTACTAATACTACTAATAATACTAATACCATGTTACTAATATCTTTTCCTTCTGTGACTTTACATTTCCTACATTACGTTACCCCCCATGTTAGCTTGCAAAATTGTTAGCCTATGTGGCTTCTAGACGCCATCCATGTTGCCGTTGCCAAGCAACGGTGCTTTTATGACTTAACAACTTGAACGCCGAGCAAACGGTGCACATGACTTCCCGTGTTGTAACCACGAACTCACGAGTTCCATTTGAATGCAGCAAAACATTTGAAGGGTGTGATCGGGTGGGTTGTTTCTTGTATTTAGTGGGAAATACATTCATTCAGTATCTATTCACGGAGTAATTTGTTTCGACAGTACGCGTTATATACATATGATAGCTTGCTGGATGTTTCGTGTCATCCGGTTTAATGGCACAGCAATAGTGAACAGAAACCTAAAAAAATATTAAATGGAACCCAAAGCGCCTCCTAAAACGTGTGAAGTCATAACTGGGACGCTTATTCGTTACCTTCACATCTGACACATGAATATTTTACAATCTGCTTCTTTGTTTCCTGATGAGGAACATCCAAATTTGCACTATTCTCTTCCAGTATTGATGCCCTGCTTCTGTTCTTCAAAAGCAAGCAGAACAATTACTCCGATTCTTGTAGACACCTGACGATACACTGCTGGATGGATAATTATACTTTGTTTAAACAGTTGAAGAAACCGCCAGTCGGTGTTGGTATTCTCTGCTTTGTTTTACCTGCACTGATGTAAGGTCCACGAGCTAAACCCAAAAACCTACATGTGGCAGCAGTTCCTGCCTTCAGCTGAGATCCCTCATGGCTAGAAAGTCAAAAGTTCAAATGCTTCGGTTACACCCGGCATCTCTTTTATCCCCCCCCCTCCACTTGCTCTGTCCTTGAAGTGAAGATGGTGGGATTTTTCTTTTGGAAAGCCTCAACAGGCAGCCTGGCTGGTGGCTTTGATGTTCTCTCTCTCTGTCTCACATCTGAGAGACCTCAAGTTCAGAGAAAAATGGCTGGAGAGTCGATAGATGAGATACATGAAGAGACGGGTTAGGAGTGCTGTCAGTAGGATTAGACTGGATTGGAAAAAAGGAAATGAACCTTGAAATGAGCATCACAACATGACCTGATTATATCTGAGAAATTACACTGATTCATGAGCATTTTAATCAATTTTATAACCAAATATAGGCGTCATGTTAAAAAGAAGGCCCCGCATTTTTGCATATGTTGTTTACCTAAACCTAGCCGGTCCTATCAAGGTAAAGAGTTCCCCATGCAAAACAGCTGGGAGAAATATCTTTTGGATTTGTTTATATACATTTTGAAGTGACCTCTCCAATTGGTTGTCTTTGTTTTTTGGAAGCAGAAGTGACCATATTTGGATGAGCTGGGGAGGAGAGTGGGTTGGATCTGACTGAGAACATGAGGACACTATGCCCCGCCCACCTATGTCAGAAACTTGACCACACCCCAGGCCTGTTCATCAAACCCCAAACATACCTCTCTTTGAGGCGTAATGTCTAAATAATTACAGAATTATTTTCAGAAGGACCAGCAGAACACTGATCAGAAAGAGGGAATTTAGTAAATGACTCCACAATGACTTGTGGAAAAAAATTATTGACTTTGTATTTCATGAGAGAAGTTGACACTTTTTGAATAGGAGTCTATGGAGCCAACCCCTAGTGGCCGTCAGAGGTGTTGCACTTTAGGGCTCTTCCACATTGGCTACACTTTTCAGCCCTCGAGACTACGGCCATTTTTACTTACAGTTAATTAATTCAACTCTAGTTTCACCCTGGTTGAAAAATACAACTCCAGGCAAAAAAAATGATACGATCTCATGGTACACACTGTGTAGCTGTGTAAAGACAGGAGAAAAGAAAGCTTGAGAGAGAAGTCCATTGATGCAACTAGCTCATTCTCATTCAGGGCATCAAATATTGCAGTTCTGCCGAAGCTGTTGGCATCAAATACACGCGTCCACGTATGGGGGAGGTTGAGGGTTTAGCTTTGACCGACGGCACCTTGTGTGTATCACTGATGCCCTGGGGTGAGAACGGGGTTGATGGTACTCACATAAACACACACACACACACACACACACACACACACACACACACTTTGTATTCCTCACCACTGTTGTCCCTCAGTGAATTCATAACCATAAACAGACAATCCATCACATCCTCCATCCAACTGAATTCTCCAGAGAAATTTCCAGCTTTAGCAGTTGATCCCTGATCCTCATCTTCCTCTCTCAGTGTGTGTGTGTGTGTGTGTGTGTGTGTGTGTGTGTGTGTGTGTGTGTTGCTGCATTGGCCAGGAAATACAGCAACACGTGCAAAATGAAATGTGTTCCATTACTGAGTGAATATGCATTCATTATGTGTGTACAGTCTCATTGTGTCCGGCCTTTTGTCTGTGATAACGAGCCGTTTTGTTCATAGTGGTTTTTATCATCACTCATCCATCAGCCCCCGTCTCCCACCTAATAATTCATATCTGCTGTTGTTTCCATAAAAAAAACAGACAGCGATGCCTATTATTTGATGAGCGTTTAAAGTACAAACATCACACAGTCTTTGAGGTGATTTTTGTCAGACTTTCTTTTCAAGTTTGAGTCTGATTTGATTATTTGCATAAATTACACCAGGATTCAATTTTTTGAATAAAATTGAACAGTTTGTTTTTAAATATCCATATTTTTGTCACCATCCCACCTCAAAAAAATCTCTCCAAAAGTAAACCGGTATCCTCTCTGAGCCTGGTGGTTGTGCCGTGTCCATGTCGTGGGCAGAAGCAGGCAGCTCTTTTGGTTGACAGGAGCAAATAAAAAGAGTTTTAGTTCAGTTTTTTTTCTCTTAAATCCAAAACACAAAGCATGGGAAGTTACTGTTCAACAACAAGGAAGATGAAGACGTTTTTCAGACATTAGGCTCTCAAGACATCGAGAATATATATGAATAATTAGAAAATAAATCATTGTGTATGTTCCAGCCTGTTGACTTGTAGCTGCAGAATATAAAATCAAAAGGAGTGAACAAACCCACGTCCTGTCATTGTACGTAAACGTTAAAAACAGATTCCATCATCAATTTAAATCACTTTGTATTCAAATTTATTGCAGTGAGCCTTTCATTTCGCCAAATACATAATGAGATGTTGTAACTCTAATTCACGTGTGATTTCAGTTAATCTACAATTTAATAAGTCTCGGTATGAATGTGTTCTCGGTGTGTAAAAAGCATTGAAAGCACACTGTCTGCCTCTCTGAAGCTCCCTCGCCACACTCGTATTTCTCTGTAAGGGTAGACTCTTTCTCATCCCAGGTTTCTTCATGAATGTATTCCCCCTGAACAATCACTTTTATCTGCGTGCGGTGCAGACAGCTTAGCTCACTAACTACTACTTCTACTTCTACTTGTTGTTGCTCCTACTTGTTTTTTTTTTTTACTGTAGAAAGCAAGATGTAAAAGCAGCTGTGAGTTCAAACGACACAGTCATGCTCGGGAAAAAAAAGACAAGGATGGTTCAAGGAAAAAAAAATAAAAAACATAAAGTGAGTCTGGATGTGAAAAACTATAAACCAAAGCTGCTGTTGCCTATAAATGTTTTCGCTGCCTTAATGATTTCATTATAGACACTTAGACATGTCCAAACCAAGCGGCAACCAGCAGTGATGTCACCCGTTGGTTTGTGAACGGCCTATTTGTGAACGACACCTATTTTCTAATTAAGGACGGGATTATTTTCAGATGGACCTCCAGAAAATGAACAAGGAGTCACTTTAGCTAACAACATCAAAATAACTCGTGGAGATATTTTATTGACTGAGAATTTTACGAGAGAAGTTGAATGGGAGTCTGTGGCTTATGAGGCTTTTTGGAGCCTACCTCTAGTGACACTCGTTGGTATTGCAGCTTAAGGCACTTCTGCGTCGGCCTCATTTTTCAGCCCCGAAAGCTACGTCCACTTTTATATACAGTCTGTGGTCCAAAAAGAGGTCTTTAAACAATCAAACTTTGTAATTAAAAAGGGAGTTGTATAACAAACAGAAAAAGGATCTTCTTTTAATTTATTTGCAATTGGCAAAAGATCGTCAACTCTTCGGGGCCTAAACTGAGGTAAATAGAGATGCATAGCAACTCTGTCCAGGTTTGGCAGGAAGCCCAACATACACACACGCATGCTCAAACACCAAATAACCGACATGTGCCTCTAAGTGGCTGGAGCGCTTTGTCGTAACAGCATTTGACACGCTGCAGGGCTCGGTCGGTCGGCTGAGGGTAATAGCTTCAGCGGCGTGCAGAATGTGGAGGTATACCATCGCTGGTAATCCCGTCGGGATTTGGGGGGCCATTATGGAGATGTAGTCGGCAGTGCCCTTGGCCAGTGACCTCTAAGTGCAGGCGAGGCAATTAACAGGAAATGAAATCCACGAAAAAAAAAAATAGCTGATAGGATTATTTTGGTCGGTTCTGCGCAGATTTTTCTTTTCTTTTTTTTGGCAGGGTGAAACGAGACAGGAGATGTGGCTCAGGGAAGCTGCAGAGCATATAGAGGGAAACCTATTTTTGCCCCAATTACTGTGCTGTTGCTGTCTGTGTCTTTTATTTTTTTTGCCAGACAGACGACAGGGAGAGCTAACCGTGATATCAGGGTAAACACTGCGCTCACTGTTGTGCTGGCTCCTGCAAGCTTCAGGGCTACAGAAACATCAAACCGTCATCAGACTTCAAAGGTCGGTGTCGTCATCAGAGAGAATTCCCCACCAGGTGTACCGACTCTGAGAGGCTCAAGCACAGAAAACACTCTCATCTTCATGCCTTCTTATCTCCCGTGTTATTACCCCCCTTCAACTCCACCAAGAAAGACAAAAATATTCACGCCTCAAATTGAACATATTCACCTACTTTGGCAGCTCCGCCTAAAAGCCCTCTCCTCGCAGCCCGTGTGACATTGGCAGGATGATCAGGGTCAACACTCGCGGCCCTCCTCCTGTTTTCCATCTGTAGCTTTTGGCTCATAGTTTTCCCATTACTTAGTTTCAAGATTTTCACCCATTAAATATGCATGGTCTCGTTTAGTTGGAGGTGCATCTTCAGGGCATTTATTCAAAGCCTCTGACTGCACTTCAAACGCATGCATATATGGTACGTTCTTTACTTGGACAAACCTATTTGCATATGTTTTTCTGTGTATTTAAATGGCATTAGATTCCCATAAAGGAGGGTGTTTTGCATTTCGTTGCACTGATTATAGCTTTCTCTATAAGCAGGAAGGTCGAACATACACAGGCGGTGAATAATTTATCTTTTGAAAGTCAGTGTAAACGCGCGTGTTTGTCTTTTTTACTGAGATCACGCAGCGTTTCAAACGCAAATACATCTGTTCAAATTTGCAGAGCCAGAACGGTGTGCAGACGGTTTACGAGGTAAACGCAGGGTGTCACTGATTTATTCTAAATGAAGACTACCATATTCAACAAAGGCAGTAGCATCTGTGTATTACATCATGTCATTTGCATCGTGCGTGCTCTGAATGCCGATCGTGTTGCGGGAGAATGACGTGAATGTGAAGTGGCGTTTGCTCGTGAATTTCAAAGAATGTCAGGCGTCGCAAGATTAGAAAAAAACCCATCTAAACTAACCCCAGATTGTTTCAAACAAACAAAGGTTTGGTTAGCTGTACTCTCCTCAGTGAGTGAGCATCCAGAGCTTTACTCACTCTGTTTATACAGCAGCTGAGCAGGAGCTCATGACTCACTGCATCTGCACAGATCTCACCATTCGGCCCCGGAGATTAAAACCGGTGTCATTCCAGTCACTCGTGTTACCTTCAGGCCGCAGCTGACCTTTGAGTCTGACAGGAGCTGAGTGCTTATTCCTGTAAAAATCCCTGAGGAGAAATCCTCTGAGATCGAAGCCATCAAGACTCAATGAATTAGAAGAGAGGAAAACACCAGTTCCCACCAAAATAATTTTAATGATCAATTTCCTTTCAAATAAATGTTTGAACAAATTTTAACTGAAAATAAAACCCTTACATTTGTCCGTTGTTTGTTGTTGTTTGTTTTTGTCATTTTTGAGTAGCCTACTTACCATGACAATAATATTATACGATGTGATGTTTTGTGTCTATGCATAAACCTGTAAATAAAGGCTGTGATAAGGTAACAAAAACAGGCTTCAGTGTCTGAAGGAGGAGACTTTAAGCGCATGCATCAGAGCTGTAATTACATTTGTGCAGCCCATCAGCACTCTGCATATTGCCTTGGGAGGTAGATGTAAGAAATTGATGAAGGACGGTCCCTCCCCAGTCACTTGTTCACTGCATAAATTTGCATACGGAACCGCTCCTATACTCATTGTAACAACCAAATATTTAGCCTCGGAGTTTCATCTCTGACATTTATTACAATTACTGCAGCAGAAAAATCATGAACTTTCTTGTACTGTACAATCTAAGAATCATAAAATAAGAGAAAAAAAAGTAAAACAAGCCACCAACAACTGAACTAAAACCACCAGAAAAGGGCATTTTAGAGTCTTATAGCCCCTCCTTTCTTGCAGCAACTTGAAATTTATCAGCTGGCTTTGCTTAAAAATTGAAAAAGAAACAGTGTCTGTCATCTCATGCTCTGAAGTTGACCCTCATACGACCTGCTTGGCCGCTACAGGCTGAAAATACCTTCCAGGTGAGATAAAGAAAAGCTAATTTCCATCATTTACTGTAATTTATGTTTCCCTCCTCCTGACAGCTGCATGAGAATTGAGAGGCAAGAGGCCCATGAATCAATTCACCGGGGAGCTTGCCTCAAGACAATACTTTCATGGCACACTGCAGACACAATGGTAAATTGGTTGGATAAGGACAAAAGGCACCAAGAAGATTCAATACTTTTCATGTAGCCTGGAGTCTGGAACAAATACAATGACCGAAGCTTGGACAGGATAAAATCCCTCGGAGTCGAAGCCCAAGAAGAGAGTAGGCCTCCACATCCAGATAAAGACCTTTTAAAATTTTTACTCGCATCTGGCACCACAAAGGGGGCAAGAGGAGGCTTTTCCTTATATTTTTATACAGACCAACCTCTAACCAAAAGCAAAACTAGAAAACATAATCAAAGTCATTAAACACAAGTTTTCCTCGATTAAACATTTGAAGCTGGTTATCTGATCCAGTTTCTTCACTGAAGAAAAGTAAGACAGAATTTAACCAGTTTACTTTTCTGCTGGCTGGTGTTCAGGAAACAGATTTGCATGGGCGGCGCTGTCCCTGGTGCTGAAATGGAGCAGAGGACAGACAGAACACTTCGCTTGCTTATTGTTGTAGTAAAATTTTATTTTTGGCCCCTAATCCACAGAATGGAAATTACAGTAAAATTATTATTTTTCTTCTCTTTTGCTTAATGACCTTGATGCTGTTAGCTTTTAGAAGTAATCTCTCATTGAATTAAATCTTTCATAAACTCGAAAAGCTTTAGATTCCCACAGTTGTCCAAGGACACTCAGGTTTAAGATGGCTTCACCACTGCTGTGAAATAAATATATTATTTGATTTTAAAATGAATTTCATTCAACCTCATTAGACTGACCTGGCCACCTGACCCAAATATTCCCATTTCATATTATGGCCATGACACCAAAACACATGGAAAAGTTCAGTTGGGGATGTTCACATCTACACAAAACCACTATGAAAAAATAAAGTCATAAATAGCCAAAGCAAAAATACAAATACAATATATTTTTAACACAAGCTATCTTTACTTATTTGAATATTTATCATGGAGGTCATTTCACAGAGTTTAGGGTTGTATTTTGTGACTGACAGGTGTCTCAGCCTGTCATTATAAGCCATTGTGCCCAACTCATCTTTGCTCCTTCAGCTCCAGTCAGACTCCCTTCTGTGCCTCTAAATTAGCATTTTCTGGCTCTAGAAGATCTTTTTGAGCCATACATCACCAAGTGTAAAGGCTCCAAAACATCCTTTCAGAAACTTGTGGGTGATCGAATGTCCACGTTGATTTTCAGGCTGTAAAATGTATATATAATGTAGTGTAGTAAAGCATAAAAAGATGCTGGAGGTAAAGTTAGTAGAAAAGTCTAGGGTGCACTGGAACAAAAAAATGTGTTTCCAGGCATCCCTTGGCAATAAAAGCATTTCTTGTGTTTGTATCTGAGCCGTAGGGCAAAAGACTACATTTCCCATTTGAGTTCCAAGTTTGAAAGATTAAGGAGCTTTTGCCTCAGGGTCCAAGCCAGCAGGGTGAGGTGTAAGCGAAGCTGCTGCCCCAAAGTACTGGAACAGAAAGTGAAAATCTAGCTGGTGGACTGACGGTGCAGTCGCTCACCAACATGATATCTCCAGAACGTCCAGAGGGAGCTTCTTCAAATTTGGCACAAATGTTCACTTGGCCGAAGTTCTATGTAACATCACAAAACTCAAGACTCAAGAATTCATGCGCTAATTTCGACATAATTTCACACAAATGTCTCACCGGATGAAATGGGGAAGTGATTATGCAAACCTTTTTAAAAGGTCAACTTGACAGTGCCATCTTAATGTTCTGAAAAAATAGTTTTCTGGCCATTATTCAATGTAATAAATCAGGAACGGAAGCGTGACCACAATTCACATTTGGTCAAATACCAAATTGGTGACACTAATCTTCGGGATTCCTTCAAAGTCTTCCTGTGCATATTAAATGCTACATACGGGCACAAGTGATTCCAATCAACCAGCTTTTGTGAAATTGACTTTTTCTTTTCAGTTGACACAGAGTAGTGTTGTTCCTTCTTGTAATTATACACCGTGTACACATTACAACATTGAGATTTGGGAGTGATGATAATAAACTAGCAGCCAGCACTCACCATCACATCAACCACAAGCCCATCTGTCACAGAGCAATAAAACAGCCAGCAATTTCAGCAGCTCCATCGACACAACCAAAGAGGCAAGCTGCAATAGAAGAGAGCCAGTGCATAAAGAGCACCGCAGCCAGCGCGTCATGTTGAGGTGAAATTATTATCTCTCCAGGGGCCATAATTGGCAGCAGAACATCTGAACTAATGAGTGGTCTGACAGCTGACTGCCTTTTTGAAAAGGTTGTGTTGAATATAGATTATGTTGGAGTGTTTAATGTTTAAGTGGAGCAGTGAATGACCTGGTTAACTTTGCTCGATTTGAAAAAACAACATTATGTCGAACCTACAATTTCCCTTTAAAATACAGTTTTCCACACAGATATAATTTGCATTTGTGACATTAAAGTCCATAATGATATATATATATTTGTTAAAGTCTGCACTCTTTGAAATCCTGTATTGGAGGTCTTTTTCATGTTTTTGCCCCACAAATTGAGCCTAGTTTCAGTTAAAACTTGTTTTGGTTCCTTAGATTGAACTCATCATGAGTTTACAAGTAAGGCTGGACCTCCAGGTGTGTGTGTGTGTGTGTGTGTGTGTGTGTGTGTGTGCGCAACCCGCTCTCTTGGTAAAACACGAAATAGACACGTTGCTCCATTACAGCAAAACGTGAAAAAGCCTACGATTTGGCCCGTCTAAGCGTGACAGTTTCACGTTGTCCTGCATTGGACGAAAATGCTATCTCACATTTTGCTGTAGTAGACCGGCGTTTCTATTTCACGCTTTTCTGTGATAGTGGCTTTGGTGTGTGTGGCAGGGCAGAAATAGTTCAAATGGACAGGGGAGCTCTCTAATGCAGCCACACTTCGTGAGTGCCAGTAATAAGCCTGCCAGCGTACCTTTAAAAGTTGCCAGGAGCAGCAGTAAATTAGAGTTAAAA
The DNA here is from genome assembly GCF_022577435.1 of Embiotoca jacksoni. NCBI lineage: Eukaryota > Metazoa > Chordata > Actinopteri > Embiotocidae > Embiotoca > Embiotoca jacksoni. Next base: position 1,265,796 of record NW_027185398.1, read on the forward strand.
ATAAGTCAGAGCTTCAACATTGAAAATCCTGACCCTCTCCCACACCGTGCTCTTTTCATCCTCCTCAGCCCTCACAGGGCTTTTCTCTGCCTTCAGGCCATGTGATGACAGTCGACAGGCGCTGTGACCGCTGATGTGCCATAGCTATAGCCTCACTCCATTTTTTTTAAAAAGTGTGATGTGGAGGAGAGTCGGGGTTTGACCAGCCGTCCAGAACAACTTAGGCCCTTTTGAAAGCCCATGAGTCAACGCAGGACTCGGGGAAAGTTTGTGTCAGGCTGATCAATCAGACCCCGGCATTCTTCGCCAGAACCCAGGAGAGCTAATTGTGATTTATGTTTTCACACCTCATTACTTTTTTATATTACTTCTGTGCTTTGAGGGAAAGAGGTTCTTTTTTTTTTTTTTTTTTTTTTTTTTTTTTTTGCTTTCTACAGTATTTTGATGGAAAGACAAAAAAAAAAAAAAAAAAAAGCAAAAAAATAAATAAAAAATGCCCAGCTTCTCCTGGAGGCGATGTCAATTAGGGATTCCAGATACTGTCAAGGCAAAGAGAAGAGTTTCCATGATGTCTTAGGGGTGAAGACCACCTACCTCAGCAGCTCTCCAACTGAGATGCCTTCTGGAGGCATTCGCTCACATTTCCCATGAAGCTCGGAGTTCAATTGGACAGTAAGCACATATCTTGCCAGGCACAATTACACAGACAGGGGTGAGTTTAAAATGGAATATAAAGGTCTAGATTTAAAGCTGTTATGTGAAGTTGTGGCTGTCAAGAAACAAAACATGCTGAATGGTTATCAGCACTTTTGCATATAACTCAAGATATTCATTTGCAACTAGAAACGTCATGAGAAAATCTTAACAGGAGACTCAAGATATCGAGTCACCAAGGGAAGTCAGTGCATCTTCATATAATCCAGTATATGGAAACCTCTGAAGCATTGAATTGAATACAGAGCCATCGTTTGCCAGTGAAGCGTATTGACATGAATTTAAAAATCTAATATGTTGTTGATGCTAGATGGGTTTTTTATTAACATCTTTTGCTAATCTGGGATTTTTTTGGAACACAAATCTGTATTGGTGCATTGGTTCAGATTACTGCTGACACTGAACAGCACCACTTACTTTTAGTTATTTGTTCATTTCTCATTGAATATTTCTCTTGTTCACCAGGTAGAAAAAACAATAGATATATATTTTTTTCTATAGTATAGATAATAGCTACTATAGACCAGAGCTGCCCAATTTGGGGCCCGCGGGCCACCTTTGGCCCTCACTTTCTTTCTTTTGGCCCGCCATGGTATTTAACAAGCTCGTCCTTATTCTCCCCCCAAAAACCAACAACGATATAGATGTTTTATGTTTTTGACAATAATTTCTACAAAATAATAAAATTACAATGGAACAGATTAAAGTGTTTTATTTATTCCAAAATTTTATTTTAGACCTTGAATGGAAAACTTTGTGAAATGAAAAGTGATTTTATATAACAAACATTTAGTTTTGGCCCACTGTCCTCCATCCAGATTAATATTTGTCCTATTAAGGAAAGAATTTGAGACCCTCTGGTACAGACGTACGTCATGGTGTTTGCCTAAATATCAGATGTTAATCATTCATATTGTTGTTGTCACTTCCTGTGTCACAACATCAATAATTGATGGATAAATCTACACAGATTCTGAAGTACTTCCGTTTATTCTCTCATGGCAGATACGACCTCATGGGACCCCATGGCTGCTACGGTGGCGTGTCAAAAGATCATTCTCTTGAAATACGGCGTCACCACGTCCAGTGCTTTGCTCTCCTTTTGACTCCCTCATCCAAATACGCAATTAACTGGGGTCGTCATCCATGGCCAGTCGTGTCAGTCGATGGAGCGGATCTGCCACAAATAAATTAGTCCTCGAGAAACCTCTGAGCTCCCCACATCAAACGTCGCACAACTAATTGGGCACTTGAAAGGAAATGAAAAGTTGAATGTTGTCTCGAAGAAAGTGAAAGTGCGTAATTGGAATGCAAAATAGAAACCCCAGGAGAGCCCTCTTCACCTGAGTGCCTTCCCGGTATATTTATTAACCTTTATCACATCAACAGACGATGAACATGAACTTCTGGGATGACCTTTCGGTGTTATCTGTTAACTATGCAGGAGGAAGTTGGGGGTGAGAAGGTCGCGAGTTGGAGAAGTTTGGAAGTCTTTTTATCCCGCTGAGTGTCAGGTGTGGATAATGGCACATCAAATACCCTTTTTGCAAATCGTACCCCGGTTTTCAGCCTCTGCGCGCCGGTCTTTGTGCAAATAAAAAAAAAAAAAGAAGGGTAAGATTGATGCTCCGCTGTCCTTCATGTATCACTGCCTCACACGCCTGAATGATAATCCTGCCCATCAAACGCAGGGCAAGACAACACAGTAGCTGCAGTCATTTTCTTTTCTTTTTTTTTTTTTTTAAGAAGCACCGGTCCGCTTTGATGTCTGAACAGCTTCTCTTCACGTCTGATGAAACGAGCCGGACATAGTTTGGTGAACTGAGGTTCTTGCTTTTGTACTAATAACTGTGTGCAACAAATTTTAGGGCAGACATATACTTTTCTAAACGGTGCGGAGTTTATTACATGTTGAAAACACCTCTGCAGTCTGTTTTTTTTCTTTTTTCAAACAAACAGTAAAGCCCCAGAGAGGTATGAGAGGTGAGCAGCAACCTTGAGATTAAAAACAAAAAAAATAAAATGTGGTAACAACATCCTGCTGATTTCTTTGTAAAATAAGACGAGAATTTTTCCCTCAGTAGCGACTGTTAGGGTGTCCTTGAACAGAGCCTTTAATTATTCACTCAAAATGTTCTTTATGTATGAAAGTCCCAAGGGATAAATCATTCCTTTACTGGACATCAGGAAATAAGATAGGTACTGTTTAAAAACTCATTGGACAAAAGGGAAAACATATTTTGGCTAATGGAACCAGGAGATGTAATTTCTAAAATAAAGTCAGAACAGGAACAATACAAATACGGACATCATGATGCATTGGTGCGAGCAGTTTATTACAACCAACATTTACATTTTAAAGTTAAGCGACCTGTAGCGGTTGAATAAATAACAACAATCCAATCTGGTGTTTCGTCTTGTTATGCTCCTTTGAGTGCAGCCAGCAAGCTAGCATCTACTGATTTACATTTAGGGAACATTGGTAAACTTTAATGTCTAGCGATATCCCTAAACTGCATTAAAATGAAGGACTTGTACCGTACTGTGTCTCGTAACTTTCTTTTTTTTTAACTTTATAAAATTGGTATTAAATAAATGATTTTAAATGAACCGGTATGGAAGTCAAGGGATCTCGACCAACATAGAGAATTTAGATTTTACGATACCCGGCCTTGTTACCGTTTTGAGTCTGTAAAAACCTGAGACTTTCTCCGATGTTAATGAACAGCAACACAATGACAGCAGGCTAATGCTCTGTGCTGATGCTCTCGACATAAATAAAGAAGGAATTATGTTGTGTCTAAGAACCAATGCCACAATGAAATAGACTTTCTTCGTTATTGATATTTAAAAAACAACAATAAACCTGTCTTGAATTCTCTGTCATGCTTTGAGTCATACTGCCTGAAACAATGATTTCATCCCATCTCGGTCTTCTTTTGTGAAAAGTGACCCTCTGCCGGCCAAAATGGCAGAAACACAGTATCATGCAGGTCCCTCAGGGCCACTTCCGCAATGACACATGTATTTTAGGAGCCTTGCTAAATTAATTTCCATTTTTCCTCTCAATCATATCTCCCTGCCTGCGTTTGGAGTGAGCATGCTCCATGGGAAATCGATTAAATTATGCATGGGAACAAATTGATACTCTGAGTTAAAGGTGGTCCTTATCATTAATTCCCCTCCTCTTCATTATCCTGTTATGATTCAAATGAATAATTGAAAATTCAATACTGTCACTGTAACCCAAAATGTCTCTGAACACAGTGTCTGCTCTTCATTTTTAGGCATTATGGGATGTCATGGGTGTAGCAGGCTGAAAAGAAAGAGGGTTTAGAGGGTGGCTCCTTCTTTTATCTGTCTCATTACAAATTCTTTCAAATCTTCTTTTTTAATTGCCATGGCCATCACCAGTGTAGTGCATATGCTGATCAAATGATGGAATCTTGATTAAAAAGAGGCTCCACTGATGTTTTCAAGGATTTCTTTTTGGTTTTACTTGTGAAGTTTTTTTTTTTTTGGCAACCTCATAAAAAATGTGCATTCATTATTTTTTTTAAATTCTGCTGCAGTGAAAGAATATTACATTTATCGCCTTGTTGGCATATTGCAACCATGGATACTGCATAATGTGTGACATATAATACATTTACCAACTGAATACGAAATTTCAGACATTGCTGCCTTTGGCAGAGTAGCAACCTGTGGCGCTGAAAAATAAAGCCAACGTGGAGTGCTGAAACATGCAGTTCCTTAAATGGCCACTTGAAGCAGATTCAAAAAACGAGTTAATTCTCAGAGAACTACCTACAGGTTTTAACAACCAGGCTTTTTTTGGCCCACCACAGCTCCACCAATTCTTTGCCTATTTTTGGATTACCTGGGGGTAAAGCCGAGTCAGGCGCTGCCAAGATGGCGACGGCCAGAACCACAAGACTGGTCTTCAAAATTGCTCTTCAGGACACTTGTGGTTGATGTTATGGCTACTTCCATTTTTTGCTTACAGTCAATGGTTTAAATACCCAAAACATGTCCACAGACAAGTCATCCAATTGTATAGAACTATAGATCTATACAGACTGATTTGGCATCATTGGCTACAAAAATATTGCTTAGTACAAAAAATATAGAGTACATTCAAGAGTGTGGATTTACATTTTATGCAGTTATTGAATTGCAAATGTATTTTAATCCACTAATACAAATATCTAGTTACCACAGATTTAAAAAAAAAAAAATGTACATTTGTCAATTTTTTAAATACAATTTTAACACAGCTAGAAACTGTGTTTTTTCCCCAATCATACCATGCCATTTTAAATCGATCCGACAACTTTGAGCAACATACTACCAACTCTTTCTTATCTATTTATTTGACTTTGGTTTGAAACAAATTTGAATAAATCTGATTAATTTAAAAGAGTAAATGACCCCACAGTTTTCTTCTTCCATAAACACAAAAAGCTGCATCTCGATCAAACTGACAAATGAGGATAGAATTGCGCAACGGATCCTGTGGTACTCAGAAAGGCATCGCAGGCTGCACAAAGGCGGCTGAAAGGGGACGGATCGATGAGAGAGGAGCAGTGGGCGTTGGTCAGTGAGGGAGTCACCAGCCCCACTGCACCAATCCATCATTTTGGGTTTTCAAATCTTCCCCACACCCACCGTATATTGACATGCTGGATGATACATGACCACCGGGTACTCGGGATGTTTGATTTCAGAGCAAAGTGTATGGATTTTTTTTTTCTTCACAGACAGCAACACACGTGTCCTTTCAACCACTCCAGCGGTCTGGTAAATAATTTAGTAACCACCTCTCCTGTGAGAGCTCGAGTACTATGTAGGCCAACATGTCTGACGGAGTCGTGAAAGCCCTCCTTCTGCCTGCCTGTGGTAATTCTGTGCATTAAGCTTGGTGGCATTAGATATTAACCAGCTCTATTTCAGCTCTTTCAGTTGCGGCTTTGATGCCAGGTCCGCTCAGTGTTTTGATCTCAGAACACAGAAGCCTGAAAAAAAAAATGAAAAAAAAGGCTGGTTTGGCAGTAGTGTTTCAGTTCAGATGGTGGATCTGGAAAAAAAACCAAAAACCAAAAAAACCATCATCCCCAACGTGAAAACCCAGAAAAACCAACACTGATCACAAGCTGGAAGGTAGTCTCTCACTCGGGGAAACTCCCCCCAGTCTGTCTGATTGTTGCTGTGTATGACAGAAATACCATGTAATTAAAATTTTTCTTGCCCTCGTGCTTTAATAAAAAAAAAAAATCATTCTTACTAATTTTCACTTCTATTGGTCATTTAAGTGTCTTTGGTCGTTAAAACCTCACAACAAAAAAGAAACAAGCGTTTACCCCATTCTTGAAAAATTATATATATATATATTATATGTGGGTTTTATTCAATAAGAGTAATATGGGGATTATCCTAATGCTGTTGAAAAGTGTTCAGCACCCACTAATGTCATTATGGTAGCTCAGCCCTCATGATATCAGTCAGCGTGATGCATAGCAAATTTACAAAGCCAACGATCAACATAATGATCTTTCTATAGAAGATACCAGATTTATCTGTGGCACTATAGATGTACACTGTGCTGCTAAAGATTATTATTTTGAAGGGTTTTTGGATGAATGAGGTGCCACATTTATGAATTACATCAGAGTTCTTGGGGAGGATGGCTGGCGTACAAAACACTCATATTGTAGAGGCCGCCATCCAACAAAAGCATTTCAGCAAAGGTTACGGGAGAGGTGGTGGTTTTAAATAAATGTAAATAAATTCATTGTGACGTTGCTGTACTGATGCACACCATGACATTTGCTGTAAGGGCCTGAATGAGTTTTATATTGCTGCAGTTACAGTGTCAGTGATTTAACACACATGTTGGTAGATACAATTTTCCTCATTACATCGATAAGTTAGACTGTATATAAAAATGAACATAGCCTCCAGGTCTGAAAACTGAAGCCACATCAGAAGTCCCCTTATGTGTAATACCATTGAGGACCACCAGGGGCTGGCCCCAAATAGACTCCAATCGATGATCAGTGTTTTGGTGGTCCTTCTTATAATAATTTGGCTATTAGAGGGATGTTTGAGGGGGCATGTCTGGTTTGATTGACATGCATGGAGTGCAGTCAGGTTGCCTGTGTGGGTGGGCGGGGCATAGTGTCCTCGGGTTCAGAGTCTGATCCACCTTTCGCTCCTCGCTAGCTTGTCCAAATATGGTCACTTCTGGATCCACTTGGCCACTTGGATGATAAAAAACAAACAACAACAAAAAAACCTTAATCTGGTTGCAATTACATTTATTTCAAAACCAACCAATGATTTGTATATTTACAGAATACTCAATGTCACTGCAAAGACAGCTGTAGTCAAAATGAAGCCTTGGCTGACATGTTTCCCATCGTCCTCGTTGGAGAATCAATGTGCCAGTCTCCTTCTTCTTGCACAGTAATAATTCTACAATCTGAGTGTCAAGATAAAAAATAAAAAAATAATAATAAAAAAAAAATACTTGGCAGCTGTCACACATCACCAGAGAGGGGGAACGAGACGTCTTCAGGGTCCATAACAAAAAAATTAATGAGCTCTTCCCAGTATGCCTTCATAGTTTTGTCACAGCTGGACTCGAGATGGTTCAGTTCCCTCACTGGGGATCCTTCACTATAATCTTGTTATTTGTGCAGTTATGGCGAACTATAACACATCACATGACTGTACTTTATCGTATGCTTTGGTTAGTGGTGGGGGATTTCAAGCTAAATGAGCTGCTGCCTAAATTTGAATCCTGAACATCCAGCAACTCTTGGATAGTAAACCAAGAGCTCTGACTTATTTAGCATGACGGTGGTTCACTCTGGCAGATTCTACTACGCAAAGTGTTTGCTGGAGGTGACGGGGAAACCATGCGGTTGCCAGCTGGGGGACGAGTACATGTGCGCCTTCCACATCGATGTTTCAGGGTCTGTTCGCTCCACCGGTTCCCGCAGAGACCAGCGCACTGCTCTTTCTGCTGTCGGCCACCAGCAAACACACAGCGGTATGGATCCAGAGCAGAGACTGTTTTCTACTGCGCTGCTCACACAGAAAAACGAAATGTACATTATGATATCTTTAATGGTATCGAGAACAAATTTAGCAAGAATTTGCACTATAATCTGACATGTTAACTGATTTAAAAAATGTTTTTGTGTTAAATCTAAGTGATTTCAGTCGATCCTCACGATCCTTATATCAAAGCTGCATGACCTTCAATAATCAGCGGGTTGGATTGACCTCTCAGTTTGGAAAAATATGCTTGTTACATGAGTATATATGAAGTTAACTGTTGAAAACACAGCTAAAAGGACAAACTGTGATATAATCAAAGGTTACTGCAAATGTTTTCCGACATGGAATCATCCATCTATACCCGTTATATTCTGAACTGTGTCACGGGGAAGCTGGAGACTATCGCGGCTGATTTTGGGAACAACCTGGACAGACAGAAATAGACATGCACGCTCGCATTCACACTCAGGGCAATTTAGAATCACCAAGTAACCTCACATGCATGTTTTTTTGGATGGTGGGAGGAATCTGAATCTTCTTGCTGTGAGGTGCTAACCGCTGCAACACCATTGCGCCTCATGGAAAATGGAACCAAAGTCTTGAAAGTGGTCCACAAAATGGAAATATAAATCCATGACACCTGCTATGGAAGACTATGCAAAAAATGTATAGCTCCAGAAAAAAACATACATGAACCTTGTGGTGAGATTTTATTCAGTCTGATTGATTTCCTCTGATATGTGAGACGTCTGATAGGATACAGTAAGTATTTATACAAAAGATGGATTTTTTGACTGCAGCATTTAATAACACATGATTATTAAACACTTCAGTTATAATCAAGATAATTATAACTGGACTGAATATTCATAAGGCCTAAGAATAGGTCAGGGAAAGATACTGGTGTTAAGCAAGTAACAAATTACATTTAAATGAGCTGGCTAATTAGATATCTACTGTAAAAGGACTTCCTTCATAAGTGAGCTCAAAACTGCCACACTAATCTTATTTTATTTATTTATGCGGTATATATACCATCTGTATGTTCCCTGTGCTGCACTGAGTTTTGGATAATTCTTTTCAAAGCCTGTTTATACTGTAGCTCCACAATGTGGAAGAACTTGAACCCAAATTTGAGTCTTCGTCATGAACAGATTTATAAAAGATTTTGTCAATCTGTTCAGAGCACAACTCATTTTTTACAACTTTGCATAATGAAGTTGTAACTCTGAATGAATGTTAGAAGAGTATTCTCTCGTGCACGAGGAGATGTGAATTCAGATCCCGGGATGAATCCCCGCAACACGAGAATCAATCAAAAAGCGAGCACAGACATGATGAACAGCAGCCCCAAGAAACACCGAGCGATTTAATCAGCCTCGCGAAGAGGCAGGTCGGAACCGGGTTGACGGGCCACAACCGGCGACGGAGGCCCCTCGAGGCTAATCTGAACTTTCAAAGAAATCCAATTATAACGCCGGCACTAAAGAGACAAACATTTGTCGTCTGTTTTTTGGGTAACACTGCTTCTGTACAAGAAAAAAAAATGAAGGTGTTTTCTAACCGTGACACCAGGGGAAATAAGGCTCAGCTGCCGCGGCTATTATAAAAGTGAGCAAGTCCTTTTGTGCGGCTGAAATGTTGCGTCTGCACCGACGTAAAGACTCTTTGTTTGTGTGCTCAGTTTGTTTTCCTGGAGTCACATTGCCATCTCTATCTCTCTCTATCGGCGACAGAAGTGAAACAGTAAGACTACACTGATATCCACAATTAAAGGTGTAACACAGCTTTGCCCTGAGATAATTTCTGTTTTTACAGCCACAAGTTGTACTTTTACATGTATGTAGTTGTAGATATGCATGCCTTTGTACTGTAACTGTAATGCTGCATTCAATCAGTATTGCGGTATTAAACTAACAGGAAAACCACTCGTTATTAGGAAAAGGGTTATTCAAAGGTCTTTAGCTTGAGCGCTGAGTTTCAATTTAGCCTACACCAGAATTTTCTTTTTTGTGTCACAACCTTTTAGTTGCTGGTTACTAAATGAAACGAGATGCATATGACTGCTATAATGTTCAAGATGCCATTAGAGTGGATCTGACTCGATTTGATTGGCAACCCGAGGACACCATGCCCCGTCCAGCTATCGCAGAAACCTGACTGCACCACAGGCCTGTCAATCAAACAGACACGCCCCTAAACATTACGCTTTTTGGGACATAATATCTAATTAATGATGTGATTATTATCAGATGGACTGCCATAAAAACTAATAAGAAGAAGTGACTTTACTGAATGTTATCACAATGACTTGTTGAAAAAAAATTACGGATATATTTAATTACAGAAGTTCAATGGGAGTCTATGGAGCCAGAGCCTTTTTGGGGCCAACCCCTAGTGGCCATCGGTGGAATTGCACTTAATGGCACTTCCTCATTAGCCTCCACTTGTCAAACCCAGAAGCTACGATCACTTTTATACACAGTCTAAGTGTGTTAGCAATAAAGCACGTGAGCTCAAGAGTAGTGATCACCTCAACAGTAGAAATAGAGTTGCAGGGTTCACACAGGAGAGCAGGTAAAAGGCTAAAATCCAAATCTTTACTTTCTGTCTCGAGGTCATAAACAGTTCGGCAGTCAGACTAGTAAACAATCCTCACAATAGAGAGGGCGAAAGACTAAAAGTCACGCAGACAAAAAAGGTCAAACACAAGGAACAAACAAAGTTGGAGGACTTGACTGCAAAGAGTTCAACGGCTGTCTTGGAACTAGGAGGTGGAAAGGCTGGCCTATATACACACTTCACTGATTGGATAACACGGCACAGGTGTGTGCCGAAATTGGCAGGAAACGGAACAATGACAGGAAATGAAAGCGCAAATGACACAAATGGAGGTGGATGGCTTACAAAATAAAACAGGAAGTTAAATACGGAGTCCAAAAGAGATGTGATTATCGACCGTGGATAAGAGACCCGAGAGAACTGGCTCCTCTAATTATCTGATTGCTGCTGATGAACCACAGCTGAGGATGTGTTCACATGTGCTGCGGTCACAACCAGCCATGGTTTCTTCATTATACATACCAATATATCGTAATGCAGCTCAGCCTTTTCCTATGGATCAGAGGGAATTGATGCAATCGAAGGCAAAATATTGCAAAGAAACACAAAACTTGTAGTGAGGTAACCCAAGACTATTGGGAGGGGATGCAAAACTTATTCTGAGGAAAAGCAGACGTTGTTAAAATTCTCTCTGTGACCCTTCGGGGGCTCTGACAAGTTTCTTGCAAAAACAATGTGCAGCCCGGAGGAGGAGACCGGTTGAAACTGTGGAACCTGATTCCTGGAATCTCAGTGTGAAGTCAAGGCTTCTGTGTGCTCTTTGGTTCTCCTAGAGATCTTACGGAGACTGTTGGTGTTGAAGTGTTATGCTCTTCTTTTTCTTTTTCCCAATTATAACCCCTCACACTCTTCCTTTCTACCGCTTTGTTGACAGTTTAGCAACTGGAGCATATCCGTTCTTACCCAACCGCCCATATACCTCACGATGCTCAGCTCACACGTTGCATTGCAGTTTACTTGATAATTTGGCACAGTTGCTCACCCGGTCTACCTCAACCGCTCTTTTTCTATTTTTAGGTCCAATTTAAAGTGTGAGAAGCTCTATTGTTGCACTATCTGCTGAGAAAATTGCATGTGTTTTAGGTGCATTCAAGCAATCTCACCGCGTCTGACTCGCCGGCTTAATGAGAAGTCTTATCTGCACCTTACACTAATACCCCATGCATATTTGAATGTGTTTAACGTAAAATCATGTCCCCACAATACCACGACTCTAAAATTGTTTTTCATTAAAAGAAAATGTACTCTTTTGTTGCGTCCTAATAAGGGCCAAGCATAATGTAGGATGCGAGTTTGTTGTAGCTCTGTGATCAGCGACTATTTTAAACTCCTATTACCCCTGTTTCATCTACGCTATGATTTCTGGGTCAGAAAATCCTCTTGAATATCAACACATATTTTCCCCACCTTTGTCAGTTGAACATCCATATGGTGTCACAGATAAGTACTGTGCCAAATTTTTTTTTTTTTTTAAATCAGATGTCCCAATTTCATCTCCAACTGGAAAATGTTGAGTGTTCGCTAATTATAAGTGGACTGTCCTAGTTTATAATGACATACCGTTTTTTATGTTCTTCAAAAAGTAGCACATTAGTAAAATCAGGTAACTTTAGTTTTGGGTTACAACAAAACTTATGGTGTCTTTGAACTTTTTTAATAATTAAGACAAGGATTTTTTTTCACTCCATTTTTGGAGCTTTATGGAGAATTAAAATATATTTTTTAGGTGGACTTTCATCCACACAGCATAAAAATCCAAATACTTTGTTTGAATGTTAAAATTTGTTAAGGTTAATAATTTAGGCAGAGCTATAGCACTCCACACCTCTGGAAGTAATGAGCAATCTGCATTTTAAAGCACACGGATCTCTTACAATACTGTGCATTGACGAGCATCTCAAATGAGATGAACTTCTCTTTAAGCCCCTGACTTCAGATTGAACACCGTGAGTTGCCCAGTGGTTCATCTCACACAAAAAGCCAGCATTTCAATTTCAAAGCTGGCCATTTGCTTGAAGCGGCACGAGGCTCCTCTGCATAAATCTCTACCCATCTCTTGACGGTGGAACAAATGAATGTCTTAAATTAAATTTAAGACAATTAGGCCGCCTGCTATATGTAATTGGTTTTCTGGACGGATCAAACGGCTACAGCTCGGGCCTGGACGAGAGGAAATGTGGGCGGACTCTGAAATTCAACGAGGGAACTTGGGCTGAGGAGTCCCAGATGCTTCATCAAACAGTGTGGTAATAAGATATTACAGTGTTTCCACATGGGAACCCGGACAATCTTTATGTCAGGCTTGCAAGTCTCCTCTTTTCTCTTTTCTCCTCCTCAGCACATGGTCCACTCCTTGATAGCCATATAGAAGGTGATTTAAATTACAACGCTCTCTGCCACAGCTGCTTCAGAGCTAAAATTCAGATGTCAGGCTCATAGCATTACTCTCCGTTATCAAATTTCCATAGACGACTGGCAGTTCAATTTTGCAGCTCAGCAAAGCTTAATCCCGAATAGCACTTTCTGTGAAGGTTTCAGATTGAGCTCAGGGAAAGACTCTGTAATATTCATGCACCATGTTTGAAAGGAGTAAGACTATACCGAGGAAGCCAAAACAAGCTTGTGATAAAAAGCTACGAGCAGGCCTGTTGAAGTACTAATCATGTAGAGAGCAGTTTTAGGAGGGGCAGTAGCTGAGCTAAGAGAGACGTGATTGGTAAAGAAGCTAGGAATGCGTAGGAGGTGAACACTTCCTGATTCCCGTGGACGTCTCCAACTTCCAAAACTAATTTTGGTTACAAACTGTCGGCTGGGAAACAAAAATCCCATTCCTGCTTTTTGGTTACAAATCATCACTTATCAGACCTCCAAAAATGCTGAACTCATGACCATTATCAAAGAGAAACTCACTGATTCAATGGAAGACCTGCAGCTGCAGACACAAATATTAAGCTAACCTGTTTTTCACCCACTATTTTGAGCTGTAACTACTTTATCCAGTGCAGGAATACAATGTAAAAGGCGACAGACAAGCATGATGCAAAATAAAGGCCATACAGGGGAACATCAAGCCCAGATTCTACTGTAATTTAATTTCTTCTCTAATGACTTAAGATGTCTAAATCATATGAGCCACGTTAGATTTAAGTCAAAATTTCAGTCCATTTTAGTTCACTCAGGTGCATCGAAAATACCTTTAAGGAATAGTTGTACACTCTCGGCAAGTGAATAGAAAGCATGACAGATTTAAAAAAAAAAAAAAAAAAAAAAAAAAAGGAACAGAATCATTTTACCTGAATACATGAAGACAAAAACCAAAAGAAAACCAGTGAAGAAATGAGGAGAATAGAAGTCCAACAATTTCACATTTACCAGACGCTCGGAGCTGGATAACCACAAAGAGCGAGAATCCTGAGCCACATTAGTTGAATCTATACCACAGCTGGTTACCCAGCGAGAATGCTGGTTGATTAAATGTAAGATGATGTCTTTTTATGCAGACAGGAGAAGCAGCACATCAGAACAGTGTGGGACTGACAGCTTCCCGGAAAGAAACATCATTGAAGCACAGTAGTATTTATAGGCAGAGCAAAACATCCTGTTTATCTCCCTCCAATCCGTGTGGAGCAGCATGCAGTATTTATGCTCCCGGTCTACATCTTCTATTTATGGAGAGAGAAAGTTTTATATATAATGCAAGTCTCTACACACGAGGTTTTGAGGGCATGTTTCTCAGACTTGGCATCATCGTACGCCAGCGAGCACGTGAGACTCCGAGAAGAAATGCTCACTAATTGAGGTTAGGAGAGCTCTTTAACCGAACTTCTTAAATCCCTTTCAGCCTGTTCGTCGTCTCGTTTTAACACAGTGAAATGGAGAATTGTCCCCTCGGAGTCCTGTGCTTAAATTAAATGGCTTATAATACGTCAGACCATCACAAAGGTGGCTGGAAAAGCAGGTCTATTGTTGGTAGGGGTGAGGAAAGGTCTCCAGGCTACTTTATTCGTTAAATGGACCTATTATAGCTTCATCTGAGTTGCCGCAGCTGCTGCGATTTCATGTCAATGGACTTGTCAATCAGAGTCTCCCCAGGATGCTGCGATACCTATCAAGGTCTCGCTGGATGTAGAGCTGTGAAGTGGAGAGTGAGGCTCTCTCAGTGTGATGACCGTCAACCAGCAGTCTGATGGGTACCTCAAGAGGTAATTTGCATATAAAACATGTGAATCAGAAAGCCTATCTGTTTGGAGCACATGGTGTCCACTGGACATAATTTAATGTAAAAATAAACCAGGCTTTTTCAGGGTGGTGGTATTGGTCTCGCGATATATAGAAATTCAGCACCACCGGTCATGCACTGTTGGTCTCTCTGTATTTCCATCTGCAGCTACACAAGCAATGGTTCATGTAAACATACTGTGCGTACTGGTCTTTAGGAGCAGTCGGTGGTACACAGCCTTCAGACTGAACTTTAAGGACATTTAACTTTTCGGTTTTTTTCATTCCTAAGAGACGCAAATGCAGCTTCCCTGAAAGCAGAAATGACAGGTGTCCACATGTGGAGCTACTTCAGCATCTTTAATTGGCGAAATTGGTTAAGAATAAAATACTAAACACAACACATCTACACTGCCAGAAATTGCTACAGGTGGGGTAAGAACAGGTATGGCAGGTGCATATAGCAAATCCATTCATCATTTTCCATCCATTGGTATATCCTTGCATCCATCCATCCATTTTCTACCACTTATCCCAGGTCAGGATCCCAAAACGTTCTGGGGCCGATGAGCTGTATCATCTCTCTAGTGTGTTTTGGGTCTACCCTGCAGTCTCATACCATTTTGATATGCCTGAAAACGGAAATGGAAGATTCCTTTCAACTGGCTGCTTTTGACACGAAAGGCTTTACTCCGAGCTTCCTCCGGATGTTGGAGCTTCTTACCCTGTCCCTAAGGTGAGCCGGCCACCCCGCAGAGGAATTCCCATTCTTTCAGACACTACCCAAAGCTCATGACCATAGGTAAAGGTCGGAACCTACATTAACTGATAAATCCAAAGCTTTGCCTTCCTGCTCAGCTTCCTCTTCACCAGAACGGTAGAATAGCTGCTTCACCGCTGACGCCGCTGCAGTCAATATATCCTCAGTAATATTTTCTGCACCTTTACTATGGTCACCATACAGTGTATCAGCAGTTAGAACAGTCAAAATGCCACTGATATCAGCAGGTCTGTCCATGTCCTCATGAAGGTTATTATCTCTATCCGCCCTTAAAAGAAAAACTCCAGATTCCAGTTACAGTCTGTGCACACTGGCTAGTACATAGGGCCAGGGGCCAGTGCCCAGTGGAGAGCAGTTAATTGACATTGACTGCTGAATGTCTACAGGACACCAATAGAGTCACAGATCTCCTGCTGCCTGAGTGCCGCTCAGAGAGCACAAAGGCAGCTCGGTTTGAAAAGGCTACTTCGGAGCATGAATGCTAATGGAATTGATTTATACCTCCATTTCCTGCAGGGAGACTTGTGGACTTTTATTGCAAAGGAGGAGCCAAGACCCTTGTGAGTGCTCAACAGCCTGAAGAGGAGGAAAGATGCCCAAGTAAAAACCGTCAGAGGCATTGCAGTTGTGTCGCAAAAGAGAGCTACTAGATCTGGAGCTATTATGGAAGTCCACCAGAGAAATGGCTGTGAACATAATGGCACAAAAGAAGGCAGGACGGAAAATTCCCGTGAAGATGTTGGTGGTCTCAATTTAGTAAAATGCAGATTAATGTTTCCTGTGGTAAAGAATACTGTCCCTATCTTTACCTTTAAAGCTGAACAGTGCGCTCAGCTGACTGAAGGGTAAATTAACTGAAGTAGCCAGCTGGCTGATTAGTAATCATTTAGCAGCCACTAATCAGGCTATTATCTACTTGATATATGACTACTGACAGCAAGGAAGAGATGGTTATCTTACTCAATAACCGGATTTGGAAGCTTAAAAAGCTAATGTTGCATTAAGGTTGTGTAATGTTAACCAGAACAAATCCGACAGGCTAAAACTTCTATTTTTTTGAGACGGTTGTGTCAAATGATTAAAACGAAGAATGTTAAAATCCCAATATGTTTTTATATTTTGACCTATGATGTCTGAAAACCTTTATACTGTAACTACTGCAGCTATAACATCATATTTTTCAGACCAGCCCACACTCTCTTTCAAGTACATTTTGAATGAGTCTGCAGGGCACCATTTACATCTAGAGCTAATATTCACTCCCACAGCTGTGAGTAGTTTAAAGGCACAGTCACATTCATATTATTAATTAAGTCCAGCTTACACATCAGTGCTGGTATAACTCCATGTGAAAACAGTTCATGTTATCTGTGGCTTTAGAGGAAGCTCTCTAATATCAGAGGGAATACACTCTGATTATGTCATGGTGATGTCATCAGGTTTACTTTGTTTCTTGTGTAATGCTTCAAAAGACCGGCATTAATGAGGCTCTTGAAAGTTATTGTTTTGCATTATGGGCTGTGTAAGTTTTCATGGGTTTATTTTAAGTGCCTCAGAACGAAGAGTCAGGATGTCCTGGCCTCCTTCTGCTTCCTTTCTCTTTTACAATTTTCACAATCTTATCCTCACTATTTGCAAAATGCAAGAATGAGAAGTTCAGGGTGGTGAATAAGTGTCCAACATGTTGGACTTGAATGCTGGGGAATGTCAGCCTGGCTCCGCTGGACTGTTGCTCACAGCGTCAGTCTTCGCTGTATTACAGTCTGGAAACCCTGTTAGCATTAAGGTTTGTGGACCAATCAGCGACCAGTGGCGGTAGCTAAGCACAATGACGTTGAAGTAGTTCCAACAATGGTGGTGGCGGTAATGTTTTAGCGCACAACTGCATGTGGCGGTCAATGCAAAATTGTTAAAGGCTGCCACAATAATTTAGAAATTAACTCAAGGTCTACGGCCATTCGGATGCAACGACTGGAATCAGTCCTCAATGGAGGGTCACCAGACTCGTATATTCACAGTGAATTTGGGTCAAACCAGGATAGAGGTAAAACCAGGATAGGAGAATGTCACCTTGTGTATCAGACAAAAAAATGAACATTGTTTTCTGTCAAGTTTTTAACCATGAGCGAGAACTTCACCTCATCTTAACCAAGCGTTTTAGTGGCCAACCCTCAACCATACCTCAATCATCAGGCTTTTAAAAGAAGAAATAACCAGTTTAAAACGTGTTGGCACCAAATGTTTAAAAACAGGAAAATAAGGAACTTTTATCTCAGTGGATGGATAAAATGTACCTACTGAGTTGTAAGTGGTATTTAGTAATTAATCTCAATACTACTGCTAATACTTCCATAAGTGGTTATAATAACAACCTGTCTGTGAGATGAGGGTATTAATGTGTGAGGAGCTGGCAGAGCATAAATCACTCAACATCTGTTGCAACAGACAGCGAGAAAGATTTCGTCCCCACACTGCTCAAGAAACCACGTGCTTTTTGAAGCGCAACAGTATGCAGCCATGTTGTCTGTATCTGGCAAGTGAAATATTAATTTATACCACAACTGAAGAGCTATGTAAATTTGTTTTCAATACTTTGCTACTCTCAAAAAGAAGGTGTGTGTTTTTGTAAGGTAAATAAATGACACGACCTTTTGGAAGAACCGTTTTTAAAATCCAAACCAAATCTCAGATAAGCACCAAACTCCAAAAATGTCAAGGCATCGTAATCGTTTAATTTCCTTTAGACGTCAGCCTCCTTTCTGTGCTAGAATTAAATGCAACTCAGAAGTCATTGCCATCCCTGATCCTTGCTTGGCGCTCCTCCATTATCTTTTTAGTGGATTTGTTTGATGTAAAAGGTTTTTTTCCGATACCCGTATCACAGGCCCACTTATGACAAACCGACTGCTGTTGAGATAGAAGCCATTTGCATGGCTTTGATGTCCGTGTACTCACTGTGACACCATCACGCATCTTGTCTCCCTCGCCAATCACGATTTGAACGACACAGTGCATTCTGTTTACAGCCCTTTTCGCTTTTATTGAATAGATGTTGAAATTCCTTCTGAGAAAAAAATAAGAATAATAAAATGTAAAAAAAAAAAAAAAAAGCACAACAGTCATGTCGAGATGAAAAACAGGATTGACTGACAGAAACAGTAACATGTGATATACATCGAAGGTCTTTTGCACATACTTCCTTTTACGAATGCCATGCAATGGGATATGATCCATGACTGCAGGTCACGTCTCAGTCTCACAAATCAGGGATGATCCTGCCTCCCAAACCAGAAATACACTACATGTCTCTACTACTGCTTCTACATATTGTTTTTTAATTTTTTTTTTTTTTTAATTTTACACAGAGGTAGCAGTAGCCAACGGACTGCTTGCAGAATTAGTTTGAATGCAGAAACACAAGACGATGAAAAATTATATGAAATCACTTTATTCTCAGTGTGCGGTGATTCCATTTTTGCAGGAAAGTTACAGACTGAAATATTCGTCTAAAATGGCATGCAGTGAGGCTAACAGGTGGAGCTTTGAAACACAGAGGACACAAAACGATTATATCAACAACCTTGCCTACATCGCACACCATAAGCATGCATACATTTTTGTCAACAAATAGGGAGAGAGAGAGAAAGAGAAGGAGGGTGAAGATTTTTGCAGTACAAAAAAAATGCACCAAATGAACATGTTTTTTTTGTTTTTTTTCTTCTTCTTTTTTTTGTTTTTTCTCAAAATACCAAACCACCAGAAGACAGAAACAGGACTGGCTACAGACACGAAAGAAAGAAAAAAAAAGAAAAAATACTGCACCAGTGTAAGCATCTTCTCAAAACATACAGAACAGAGGAAGACAGATGCAAGAAGAGAGAAAACGTCAGACAGTTACAGTCAAGTCACATCGAAGGAGTATTTATTCAAGTGCCATGTTTCTTTTCAGGCAGTTTTTTTTTATAATCCTATTAATGGCTGAATGAGCGGCACTAATGAGTGACTTCTAACTGCAGTGGGGTTTCTGACACGGCGTCTACCAGACGACAAAATATTGATTACGCATGACTCGGGCAGTTTGTTCGGGCAGTGGTCTAGAAGCCATTTGGAGCGCAATCAATTTACAAAATGATGATCAATGTGTTTATGACGGGGTGTGATGATGTCAGTGGGTTGAGATGCGATGGGTGATCTGATTTCAGAGCACACCAGTTTGGAAAAAGACTCACTGATTTGCCTGAACGCGCTAACGATATCTGCTAAGGTGTTGTCGACGGGAGTCCTTTTCAGGGGCAGTCGTTGTAGCTTTTTTTTTCTAGAATATTCTTGGGCCAAACAAGAGTTTGAATAAAAGTTGCTGAAGGCTCGCTAGGCCCCTGGCAAGGAAATCGTTAAATTCGTTAGCAGAGAAGGCTAATTTTGCACGAAGAGAAGGCTAGTTATGGTTAATCTGGTAAAACTTAAAGGTAGAATACCTGAGAATTTACAAATAAATAAAGATATGCAGCAACTAAATAAGAATGAAACCTCTTGTTTACTACTACCAGCACTATTCTTTGGTTTGATTGAATAATTGCTCTGATAATGGGAATGGGAGTGCGTGATGCGTGATGTATGATTCCAAAATGCCTAACAGCTAACGGTTGCCAACTATCTGCGAACAGAGGCTGGCAAAGGCAGTTGACAAGTAAAATCACAGGAAGGTCAATACATGTGCTCTACAGGTGACCTCACCACACTGTGCCTTTTTTATGTTATGTATATATATATATATATATAAAGAATATATAAATATACATATATATTTATTTATATAGATATATATGTATGTATATATATCTAAATATGTATATAAATATATATTATCGAGCTCACAATGCACAGTGGAAAGCTAATTTCCCTCGTCTATGCCACATGAATACACTGCTCTGTATGTAAAAACTGTTGACAATGTGGCTAAATAGGTGTTTTTTAAAACCCCTTAATTACACCTACAGCTACTGTGTGCAAGAGGATCACAAAAACATTTTCCAACAAAATGTATCACAAGATTTAACTGATCACTGCTAGCCGCACATTTAAGATTTCCCTCAAAACATCATGTGGGTTTTTTTTTTTTCTTTCTATACATGGCAGCTATAATAGCTCTTGAATGCATCAAGTCAATACATTATATTCGCTCTAGCAACAATTTTCAGGTTATATTGTTGTGATGTACTTGTTTAATAAAAAGGCATTTACTGCGGCCTACTGTAAATATTCAGCGTGTTTCCAGAAAAAAGTCTGGTGGAATGTCTGAAATATCTGGAATGTTTAACAAGACACTGTGGAATGAAAGGGAAATAAAAAACAAGGCATATGGAGAGAAACTAGAGTTCATTCTTGTCTCTAAATTTGTGCCTTTACACATTTACCTGCAAGAAAGAGTAGACTCTGCAGAGTCGGCAAATGTTTTTTTTCTTTTGTATGATCGTGGGCTTTAAGTTTCTCGTTTTTTTCCGCAAATTTCTTTGCATGATTTGTAAACATCTACTTGTGAAAACCTCCGGTGCAATTTGCCTTTCGGTTTGCAATTTTGGCCACGAGTCCTGGTTGTGTTCGTTGCTCTGTGACTTAACATTTTTCAAGACATGAAACGAATCGTCCCACCTCCCCTCTTTTCTCTGTTTTTAATTAAATATGCATGACCTATAAAGGCGTCACCGTTACTACAGCATGTAGACACGTCTGCGTCTTCAACACACGACTAAACACATTAAGGAGTAACTTTTAAACACACAACAATGAAGATTGTCTGTTATTGCTGATTTGGGACTACGCTCCCATCAGTAAAACCAACGGACACAGGACAACTTCATTTCGAACAATATATTGCACTATTGTCACTGTCTGTTCACATATAATGTGTTCACAACATAGTTGTGTTTGCGAAATGGATTTCTTACTTATTTTTTTTCTTACAAAAAAAGTCATGAAAATGTTAACACAACTCAAAAATTAACTAGCCTGGTCAAACTTTTACACGTCCTATTGCGAAAGCAGAGTATGCGACACCTGCCACGGGACATCCAACTGAATTTTTAAACCACAAACATGTATAGCCAGTGAATTTTTAGAATTTTTATGTTACTGCTTTCAGACAAACTTTATGTATGGAGAAGCTCTATAGTCTTCCCCATGGAAGAACATTTTAGACACAAAGTCAATTATCGCTTACTGTACATGGTGGATGTCAATTAAATAAAATTGGAAAACCAGTTATTGCCTCAAATATCAATGTATTTTGCTTCATCATAACAAATGAAATGGTATCCATTTATGTACTTCACTTCACACCAATTTACTGCATGCTTTAAAAAAAAAAAAAGTAAACAAACAACAACAAAAAAGTCTAATTTCAAATTAATTCCTTCCCTTTGTGGGTTTACAGATGCTGCTTGGACTTTACCGGAGCTCACATTACACATTCACAGTAAAATCAATGGGAACATAAGGGACAGTTTTTATGGGGTGAATCCTCACAACGGAGAACCAATAAAAATGCTTTTTTTATATATACACTATGTATCAAATATTAGTAAGAACATAAGAGGAAAATTTCAGATTTTGATATGATTTGGATAATTTCTTCAAAGTTAAAAATATGGCTTATACTCTTAGTCATCTTGTTATATGTCATATTTCATTCGTATATAGTACTCTTTGTTTTTTATATAACCGAGGCTATTTACAAACAAAAAGGGTGGATGATGGGTGATATCAGGTCTTTTTCTAAGTGCTGGACATTTTGAAAACATGGCATCAGTTTGCCTTGAAGTAAAGACATTAGATCTAGGTGTTGCATACTTTTTTAGAAATACGATTATAATAACCGGTTATCAAAGAAGATGCTCTGTTTTGAGAAGTTCAAAAGTACGAATCACTGTCTGAGACCCGATGGTTTAACTCGAGGACAAAATCATGGCACGTTGCGCAATTCCACGACACTTAAAAGTTGGGTTGGCGGGGTGGGAGGGAGGTGAAGAGAGGTGTGATTGCGGGTTGGGGTGGGCCAGGGTGGTACAGCATTGATTAGATGAGCGTTGTAAGAAGTTAATCACGTTTCACCCAAAACACTGTTACTTTTTATTGAACATATCCATGAGTGGTGTCGGGATGAATTTCATGACCGTATCCACGATGCTCTCCTCTTCCTCCTCGTCGCCGCAGCCAGTGGGAACCGCCTTTTTCGGGCGGGTGAGGCTGCCCTCGGAGGCCTGCTCCATAGCAGCCGCTGCCTCGGCTTCCTTCTCTTCCTTCTTCTTGATGCCATACTGCACAGGAAAGAAGAATGAAAAAAAACAAACATATAAAGCCGTCTTCAGACAGGGTGTTTTCTCCAAGCTCGGTGCTGAGTTTTGTCTCATATTTTTGTTGGATCTAAAAATAGATGGTCAGGAGTAAATGTACTTTTGCAAAAAACTGCCAACATCAAAAATCAACCCCATTTGTTGTGTGCAACTTATAAAACTTATTATGACCCAAGTTTTACTGTCTGTGGTTGTTGCAGAAGAAAGTGTAGGCCATTTTAAAAAATACAAAATTTACTGGGAAAGAAATTCAGAGCTGCATGTATCTGCTGGACGAAGGTGACCCACAACATGCTCTTGTGCACCCTGAATGACAGGCACACAGCCGGAAAAAAACTTAATGGATTCTTTTAATGGCCCACTGGGATTTGTTTCAGTATTCCAAAAGGCCAACACACCACTAGAGACGAGAAGGGCCTTTGCTCACTTTCTTCTATTATTTTTTATTTTGAAGTGCTCTATTGATCCACTAAAGTTGTACCCATTCCTATGTACAAGGACTAGTGAGCATACATATATAGTAGTAGTATAATAACGCCAGGGGACCGACCAACAGGAAAGTTTTACATCACACATTTTGTATCACATTTCTAAAATTTTTGGTAATTTGGTTTGAAAACAGATACCACTCTTGCAAAGTAATTCAGAAGTATTCATTTGTTTGTATTAGCTTCATACATTAAGTGCAGTGTATAGTGTAATATTTTGGGTCCTGTAAGAACAGCAGTTAAAATGGATTTCTGCAATTAAATGTAGAGTTAAAACTAAAAAGAAATTGAGGTTGTTTTGTCTGTTTGTGGCTGTAAATGGAAGCTTTAACGGCTGCTGGCTCTAATTCTAAAATTTTATGGAGCAATTACAGAGGCACTCAGCAGGTGTCCTGGACAACAATTAGCTCACAAACCTTGAGCCTCACCGGACTTCTATTAAATCAAGAGTGCGTTTAGGGCAGAGCACAAAATTGCTTTTTAAAAACATGAGAGAGAACAACATCAGCTGTGAAATCTGTTTCACCTGCACCTTCACTGAAATGCTCCTCTCTTCAGTAAAGAAATGATACTAAATCAGTTTAGTAGGACGTTATTATGTGAAGGCAAATTGCTCTTCATTGATTGATGATATCACTCAGCTGGCACCTCAACTCTCAGTTAACAGAAATGCTCCATTATTGCAATAACAGGAAGTAATTTAGTATTTTTACTGTTGGTGTGCCAAAAAAAAACCAAAAAACCTAACAATGCACAATGACTACAAAATGAAACAAACAAATCTGGACAGCCTAAAACAATTTACTACTAATGCAGCATGTCAGTTCAAACACTACATTTGTAATTGAACCTGAAGCCTTGATGAATCCAAACAGATGGCGAACTGATTGGATTAGTTTCAGTTCTGAAACCAGGAACTTGTATTCTATTTTGGCATCCAGTCTGTACATTTGTGCTCATTAAAGTATATTTTGTGCATTTGCAATCCAAGTTTGTGCAAAATCAATACAGCTGGACTGCAAGGAAAAGGTTGTGGAGTACAGGAAGGTCACCATGCAGGCTGAGTGGTGGTTGATCGAGAGGCACAGATATGGAAAATGAGCCGCACTCCTCTGTGACCTCTTTGCTGCTTTCCCAGACACGAGTTAATGTGATTGTGGAGCAGTAAATATCTTAAAGGAGGACCAGTAGTGTCCATTTCCACTGTAAAGACACAAGCTTAGACGAGTCTTGCTGTGGAGGGAACGGTAGTTAATGTCTGTTGCAAAAACACGTCGTTTTTTCCACGGTACAGATGTTTGCCATTTATTAAAGTACAAATCTAGCTCAATAATATATGCTGCCATCACTAAACCATCCTTTTTGCCTGTATGTGATATTTTTCTTAGAAATGCCTCCAAAGAAAGTCTCTGAGGTTTGAGTGACAGCCTAAAGACTTGACAACAACTGAGAAATGAAAAGACCGTCTTGGAAATAAATACACATTAAAGAGCTGAGTGTTTATAAAAGACTTTGCACACTGACAAAGATCAGTAGCTGGTCGGGGCTGATTGTGGGATTAAAACTCAGTTTTACTGTAATTCTGGTCCAACATTTCACTCAACAGAGGATTCAAAAGATTTGGTCTGCAGCCAACGAGGCCCGTTCGGATTCTTCTCAGCTAACTTCTTTATACCCAGTCAGCCAATAACATGCCACTCTCTGATCCTTATCACACAGATATTTTTCCTTAAACATACCGTGACAGCCATCAATGTCAAATCAGATATTGTAAAAAAAAAAAAAAAAAAACTGTTTCACTCGGTCGATGTTGGGCAATCGAACAAAGAGCATCAGAGAATAAAAATATCATTAGAAGACAGGGAGGAGAGATTATATCTAACTTGGATTGATCTTTATCGTCAGCACTAAAATACCATTAGACCAGTTCAACCAATTCCCATGTTTTTAAAAAGGAAAAGGTCCTGAGTGTGATGAAGGTGCTCTTTGGTAGGGAACACAAAAAATAAGGTAAAAAAGTCCAAGGCACTCTTCTGGCAAAAAAAACTAAACAAAAAAACCCCACCTTTATTCAGATTTCATGTAGAAATTCCAAAAACAAGGAGTTTTTACATGTTAAAACAAAACTGGGTTACAACTCTTGTGCAGCGGCACAAATAGTCTTCTTCGGAGTTTAAATCTCAGCACACAAACTGCCCCTTTAGTAAAATCAGGATGATTGCAGGCACTTGATAATTTCCAACACTTAAACAAGAGGCTGATATACAAAGTACAACATGTGTAGAAGGATAACGAGAACAAAAAAAGAAGACATGAATATACAGATACCAATAAAAGAGACTATATATTGAGTGCCTTGCACTTTTTCCTTTCGTACAATTCCCATGTTCGTCTTTGTGTTATAGTTTTGTTATATTCAATTTTTTTATACAGTAAACATCTGAAAAAACTGAAATTGGAAAATAGCACTGGATTATTAATCACAAACAACCATTGAAAATAGTGTGATTACATTATGGATGACTTCATTAAATGAAGGCGATGGAAGTATACATTATTGACTATGTCAACTAGTAGGAACAGGAGCCACAACTGAGCCTTGTGTGTGCATCACAGATGCGCTCTAATCGAACTACAGCCCTGATCATCAGGGTCCTTAAATCGTAGCTGCAATCCTGCATGCCTCTCAAATTTTGCGAAACATATGCAGTTGCATTATTTAACAAGTCAAAATTTTAGCACAGTTCTTCACAGGCAGCTTTAATAATGAAGATATTTCAGGGGGTTATTGTTTGACTTTCATGCCACTATAAGAAATTGCATTCATCTGCAGCTGCATTGCATTAGCTGCTATGCTTTTAATATTAATGTGATGTTTACCACTAGAATGTGGTTCTTTGAAAAAGAAAAACTTTGGGTAGGGCAGATGTAACGAAGCATCCTGATTGGCTTGATGGTTGAAACCACTTCTTCCCAAAAACATTTGAGAATCAAAAGTATTTTTTTCTGAGAAACCTTTCTTCCTGGTTTTATGACAGAAAAACACACTGATGCGACCGGTTGATGGATATCTCTTCTGGATCTCCCTCTATTCCCATTGTTTGCTCTCTGCCTTCCCTTCATGCTGCTCCGTCTCAGTCTCTTGCAATCTGTATCACTCAGCCTCTCTCTCTCTCTCTCTCTCTCTCTCTCTCTCTCTCTCTCTCTCTTGCGCTTGTTCCACAGTAACAAAGGCTTGCATCAGTTGAAGTGAAGACAGTCACGCTTAGTCAGCCCCTCTCCACTCGCTATAATCAAACACTTCCCGGAGATATGCTGTCATATCGTGCTCTCTCTCCCCTCTTCTTTCTTCTTCCACAATTGTTTCAAAAGAAAAAAAAAGTCACGGCCACTCAGTGGAGTTCAGAGCTGATCCCCAAACTCCACTGATAGTTTTACAAGGGCTACACATGAAAAAGTTTTAAAGTCAGCCCGAAAGCCCTCAAAGAGCACTCAAGTCAAATATTCAGTGTGTTATTAGCAGTCTGAAGGAGAATATTTCACTGCCAGCTGCAGACACTTTAATACTATCATTTAAAATTTAATTACTGATTAATTAAATATTGAACATGAATTTATCAAAGACAAGATAGTCTTGGTGAAAAAAAAAAAGAAAAAAGGGGGGTCAGTAAGACAAAAAAATAAAATCCCTGTGAAACTGGAAATTAGACTCGTGCTGAGAATATTTTTAGCGATCTGTGCGTCTAGTAATCTCATTTTATGACCTGGACCAGACTGCAGCAAATAGACTAATGTAAGGCAGCTTTTTTTTTTTCTGAATAGAAGCAACCCTGTCTCCCTGGCTAATTAGTTTTGGGTGGAACATAATGCTTCTTGCATTAATGTTTTCAGCAGTAATTGTTTCAGTGCAATGCTTCCTCCTGCCTCATGCTTCATGCCAGCATAATCTTTTCTTTATTCGAAGCTGCACTAAATTATGTATTTATATTAACAATGGGTGAAAGACAATGTTTAGAAAACGTGGGCAATGGCCCTTAGAGAGTGTTCATCAACTTTGCAGTTTCTCTCAGCTGTAGAGAAACAGCTTAGCATCCTCCAGCTCATTGGTTTGATTTTATGTCCTGTAACTTCACCACTTTGCTCTCATTGACCTGATTTGCAGCCGGCAGATGTTTTTGGCAATACAACTCTGTTCCTACAATATTTTGTAGGAAAACTAATGGGACAGTTACACTTGAACATTTACACGTTTTGCTGTAGTGGATGCGCGTGTGACTTAAAGGAAAACAAAACCATGAGCAAAAACACATGGTTGGGGCTAGGAAATAACCACATGGTTAGCGTTAAAAAAAATCCAAAATTAAAGAACAATCGTTTCAGCTCCTGGATTCGAACCCCATCGTCCAGCATGGCAGTCTGTTATTAAAAATGTCCCTTGTACCTGGTCTCAGGACCTCTGTTGCGGCACCACGGTCACATGATCCTTTTTCATGTTACATTTATGTGCGTGTAAGTTTCACACCTACAAAGCGTGTCATAGACACGCCGGTTGACTACAGCATAACGTGTAACTGTCACGCCTAAACATCGCCAAGCGTGGCTATCTCACATTTTGCCTTAGTGGACTGGCGTGTCTATTTCACGCTTTGCTGTGAAACTGGGTTGAAATATATTAGCTGCTATACAACTTTGTAGTATAAGATCAATATTTGTATTAGACAATGCTGAGTCGTCCATTTCACCCAGTGATGCTGTGCAGTGGTTTTGTAGGTAAGAAACAAAGGAGCAATCCTCTAAATATTACCTTGTGCAGCTCTATTAGAGTTGGAAGTACTGAAGTATTTTTTTTTTTTTTACCTTATCCCTGATGCCCTGTCGGAGGTTTTCTCTCTCTGCCTCCATTTTTGCATATTTGGCCTTCCTCTCCTCTTCCTGTTGCCTCAGCGCTTCTTGTCTTTCCTCCTCTTTTTTCGCAGCATCAGGGTCTTTCTCCTCCTCTCCACCGAGCATCTTGCCCATGTCTTTGGTGGCCCCTGTTGTTGATGGTGACAGAGAGGGAGAGAAAAGTGTTAGATGAAACAAACGTCAGACCTTTTAATATACAAGTCTGGCTAATCACGAGTAATTTTGTCCTAATGGATCCCAGCATTTTGGCCTGTTGCTCAGTGGTACATCTAAGATTTGGATAATTCAAGAGATATCGGTTTGTGTTTTGAGTCCTCTCTCAGGCCCTGTGAACGAGCAGGACAAAGTGCCCTCCACTGAACCAAAGACAAAAGGGTCTGACAACAGAGAGAACAAGAGGTGAGTGCCACGAACAAGAGCCGGGAGATAAAAGACGCTACAATAAATTATTAGCAATTCTCCTGATTGCCTTTGTTCTGCTCTCTTTGGCCTTTGCTGTCTCAAGCAGGAATTTACATCCTCGTGTCAAGTGTCCACTTGGATCGAGGGTTAAGACTCTGAGAACAAAAGGCACGTAGCGCCGCTCTGAAGGACCATAACAAACCGACACTGGGGCTCCTTCTACTGCTCATCTCATCTCGTGTCTGCACGTCAGATATGCGAAACAAGAGATGAAGCATGTGGTAAAAAGATAATATTCCATGTTTCTTATAGCTGAAGGTTGTGTTGTGTTCCTTATCTGCTCACTTTTGATGCCGATGATTGCCGATTAAATATTCTCTCACTTCACCGCATCGATTCCTATCTTGAATGTAAACGTCGACGACGTTTACATGTCACCGGTGAAACCTTTGGATTCTGTATTTTTAAGGACGAGTAAAAGAGAGACTAGAAAGATGCCAAATAGTCATTTTAATGACGCTATCTCTTAACTAATGCTTATTAAAAGGCCCGCTGGCGTTGGCAAAGCTGTAGCAGGTGCTGACAGACCACTCTGTCTCGACTACTACTTGTGTCTGTGTGGAGCATCTGGTGCGTGCTACAGGCATCAATTTTGCATGGATGATGTGTTTTGTCCTATCTCGGTGCCCCCTAGGAATTATTGTATAATTCAATATTAAGTTCCAGTCTGAGAACCTTTTATGTAGGGAGTCTGAACGTAACATGAACTGTACTGTAGTAACCACACACAGATGGAGAGAGAAGGAATATTTAAACATTTGCACTGAATGTCCAAAAAACCACCATGAAAAATATCTGCTTGTGTGTGCACATCATCAAAGCTGTCAAAGTGGAAGTCTATCCTGGAAAATGTAACTTCAAAACACAAGCTGTCTTACTGCCGTTATTCAGTCATGGATGCTTTATCGACACGTCATTTTTGTTTAACACACAGATACACTCACACCAAGACAGAGAACATTGGTACTTTTACCGGTTAAGTAAAACTCTTAAAAACAAAACCTGTCATTATAATATAAGTGGTAACAACTTGAAAAAGTCAAAGTTCAATTTAGGATATCGCACAGCCCAATCTTGAGTGTCAGCCTGCATGCCGAGCCGCTACTGCAGTGCTTCTGCACATTGCCTTTCCACGGGGCTCCGCCTGTGTGTTCTCACGGCAGGGGTATTAGCTCTTCGCTTCCAGCTCAGTGGCTGGAAACAAGCCAGCGGCCCGATGAAGGCTGAACCCGTGACTCTCTGTTCCGTTCCAACTCGCAGGGAAGAAATTGATTTTAATGAGAACTGGACCTCCCGGACCACAGCGGGCACATGTGAAATACACCTAGCTCTCACCCTGCCCTCAGTCCAGCAAACTGTCCTTTCCTTATTAGAGCCTCTGTCTCCGCCCCGGTCGGTCAGTGCTCGGCTGCAATGCTGAGCCTCGCAAGGCTCTCTGGAGGGAAAAAAAACTTAACGACACAGCCATCTGGTTGAGCAGTGAAATTGATGATACAGTGGTGAACTTGAGGTTCTTGGCAGCAGTTCTAGATTGCCATGTTGACAGGGTGACTGTTAATTAATGTGTTTTAAGTGACTTGTTACACGACACATAACATGTTGTCATGCCAAGAATGTATCACCTTCATTAATCTCGGGACTTTCTCATGTCAGCGTAAGATATACGGTAAAGTGATTTGCATTTTGTGGCCGTCGGCGTGGAGTCCATACAGTGCAAATAAGATGTAGTCAATCACTTAACATTAATTCAATTAATTAGATATATAAAGTCATGACCTCAAGATAAAACATGATTTAAACATGTGCTTGTCATCACCAGCTGTACTTGTTTTCTTATTATTAAGTGCATTACATAACATCCTAAAGTTATTGATCGTCAGTGTTCACTGGTTTTCTTTTTCTTTTTTGGAAGGAGGGATTGTTCAACACAAAAGTATAATTGTTACTTTAGACTTGCTGCTTGTATTTTTATGAATTCAAGGTACTGCAGTCATATTATAAGTAGGACAGTGACCAAATATGAAGTTTAAAACTTTCTCAGGCCCGCCCCCACACAAACTTCCTGAAAGTTTGCCAGCACAGAGTTCTGTCTCTCTCAGAGATGAGGTCTATGGAGGGTTTAGAGACTCATCAATCACCTGTCCATCTTTGGCAGCCAATTGGTGCAGTCTATTTCTATGACTTATAAACAATGCATGAACTTTAGTGTACCTAAAGTACCGTTAAGCAAAAGGGAAAACAAGTCAGCTACACTTGATAAATAAAACATGAATAATATATAAATATAAACCCTGTTTTAATCTTTAGGTGTTTGTTGACTTCAATTAAAAGCGGTGGCCTCAGATTCAGCTCATATTCAAAGTGTGATAATAACTGAGACCAGCAAATAACGTTTAAGAATTCATTGTTTTGTTAAAGACAACAATAATTATCAAGGAGTCAGACACTATCTCTGTTTTCTCTCTGCTGTTCTCTCTATGATCTCCATATTCTGGAGGCTATCGAATCCTTTCCTTGCAGGCTCCAAGGAAGTCTGATGTTTCATTATTAATAACATATTTCTATGCATCCATAAAGAGTTTGGTTACTATCTGGCGGTAACACTCATAAAAATGCGTCTTAAAGATTTTTTTCTGTGCCCCGGGATAAAGTAAAACTGCTGAATAGGACTGTAAACTTTCTCTCTGTTTACAGCTTGAGGGGATTTCCCAAATACTGTATTAGTAGCAATCTTCACAGAAACTGAGGGCGACCATACTTCATCACTTCAGGGATAATATATTCTCCTGTGGCCGAGCCAAACGGAGAAAACTTTCTCAATTAAAACTTGTTCAACTTTGGAGTCGGCAGCTACAAATTAAAATAGAGCACGACACACAGTGTTACATTGTTTGAGCTTCACCTTTATTAGATATATCTTCCTGCCTTCGTTCAACGTGAACTATTCTTACCTTAGATTGGAGAGCACCATCGTACTTTCATTAAAATTGCTCCTTAATTTTCTATTCATAACAGTATGTCTACACTCCAGTGGGCTGGACCATTCTAGCTAACAAGTTTTGGCCAAATTGGGTCTTTTTCAGTTTACATGGGCTGAAATATCAGACAGATATGTTATCTGTCTACTACTGATGTATTTTTATCTCTTGGTTATTGATCCGTCTCGTCTCTCCATATGTTGCTGCTTTTCTACGCCAGCCTCTCCCAAATGTTCGCATGAATAATCTTGATGCTCACGGCTAATTAGCTCGCCTGATTGTGACAAAGTTACTGTGAAAAAGTCGGAGACAGTTGTCGGTCCCAAAAGCCTTGGTGTCATCAGAAGCTGCCAGCTGTGGAGTCTGGGAGCAGCGCAGTGAGAAAGCTCCAGAGTCAGAATTGAGAGCCTCGGCTATGGTTAGGAAAACACTGAAACATGCTTTAAAGTACTTAATTAGAAGTACCTAATTAAAAGACAAAGAATAACTCATTCCTCTCCAGAACTCTAGTGTTTCAGAGATGTAGATAGTAATTTATTTTGTTTTAAATGGCAGGAAAAGACCCCTGCAGATAAAGATTTTCACAATCTTATCGTCACCTAATTGGCCCAATGATCTCTGCCTTCACTGAAGTTCCCATCAGTCATCTCTGATCACCCCTCTAGAAAACAGGTCAGATGACCGTCCATATCTGAGCCTGGTTCTGTTGGAGGTCTTTTCCTGTTAAAAGGGAGTTTTATTCCTGTTAAAAGCGTTTTTTTCCCACTTCTTGCCAGATGAAAAGTCCGAGTCCATGCTCTAGGTACCATGAATGTCTGCTCCAAATCCTTATAATACTTGTTTCAGTCTGGACCAATCTGACCAATTACCTGACGGATGGTAATTTCCAGTTTTATAGAGATATGCCGCTTGGGTTTGTAAAAGCATGTTTCAAGTCACTGCAATATACCATACTACAGTATAATACATCACTGCCATGAACGTGGAGAGCGAGCTGTGCATGCTAACTTACTCATTACATCTTTAGAGGGACTTTTTAGGTCAGCTGAAAGCCTGGAGGCTAATTTTGAAAAAGAAAAAGGCTTCGTAGGATGACGAGCAGAAATTGAAAAGGAGAGAAGTTTGGAAGTCACGGATGGTCGGGTCAAGAGGTGAATTAGACTGTTATATAAAAAACAGTCTTAGAGTTAGAGGGCGCGTGAAAACATGAAGAGAGAGTGTGGAAGTGTGAGTGGTACTGTGTGTGTGTGTGTGTGTGTGTGTGTGTGTGTGTGTGTGTGTGTGGTTCTGCAGAATGAGAATGAAATGTACAGGTCTGAATTCCCTCTATGTGTTTGAGGTGTGTGTGTGCTCTGTGTTGGTGCACTTATTTCTGTGTTTAAAGTAAGCTCGAGTGCGTGTCCTCCGGGTGCATTTGGGCTCCAAGAGCATTTCATGAATGTGTGTGTGTGTGTGTGAGACTTGTATGTTTCGTGCTGATGGATTGGTTGACACCACATGAGAAGTGTCCCCTGTGGAGCCCAAAGGCTTCTGAAGAAGGACAGCAAAAAATAAAAAAAAGAAAGCAAAATAGGACCAGAGAGCTAAAAATGAAAACAGAAAAAAGTATCACTGTATGGCATAAAAAAAAATATTATTTCTACGACAGCTAATTAAAAAATGTGATGAGAAAACATCAGACTGCATCAGGGAGGGAAAAAAAAAAGTGTCAAAATAAAAGAGGAAATCGGTGACAAGGACAAATAAAAGAACCAAAGAGTGGTTCACAGAACGATCGACGATGAAAAGGAGCACTGGAGAATAAAAGAGAACAAGGTGTATTTAAGAGAGAGAACAGAGGTTGAAAAAGTCCATACTAGTGAAAAGTTAAAAGGAAGCGACAGAAGGGGAAACTGAGAGATAAAGAAACATTTGACAATAAGAAGGGAAGAAGAAACACATTTAGAGGGAGAAAAATGTCATAAAAAGGCAACAGTGAGAACAAGCGAGCCAACGGGAGATAATGCAGAAAAAAAAAAAAAAAAAGCGGTAGTGTAAGAGAGAGGAAACAGCAGGAGCAGACTCAAGGACTCTGTGTTCCTGCCCTCCCATCTGTCACCAGTCCTCACCAGTCCCACGGCTGCCGACCGGCAGGTCCCCGCCTCAACCCCCACGGCCCACACCGGCCGTGTGGACCGGCTTCCATCAGCCTCCTGCCCCGGGGTGGGTGGGGAGGTGGTCCCAAAACCCAGTGGAAAAACCACCAAGGGAACTGAGTCTGGCTCAGTATGGAGAGAGCACACTGAAAATGTTCTTCTCTTTTTTAGTGTGCTCATTTTGCAGGTATAACTGGTGCCCATACATACATATATACATAAAGCTCTATAAAATGACCTGTTTTTCCATAGATGAATAAAATTGAGAAAGTAGCAGCTAATTAAAAGCTAGATATTGGGCTTTACATGGATGCTACTGACAGTCTGTGTCTGTTGGATGTGTAAATAATTCAATTTTAGCCCCAACTACATCATAAGTTAATAATATAGGTATGTGAAATTTTAACCTTTTAAATTTGATTGCCTGTTCTGGCTGTTTCAGGATTCATGCAAAGCACCTTGGGAGCATTTTAGCGTCAGTAAAGTTTAATCGATTAAATGTTTCGATGCAATGTTCAGTCACTTTGAAATGATTGTGAACAGTGACAGCTGACATGGTGGCGTGAACACAATAGGTCATGTGATTTGGGGTGATCACGACACTCGTCATTTTACACCCGTCTTCTTCGCCGTGACATAAAGGAGTTAGTTTGCATCAGTGGGTCAGAAAATAGCCCTATTTTGTCCATGACGAAGACTTATGTGACATTAAGCATAAAAAAATAAAAATAAAAAAAAAGTAATGTGAAGATGAAGCCGTTACATTTACTAGCAGAGGATCAAGGATGGTCCAGTTTTTTTCCTGTTATTGTGTGAAAACATTTGATAATCGCCTCGTGCGGTTTATGGCTTTTGAAATTGCTTCGACTGGATGAAAACAGTTGCCGAGGGAAAAGAACCAATCGAGTTATCAGTGTAGGTGTTTACAAAAGTGACAAAAGCATCTTGCCAACTTCTCAAAGATCACGCAGAAGTCACTTTAGCATCGTGATTGCTTTAAAAGAACCAAGGCTGTGTTTTTGAAACTCCTACACAGAGTCGTATCAATGTCAGACCTTGAAGAGATCGTTTGTGAAAGGACCACTGAGTCACTTTTCACACGGAGCTGTCTGTGCTCGTCCTGACTGTTGACTCCATCAGCGAGACCCGTCCGGTTTGTGGAACACAGCCGTCCTCGGAGAGTTTTAACAGCACTCTGGGTAACAGAAGAGGAGAAAACCGTGTTCGGTACGGGAGATTGCTTCTGTATTGTTGTGAGTGACAGGCTGACTGAGGAAAAGGTTATTTTATAGTGAAATGGTGCCAAGTTAAATCTGTGTGCTCGAGCGAGATGCTGAGCTCCTTCCTTGTCATTCCTTGTATATTCATGTGGATGAGAGAGCGCACTCTAAGCGGCCTTGCATATACTTCTACGAAGGTGATGCAGAATAATAAACAGACTGGAAATTAAAAAACATTCAGGGCTACAAGGCCAGTGTGGAGTGTATATTTCATTATGTGTTGCTCATTTTTTATTTGTTTTTGCTTTGATCGGTACTTCATATTTTTCAAAACGTCTGTTTGGGTTAATAGAAAATTCCCTTTTAATATGGAGTTCAATGTTAAACTTGGAGTAAACACTATATACACCGAGTTTGCTTGGAGGATCTCTGTCGTTGCATCCGTACTTATAAGCACTTCGTATTATATCACGTTATCTCAACACGACAATAAAAGGAACATTTAATCCATCCAAGAGGATTACAGGAAGTGCATCTCAAACATTCTACCCAGATACTGAAAAGGTAAAAATGCATCTGTCACAAATATGCTGTGTTCAAATGTTTTTGTTTTTGTATTTCCTGCCTTACGTTACCTCCCCGGTTAGCTTGCTAAATTGTTAGCCCCTGTGGCTTCTAGACGCCGTCCATTTTGTGGTCGCTGACAAGAGTAAAGAACAGGAAGAGTTTAAACAAAGGAGGCTGATGGTGAAGTGCAAACAGGCGGAGAAGCAGAAGGAGGAGACAGCAAAGTGGAAACAGGTGAGAGTGATCAGAAGAAGCGGGAAAAACACACGAGCGCAGAAACTGCAAAGACAAAGTGCAACCAGGAAGTAAAAAGCTCAGTAGCAGAGGAAGTGAAAATATATGACCACGGCAGCTGAACATGAACGCATAACAATATTTCATGATCGAGAAGCAAGATGGAGAGAACGCACTCATGAGACATGAGGTGTGTGTGTGTGTGTGTGTGTGTGTGTGTGTGTGTGTGTGTGTGTGTGTCCACACCCTCACCCCATCCACAGAATATCTCAGGAAATCTCTGGGGCACATTGGAGGCTTGAGGTACATCACTCCTGTGCTTTATCACCCGCTCACAACCATTATCGTTGAAAGACAGCCTCACAGAGTCTGGCCTTGGCGACGAGCGAGCAGGGACAGAGCGCATTTATCACCACTGAGGTTGGCACCAAGGGCGAGGCATCCATCCACACACACACACACACACACACACACACACACACACACACACACACACACACACACACACATGCAGGTCACCACAAGGAGCTTTTACTTTTGGATCTCTGTTTATCTCAGTAAACTGTGCACATTCTGCTTGATAAAGTGAGCATGAAAATAAACACGTAAATCAAAATGCGCAGTAGATTTGAAAATAAAAAACGAGCGTATGATCTCGACCGTCATCCACGAACTATATCCGATTGAGAAAGAGACGCATCCCCAGGAAGCCTTAAAGAATGATATTAAATCATAAATCATATCTGTTACATAGAAACAGCGAGACAAAAAAGTAAAGTAATCATGTCTACTCTGATCTCAGTGAGGTAATATCACTTTAGCTGTCACTTTCACCATCTTGTTCCGGGGTTATTATGATAACCGGCTCTGTCTGAACGTTAAGGTCTGATAGCTTCTCGTGTCGCTTCGAATGAGCACGACCCGCGTTGGGGCGCCTTCAAACAGCTCGGGGGAAAGTGGAGGTGGGGGGGGTCGCGTGCCAGAGATCACAGAGAGCAATCGCACGAGTTCATTAGCAATTACTCTGGAGTCACTGTGGTGATGAGTCATGGAGGTGACGCGGCAACAAACACTCTGCTGAGCAAAAACAGAAAATAAAGATGAAAAAAAATTCAAAATAGACTCAAAAGCTGAATTGAAGTTGGAACGTTAGGATGAAAAAATCTTCACATGCTAAATAAAAAAATTATTTCAAAGTAGCATGTATATATATATAAAGACGTGTTAATGATGTCAACTGTTTAACCAGGTGTGTGGTGCTTCATAAACTTTCATCAACTTTCGAGGGAGGCTCTCTGTTGTTTACAGCGTCTTAATTTCCAGCGCACGACATACATGATGTGGTGGTCAATGCGGATCGGTTAAAACCAGCTCGAGATGCTTTAAAAATCAACCTGAGGTCCGTTAAGATGCAACGACTGGAAATAATCCCCAATGAGGCGTTTGCCAGACCTATTCAAGATGTGAATTTAGGTCTGGAAACACCAGGCTATTCATGTACACATGATATTTAGCGCATTCGATTAATCAAACTGCATTACTGTGCTGAGGTGACATTATCAGTTCAAAGGTTTCAGCCTCTGTCGTGGCACCGCTGATGTGTCCAAAATACTATGGGGATCAATAAGGTATCAGACGGTACTTTAAAGGCATAATCTTTTTGTTGTTGTTGTTGAAGCAATGCCTGGATTTCTCATCGTTGTAGGTTTGCATTAAAGGATCTAAATATAAAAAGCCAGACAGGTCATGAAACCCATCTGTGAGAGACTTCAGGAATACATTTCTTTTCTCTCTCTGGTCAGACTACGTGTACATTTTAGTGAAGAAAAGTAGATCAAATATACTCCAAGATGATGGGACCTGCTTCCTTTCACCTGTCACTTCCCCTCAGACTTCAACTCGTGTGCTTCTTGTTTCGACAGTTCAACGGGCCGCATCAAGCTAGCGATCAATGATGGTGAATAACCCCGGAAGTAATTCACCTGCCATCGGTCTGGAGAAACAGAATATACTTCAGTCTCATCTTGCTCTACAATACATCCAAATCAATTTGTGTGTAAATGGTTTCATTCTGCAGTTGATGTGATGCAGGAAAGAAATGTTGCGATCTTCAAATTTTTTTCGCAGTGATAATGTTCATTGTTTGTTTCCCGTCCCTCCACTGCCGTGCCTTCGAGACTTTGATTATTCTGTGTATATTTTCCGTCAATAATTGGGAGGTGAAGTGAACCCAAAAGTTGCACCTGTTTCATGTGCTCCGTGTGCGAAAACAAACAGCGGCTGTCGACAACAACAGCGATTCTGGCACCTGGAATACCTGAAATGCAACAAGGCTTGGCATCGAGTTTCAAGCCCTGCTGTTAAATCTAAATCATAAGAAAACAAATACTGTTTTTACGTACCTCTCAGCCGTGACATGTATGTTTGAGGTTCATGCCGCAAATTTTCGAGTTTCACAAACTTCTATGATTCTCACTGGGAGTTTCCTTCATCTGTAACAGGTTCTTCTTGTTTACTCTCCATTGCAAAGAACTAAAATCAGACCAAACTAAAAAAAAGTAGAGAGTGTCCTCTTTCAAAAAAACAACCCTATGGGTCTTTTGTGCGAGCAGGTTATTCTGACCCACAGCTACAATTTAAAGTTAAGCACCCTCTAGTGGTCGTATGAATAATAACGCTTTACTGGCCTCGGAGAAGTGACGCAGTTCAGACAACAAATTTTTTAGCATGTTGGGAGGACGTGGGTTCGGTGGACGCTTACATAAAACAGCGAGACGATGTTTGCTTCCCGTTTACTGTTGCCATGACGACAGAAGTTCGCATAACTTTAACGTAGCCTAAACGTAGCCAGGGGCGTTAATTTAGGAAACACTTCTGCTGGTCGTATTTGAAGGTCGGAATAAACAGAGGACTTTAGACTACAATCACATTTCAATAAACTGTTCATTCAATGAAGCTATTTTTTACTTTGCTTTGAAAGAGACAAAATCTGTATTTCTACATTACCAGAGAAAATGTGTTTTTATACAGGAATTCTACGGAAAGCAATTAGGGTTATTTCTCTGAAGCTTTGTTATAACTGCATATCAATCAATCCAATCACTGAGCTCATGTTAGTTCATTCTCTCACAAATTATTCGAGACCTAATTATCCCTGGCTCATTGTGTGGCTGCTTTTTGCTTTGTTCTGCCAGGTAGGAGACTTGAAAGCACTCATGTCTGTGTCAGATGTGACAAAAGAAATCGTCCGAACAAATAAAAAAAACTTTTAGTGGAGCCGAATAATTGCTTTCGATAATTGCTTTCTGTGGGGATCAAAGTACAAGTGATAAATAAAATAAAACATATTTGCAATAATAAATCAATCAGATATTCAAAGAAAGCCAGTGTTTGTTTGCATATTTAAATGTTGCATTTAGTCTTTCACTTTTCAGATGCTTAAAAATTTGAATATTTGAATAGGAAAGACTGGAACATGGTGTTACAGCAGTTTCCATATTTTGAAATGAGCTCACCTTTTCACAAGTCAGGACAGGGATTAAGTATGACAAATTACAGGATGAGTCAGTCTCAAACACGTCCTGAAAGCATCCATTATTGTTTCTTTTGTGACGTACTTTATCACACATTTACCTGAAAATCTTCACTTTATTTTCACATCCTATTCATACACTTTACAACATGTGACTTCTGACACATCGGAATTCATACCAGAGCCAATTAACAGGTTAACGAACTAACAGATTCTTTCATCTCCTCCTGTTACTGCTCGGTATGCAAATAAATATGACGTATATGTAATTGCATGTTGCTTTATTTTTTATTTTAACTCAATTTCTCATGTTTAATTCTATGCATTTTATTTATTTTCTATATTTTCAAATGTTCCTTCATATCTAAATTTTATGTGAAACACTGCATGTCATTTTCTAGCTGTAAAGCACTTTGAACATTTATTATTATTAATATTATTATTAATTGAACTCATCCTCCTGTACTTAATACAATGGATTGTACATTTCTCTTACGTCCCTGCAGCTCATGTGGAAAACTTACCAACGTATATAATGATTCGTAATCAATCAGCTGGAATGTAACCGTGTCATTTCTTTTGTTCATGATAGGAAGATATGCGAGAATATTGCATGACTCCTAAAGGAGAAAGGTCTTTGTTAAATCTGGCAACTAGAGGTTGCGTTTAGGAGAATCCATCAATCTTTCATTTGCATTTTCCATAATAGTATTTCCCACATGGTTAAAGATGCTAATGCACCTCCCTCCTCAGCTCTGCAATAAAAAAAAATCCCCCCCCCCCCCCCCCCATTAGCTATTCAGCTGAGAGACTCTTTGACGTTATGAACAACAGCATCTTCTTTCACTTTACACCATTTCCGGAGCCATCGTCTTAAAAAATAAGTAAATCAGTGAGCCAATCGCTGCCGTGACGACGTTCCCATCTGCCTGAAAGAGTGCTACATCTAAAGGCTGAAACTAAAGCGAAACATGTCTTGATGTTCATTTCAAATACACGTTTAAAAAAAAAAACACCACAGGAAGCTGAAAACCGAGCAGTTAAGAATCAAAGCCTCCAGCGTTCAAATCTCACCGAGCTGTTGAAAGAGGAGGGAGAAAAATAAAAGCTGTGGAGGTTTAGAGGGTGAGGTATTTCAGTGGTGCAGACTTGGAAGTTCTTCAAGTGGGTCAACAACTATTTATTTTTGTTATTAGCCAACTTGTTCAGTTTCTTCACAAGGAACTGGGGGCACCGTGAAAAAAGCCAATCTCTGTCGCAAAGATTTTAATAAGACGGCGACTTTTGATGAGTTACTCGAGGATAATATCAAATTCATTCTGAAATGCT
This sequence comes from Embiotoca jacksoni, assembly GCF_022577435.1. Classification (NCBI taxonomy): domain Eukaryota; kingdom Metazoa; phylum Chordata; class Actinopteri; family Embiotocidae; genus Embiotoca; species Embiotoca jacksoni. The sequence continues at coordinate 1,306,395 of NW_027185398.1, forward strand.
GAAGCCAAAGTAAACAGGAGTCGAAATCGAACCTCAAATTGCGGCGTGACCTTTGAAGGAAAGTCGTCCTTCGAAGCCTCGAGCTTCTTCTTCTTCGTGAGCCACCGCAAAGCTGCCGTCACCCACTGAAATAGGCATTACCGTGAAAAGCACACGGGAACTAAGCTGGCCGGGATCCTCCTCGGGTATGTATTGTCGGCATTATGCTCACACGTTGATCCCTAAGACCCGAGGCTCCGCTTCCCTCTCGCCCTTCCAGTTATGCTTTTAGCTCCAATTTCAGCCTGCCGCCTCCATGCTAATATCAGGAACTATGATTCAATCCTCCTGATGGCCCCGGAGAGCCTTCGTCTGCAAATTAGCCCGATGGATTCACGGGTTTCCCTGTTCATAATCGCCCCGGCCTCATCCTCCCCTGCCACTCTCTGAGCACACTCATCGATCACATGCGAGGGGAGTGGGGGGGGAATCTGATTTCAATGACAACCGGCGCCATTACTCAAACATGAGATCACGCCGACCTCCGCGTCGTCACCCGCAGATCGGATTTCTGGAGCTTTGGAGGCTTTTTAAAGCATCCAAAATATGAAAATGCAATTCAGACCTTCACAGCATGAGTGGCCATGCAGGAGTGAAGGCAGCGCGTACATACAGAGTAGGACTGAGAAGCACTTTCTGACTTTACATAGACAAGTGTGAACAACTCCAACAATTGACATCTTTTTTTTTATTTTTATTTCCTTTGCAGCTAAATTCTTTTAATTTGAGCATTTCTATTTCTATCTTCTCCTTGGAAATGACATAACCAAAATTAAACGGTTGCAAAACTCTTTTCATGACAGATTTTTTCCTTTTGAGTTTTCCATCAAAAACTCAGACTTAGTCCAAGGTTCTTTTACCAAACAAAGTAAAACAATTTTTTTTTCATACGACTGAAGTGTACAGAATTAAAGTACCTCAAATTATACATGTGACTGTTCATGCCAACATCCTGAACCATCTGCATCTTCAGAAACTGGTAACCCACCTTCCTTTTCAAGGCTTTAATGTCCTCCTGTCTGGTTAGCAGACGTTCACAGAAGAAATTTTAAATTGGACAAAATCAAAATGGGATCATACGGTATCTTTCCCTTCAGATCAGCTGTTATTTTACATTCAGGTATTTTATACATTCAGTGAGACTGAGTTAAAAAAAAAAAAAAAAAACTTCTCTTCAAAGCCAACCTGGTTTCGAAACAAAACTCCGAGAAGAGATGAATAAAAACGCACTGAACACACGAGCATCAAAATATGTTTGAAGTCTTCGTCACAAAGTGGGCTGCAAACTCCTGACTTATTCACCACCTGGAAGTAAAAAGACAGTCGCTAATAAAATACTGTCGAGTTGATTCACGGTGAATCAGAGCCAGCTGAATAATTGCAGCGTCTCTCTCTTTCTTCAGCTCCATAAAACCTCCCATTGAAATGATGCGATACTATGAAATGAAACCTTTCCTATCCGCTCATAAAGGGGGGACCACATTAATCTCATGAATTTGCTGAATCCCGTTAGGGATACGATTGCTTTGTGTTATTACTTTTAAGCTTAATCAAAAGCATGAATAGCTGCATTATCAGCCCTCAGTTCTCATTGTGCTCTCTGGGTTTGGGACACCTTTCTCGCCTTGTTTTTTCCTCACTTATGCAAAAGAAAAACTTTGTTTGTTCAGAGTTTGTCATTATGTTTCAAAAACATGCAGTTTGCATTTTTTTCCCAAATATATTTAGAGTAATTTACAATTTGACATGCCAAGGTTCCCTCCAAGGAGGTTGTGAATCTTTAGCGTGTTCACACTGGAAAAGTGGTGAAATTAAGTTCTGTGAAAAAGCATCAAACTTTGACTTTTTGAGTAAAAAAAATAACAATACTCCACAAAAGTTCTTACTGAAATCACAGTGAACTTTGACCCCCAAAATGTACTCAGTTCATCCTGGAGTCCAAGTGTCAGATGTAATAAAAAATTCCCTCAAGGCCTTCCTGATCTATTCACGTAAATGGGACAAACAAGAGATCACAGGGAACTTGACCTTCAACCCTTAAAGTCTAATCATCCAAGTGAACCTTTGTGCCAAATTTGAAGACGTTTGTTCAAGGCATCCAGAAATATCACGTTCACAAGAATGGGACGTTCACATGGACAGACGGATGGATGGACAACCTGAAAGCAGTGCAAGGCGTTGTGTTGGTGACAGCGTGTTGTTTCAGGGACATATGAAACAAACTAAATAAGAACATCAACTAAGAGCATCATATTTAGTGAGAAAAAGAGGTGAATCCGTTTCTATCATTTATTCTGTCATTGAGGACAGCTATTATAAAAAAAATTATCATCACGAATTTCAAAATCTATTTTTGAAATTCAGACCAAAACAACCTTTTTGGCTCACACCAGCCTCCGAACAAACAAACTCCTACTTGTCACCTTGTGTGAGTGGCAAGTAGGAGTAGCTGAGAGGGATCCAACAGAAAATAAGCAGAGAGGTGAACTTTCCACACCACACAGATTTCACTCTTCAGGCTGTGCTACATTTCTAATCCTAAGAAAGAACTGAAGGTGCAGAAATTCAGGATATAAAGGTATCAATATATTAAAAAAAAAAATTAATGACCTTATTTTCCCCTAAAAGCCTCTCATGACCTCCAGTTTTGACAACCGCCGCTGTGACGCACTCAGCCCAGTTAGGTGTGAAAAGTGGGACCGACTCCAGCAGTAAAATCCCATCATGCATTTCCCTCGGCTGATTCTCAGTCATGCAACATGCTCTGGCACACTTTCAGGCGTGAGTTGATGCTCGAGCGTTTTCTAGATGTCCTCAGATGTTCACCAGACGACCGGTCCCCCGCCTTTCCTGCAGCTCTTTGAAGTTCGTCTCGGGCAACAACAAAAAAAAAAAAAAAAAAAAAGAGCACAAGAAAGTGTAAGAAGCAAGCTGAGAATCGAGGTCAGCGTTGGAATCGTGGCGGGTTTTCCGTGGCGGTGAGGGCCGATGCCTTTTTTTCCTGTCTGGATTTCTAGAACTGTAATACCCGCGTGATGGAAAAGAGACACGAAGAGAGAGTGAAAGTGAAAGAATCAAAAGCAGAGGGAGTGATTGGAGCACGGAGACGGAAAGAAAAGGAACGGGGAAAAAGAATTGGAAAATAGTGGTGGGGAAAAAAAAAGGCTGAGAGCTGATTGTCGCCGAGGACAAAAAGGAAGTAGAGTGTGACGGCTGGGGCTTGTGGTGCTACTCATCCATGCCAGCGACCTTGGCTGGCAGAGGGAGGGTGTGTGTGTCTGTGTGTGTGTGTGTGTGTGGGGGGGGGGGGGGGCAGTACAGAATATCAAAGCTTTCTCCTCCCGTGTAGAGCAGAGAGACAGAGGCCACACTTCACATGTTTTTAACTATGTTCGACAAAGTCTGACCAACTACAAGCTTCATGCCATTGTAACAAGTGGATTCGCAAAACGTGGCAATAATACTACGTGGTAAATGTCTTGTAAAGTAGATTTATTTCCAAACGTAGGTGACAGTGACACAAAAAACTGTATTGTATCTTTCTAACCCTGAAATAACAAGCGCTGAGATTAGTTCGGGGGGGGAGGGGGGGTCTTGAAGCCCATTTTCCACTAGTTCCACCCGCGCCGGTTCGCCGTCATTAAAGTCAATGCTTCGTATCCCAAAGGTTGCGCCGCGGTGCGTATCAGAAAGTGGGTCGCCGCGCTAAAGATAGGCAGCGAGTTGATTTTTGACGGATGCCGAGACATGTTGAACAGCAGACCGGCCGGGCAGGAAGTCAGTCAGAGAAAAACAAAGAGAATTCGGTCATTTTTCAAAATAAAACACCCATGTGCAGACACATCCCCGTCTACCCCTGCGGTCTTTTAATTTGGAAAACAAAATGCGTTCTCCTCCTGCTACAGGCGCAGTACGTGAAATAGTTATGGTATAATTAAGAGGATTAATGTTGTTTGATGATAAAAACACAGCATGCTGCATTAACTTTGGTTGCGGGCGGCACAGCGGTGCAGTGGTTAGCGCTGTCGCCAGCAAGAAGGTTCTGGGCTCGAACCTCGGCCGGGGAGCATTTCTGTGTGGAGAAATGGGTAAACATAATGGATGGATGGATGGATGGATGCTGCAGCACAAAGAAGGAAGAAACAACTGGTAACACAAAAATCAAGGAAACAAATGAGGACGTAAGATAAAAAACCGGCAGACAAAACGCTTCGCTTCTGAAACGCTCTCGGTGGGATATTATAAGCCGTGCAGAAGACGGAACAAAGTTATGGTGCATACGACCCGCGTTTAGTAGAAAATGTTTAATCTGACAGCAAAACTCAATGCAAAGTAAAGAAACCACCAAAGCAAGACCTCTCCTGTTGTTGTGTTCAAGAGCAGCTCCAATATGGCGTCCATATTCAGGGAGGCTCATTACATAAAGGTGTGGTTGGTGGAGAACAGGCTGATGGTGCTAACGATGGTCTCTCCCAGGCTTCGGTTATGGTTTGGACTGACAGATATTTCTGGTGCAGTTATTTAAGCCGTGGGTGGATACAGCTTTTAAAAAAAAGACCACACTTCAGCTACATAATGTGTGTGAAGGCAGCCGTGTCGGTGAGCGTCCGTCCGGGTGAAAGTACCTCTCATTGCTGCTTTTCAGATGTCTGACCTCACAAGAAATATATTCTATTCTTTGTTGTCTTGACCTCACAACATCAAACAGATTCAAAGCTAACAAAGTCACAGAGTCCGTTTCAAATTTTCTGACCGCTTGGAAAACGCAGCTGTGTCAAAAGACATTTCAAAAGCTCCTGGACTATAAATGGACTGCTGATGCATCCTGGGAGGTCAGCGAGGACGCTGCAAGGAATTATTAGACAGAGAACAAAGATAGATGCTCCATACAGGAACTCTATTCCTCTCAGGGAGGAATCATTAGTGCTAGTTTATAATGTCTTCATTATGAACCTTGATTAAATTATGATGTAAAAAGGGGAGATTTTCTGCATTAAAGTGGTAATTATGTCAGTGATTTTTTTTTTCAGTAAACCTACATCTTCCCAGTGGGAGAGTGCACAAGGAGGGCAGGTAGTCCATTTTCTTTGCAGGTGCAGATGTATAACTTACAATTACTACACGTTTTTTTTTCTCTTATTCTCAGCTTTGAAAACTTGTATCAGCTCAAGCTAAAAAAAACCAACATGAAAACATATGAACTGCTAGAAGCACCTTTTGAAATGCAAAGTCAGAAAAAGTATTGGGATGTTAAAATAAACTGAAAACTAGTCAAGAGAATAAATAATTGGATTCATAAAGAGAGCAACTGAAATATGTCTATTATCCAAACATGTTTGTTCCTGCACGAATTATTTAGTGGCACTTTCACTGACTTGTTTCATTGTGAACATTTAATAAGAAGAAGGGGTAAGCAGGAGGACGAAGGAAATACTCCAAATTCGTTGTCTCGTTAACATCAGTTGTCCACACTTGCGTACGAATTTACGTACATTGAATACGTTTCCTTATTAACCCTCGAACTCAAATGCATTGACTCCATCAAATACCCGATTTAATTTTCCTCTCTCCCTTTACATAGAAAAAAAATATACATATATAACTTTAACTTGTAAAACCTTAAAAGCCAAACATCATGTTCTTGTGAAATAAAGATTGTTTTTGTCCGTGTAAGTTTTAGTTCTTTGAGGTTTTCTTTTAAGCCCTCTCGCATTAATAATCTATCAAACTGTGTAATCTGACATATTGATGAAAGCATGATGATTTTATCACCCAACCCATCAACCTCCCACATCTCTAAAAACGTCTTAGCAATCTTTTAACTCATTGTTTTGATCGTGCAGCCCACAACTTTACTAATTGTGGTTCAGTCTCGACTCTTTCATCAACTTAGTTTCCTGCCACAGCAGACAAGCTGTTTTTTTTTTTTTTTTGTGATAATACCACAACCGCCCACCAGCAAACGGCACACAAATTTAGCAACTAGATGACGAACACAGTGTCAAGTTGAACTGAATATGTCCCCGAGGAGCTAAAATATGAGTTAATATTGGGCTAACAATTGTCAGGTGGCAAAAACCATGACTCCAAGTTGATGCTTGTGTAATTGTAATGAGTAATGAGCCAATACAAAATATAATTTTCCACTTTTCAAGTAACTAAACAGAAAAAGCCTGAAAAAAAGAATAAAACCTTCAAAATTACCTTACTTTTACAAAATGTTATTTTTTTTTCTGAAAAGGGAAATCTAGAGTTTTTTCCGAGAAAGTCTTACCAGGAAAACAAAAAAAACAACAACAACAAGAACAACACAGGAAAAGATCTCTGTACACCAGCCCATGCTAAAAATGCGATACGAATTGTGTTTTAGTCCCGCAACGTCGTCCAGATAACTCAGAAAACCTTCTCTGTGGGAGTGTTCCTCGACCTCTCAAAGGACAAGTAAACAAACCCACATGTGGAGTCAACCGATGGCTGCAACACGAAAACGCTCACTACTCATCATCGCACTCGTGGCCCGCCCGGTTGTGTGTTCGAAGGAGTCGGAGCGTGGTCGGCGGCACCATTCAAGCCGGAGCTCACTGAAACCTTCTGACAGGCTCGATGTCTGCGAGTCACCGTGAGTCAAACGCGGCCGTTGAGTCACGGCAAGATGCTCTCGCTGCCTGGAGACGTGTACACGTACCAACACACTTGCTGCTGCACTGTTTGTGAATCAGTACGCTAATGCGTGTGACAGCAGCAGTTCACTCGGAAAATTAACCTTTATCCTCCGGGGGTTGAGCGGCGAAGGCCGGTCGGCGAGGCTGGTGGCGACGAGGTTTCTTTAGGAGGCTGACTGGACCTGGAAGGTGTCACATGGGGGCTAAACTGATGTCAGAGCAGCTTAGGTCGCTCAGCTGGCTCATGATAAAAAAAATAAAAAAAAAAAAAAAGCCTGGCTAGCATCTCCTGCCTGGACGGCACACTGTCAAAAGAAGACGGTTTGTATCGTACAGTCGAGAGGCTGGAAAGTCGCGATTGTCATTCACTACGGTTTGTGCATTTCCTGTTTACTGTTTAAAATGTGCCATCATAGCTGCAATAGATGTTCAGATGAAGAAAATATCATTACCTGCAGATCCTTCAATGTTATCATGAAAAGCACCGTAAAGGCCCCGCCCCCAACTGAAGTTCGAACCAGGAGTTTCTTGCTGTGAGGCGGCCGTGCTGACCACTGCACCAACACCGTTCGTTTGCTCCCAAAAAAAAAAAAAAGAAGTTTGATTTCACTTCTTCGAGCGCAGAATCCGGCCTCATTGTGTTTCGTTTCAAGACACACGTTTGAGAAAATCCTTTCTAAAAGCAGATCTATATTCTGTGGAAACAGGTGGATTTTAATTTTGTTTTTTCTTACTGTAAGACTGTTGTCTTGTTTTAGGAAAAGATCAACTTTTACACATTTCTTGCAGACTCTGTGCGCAGCAGGTTAGCTGTACGTTGACAATTCAGTCGGTCGGGGCAAAGTGAAAAATGGTCTTGAACCTTTTGACTCCAAAAGTCTCTTTAATGCGATGCCACATTGGAGTTTGCACCGTTGCCACCTGAGAAGAAGAAAAATAAAGAAAAGAATCCTAATTAATCAAAACTTCTTCCGTCCCATGACTCAACATCATCTGTTTTCATCCCAGCGAGAATCCTCAGTAATTAGCAGCCTCACTATTAGCATACCATCAGTGCTGCGTTGTAAATTAGTCCCTCCTCATTTGCGAGCTCCTCATCGCGACTTCTTCCTCTCATTAAGTTTTTCTGCCAACGCACAGCTTTGAGCTGAGCCCGACGAGCACGAGAAACAAGGGAAGACACACAAACAGCCTTCAAATGCAAAGTTATGTAAATATTTCTTTTGTTTCAGTTTGAGAAATTTGTTTCTTGTGATATTTGTTCCATAATTATAAAGTGACGAGTTTAATGAGCATTCAAACAAAATCTTTTTTTTTATATAATTTTTTATTTTTTAACAATTTGTCACAGAAAAGTTACTTTGCTGTTTAATTTGATGTGTTCGCCGCCTCGCTGTGATGAATACTTGAACCTGAACAAATCAACCAAGAAGAAGAAACTTCAATTTGGATCCACAGTGTTGGGCACTATGAGTTAAAAAAAAAAGTAAAGATTTAAAAACATTTACATTTACTGACTGTAATCAGTATCTCATTTGCATTTTCCACCAGTTTCTTTACACTTTCCATTACTGGAGGCGTTTTCCAAAGGCGTCGGTTTCTTAATACCTCATTTAACTTAAATGACAAAGATCAGCATCTTCTCGCAAGATGCAAAGAAACCTAATTCGAGTTCATGGAGATGTAACCTTTGAATGAGAAGTGGTTCAAAACAAATTGAAAAAGTGGGGGCGTTTAAGTGGAACCAAAAAGATTGTATACGCCAGCGTATGATTGCCACACTCTGATGTACATCTGCTGCATACAGGGTTCGGTGCACCATGAATAAGAGACATCTTGCTGCTTAGAATGATTATCGTTGAGGATGTACGTTCCTTTTTCTAAATGTGTCAGAGCACACAAGGGCGTACGGTCCCCTTTTTTTCTTTTTTTTTTCACGCAGCCGCTGTCGTCTCCATCAATAGTTTTTCATCTGCTCAGTTGACTGTGGGGGCTTTCACGCTGCTCTTTTGGCCCAAGGGACGAATGTCTTTGCAGCGCTGTAGATACGAATTGAGAAGATATCTCCTCTATTGTCTCGGAGGGACAAAAACTGACATTGATTTCTGAACTGTGCACGGCCCTGATAACAACGCTGCCAATTCCCTCTCATAATCACTCCAGCAATAGAAAAGAGCAATTCTCCTCTGCAGCGTGACCCCTCATGCTACGATTGATTCTATCTTTTTTTTTTTTTTTTTTTTTTACCCCCCGGGGAGTCAGCGAGGTGACACGATTTCAGCAATGTCACAATAACAGTCAGTGTTATTGTACGCCGAGTGTTAGCACAGAGTCCATGACCGTCTGGAAGCCTGTGGAACGACTGACCTTTACAGCAAAGGTGTGTGTCTGCTTCTCTTTTCTTATGAAACCTATTCCTGTGTGTGTGTGTGTGTGTGTGTGTGTGTGTGTGTGTGTGTGTGTGTGTGTGAGTGTGTGTGTGTGTGTGTGTGTGTGTGTGTGTGTGTGTTTGTCCTAGAGCAGCCTGGCAGATTTCAGGCAGGTTGTATTAAATGTCTGACAGAAGGTCATTTTTCTTGCCCTCAATTCCGACCCTTTTAACATCAGGGAATAAATTAGCAAACTTTGGAAGTGGCAGTCCCAACCTGCACCATCTGGATCACAATATGCTCTAGCTGAGCCTGAGATATACGTCCATACACTGTTCATAGAAATGGACGTGGCTTCCCAGGTTAAAAAGTAAAGTGTCTTAAAGTGTTATACCTCTAAAGGTCACGAGGGGCTGGCTTAAAAAAAAAAAAAAAAAAAAAAAACTCTGGCTCCAAAGACTCCCATTCAACTTCTCTGATGAAATACAAAGTCAGTACAATTTCTTCCACAAGTTAAGATCAATTTAGTCCTTGTTATCAGGGTTCTGGTGGTCCTTCTGAAAAATTCCCATAAATAATGAAATATTAAGCCTTAAAGAGAGCTACATTTGAGGACATGTCTGGTTTGATTGACATGCTTGGGGTGCAGTCAGGTTTCGAGTTTAGTTTAGGGGGTGTAGTTTTCTCTGGTTCTCAGTCAAATCCACCCTTCACTCCCCCCCCCACTTCGTCCAAAAACGGTCATTTCTGGCTAAAATGGCCGACTTGAGGTTGTCTTCCATATCATGTAAACAACAACTTCCTTTCCACTTCTGCTCTGCATCCTTTTAAACTGTCCAAATGTTTCATTCAAATGGGTTCTTGGTTCTTAGAAACAGGACATCCAATCGCTTCAAAATGTGTGTGCCCATTAGGATGCAACGACTGGAAACAATCCACTGTTGCACAGGAACTCTACTTTAAACCATCTCAAGTGACTGCAGGTACCTCGTTTTGGGATTGACCTTGGAAAGACTGCTTTTGGTGGTAGCGCAGAAAACTTATGAAATCTCTGGCAATGTAACCCGAAGCTGAAAGACTCTCATGCCTCTGATTTTCTTGTAATGTCGGTTTCTCTTGTTTGTGTCTTTTTCTTCCATATTTGATTTTTGGCATCTTTGTAAATGAGAGTTGCTCAATGGTTTTCATTAAAATCGCAAATGAAGGTCGACTGAATGAGTTTGGGTCAGTAAAACGCAGCTACGTGTTTGTAAAGGTGGCGGTTGCGATATGTTCAAGTCCCACTGTCACGTCGTTTCGGATGCTCCTCTTGGACTCATTAACTCCGCGAGCTAAGCAGACTAATTTCATGCTTCTCTCCTTTCCTGCCAGTGACACATTTAACTGTCACTTGCCTCTCGCCATCCAATTCACATCTGCAGACTAATTAAAGCTCCATTGTGGCAGTTGGCTTCATTTCCATGTCTGTTGTTTGTTTTTGTAGTTTTTTCTCTTTTCCGTGGGCTTGGCATCTTACAGAGGGATGCTATTTGCTCAGTTGGAGTAAACTGGTCTTCAGTGATTCAGCAGCTCCTTTTGTTTGTAGCTTTTGTCACAATGTTTAACTGAGAAAATGCTCTTAGTCAAGAACATGTACTTCAGGATTCATACAAGCTGGCTCGCCTATCAAGATATATGTGGAGGGCATCTTTCCATTCTCCGCGTAGATAAGAAAAGCGCAGGAAAAATAACCCCTTTAAGCACCAGGAAGAGATGTAAAGTCTGAGTCCCTTAAAGAGAATACATAACCTGTGACACCCCCACCTCCCCTGCGCCAGCGATAATGGTTCGACCCGATTTCTGGGACGCCTGCATGCTGCTGGTCTTTACGTAGAAACGCTCCGGGAAGCTTCGTAAAGCTTTTTAGCAGTCAGCAGAAGTTCACACTCCCACTCGCGGCAGCCCAGGCAGCCCTTTTCTCAACACCCACATCTCCTGCACCTTCACAAAAGGTTCACAGTGAGCGGAGTGAAGCGATGCAGCTCGGAGAGACCCTCAGCTTCAAGCTCTGCGCTGCTCTATTCAAGAAAAAAGACCTTACAGAGAACAGCCAAATAGCTATGATAAAAAAAAAATAATCACGTCCTCTTTTAATTTGACAGGAACGACTCTGATTTTTATTTTTATGTTATCACTAGTGTTACAAATATGACATCATTTGGTTTTTGGTGAATAAAATGTTAAAAGAAAACAGCCTATAGGACTTTAGAATCGTCACAGGTTGAGAAAAGGGGGATTGTGATACTAATAAATAGCTGAAATAACGGTTGTAATTTTACATTTTGTAACGGTAAGCAGTCCAGGCAAACATTAGGCTGTGTGGGTGTCCACACACACACACACACACACACACACACACACACACACACACACACACACACACACACAAACACACACACTGCAGCGGTATAAAAGCCCAGACTGGAGCTTCATCCAGTTTGAAAGCTTAAAGAGTCAGCATCAAGGATTGGCGAGTCGATTCCCCGGAGTCATCACCTGAGCTCAACAGTTTTGTGGGAGACACATGAATCACGCGATGACTCATCGCTGAGGGGATATCACGCGCTCGAGTCTCCAGCTACGATAATCTCAAAACAAAAGAAAATAAAATGTCCTCGGGGGATTCCGACCGTCTGAAAGCAGTCACGTCTGCAGGAAAACAAAACCGTGAGCGGCAGCTTGTTCTGGCGTCGGGATGAAGCGACGAAACGCACGTGAAGCATTTGCATGATTTAGCAGCACAATGACTTCCGTCAGGGGAACAATCCCATTTGCACAATGCCACCTTTTCTTACCACAGGCTGGATTTAAGATGGGATGTATCCTACAACAACTGAACACACTGTACTTTTCAGACCTGCTGTCTGGTGTCCTTTTTAAAACGGGAGGATGTGGAGGAGTTTTCTACCTTAATTTGGCATCACTTTTATTCTCTGATGCACTTTTAATGTGCGGATTACAACATATTCAAGTTGTTTACCTTCTTCCAAGTGCCTCAAAGTTAATTTGAATTTTGGTTTTATTGACAAATTCCAACCACTGGTGTTAAGGTCAAATCGTACAATCACCTGCACCTGCAGTGCACTACAAGTACCGGGATGATGCACTCAAACCGGTCCAAAAAAAAAAGAAGCTGCACACTTTTTTTTATACCTTAAACAGTCGCCATTTTGGCTACGTAGAAAACACTTACAACACCACTACTATCAAAACTCCTGCACGACACAAGTAAGAGTCCTGACATGTCAGAGGACTGTTTGTTAGTGTCACATCTGCCGTTACCTCCACCTCCCTGTGTTTGCGTCTTTATGTCCTGCCTCTGTTGCTCTGTCCCGACCGGCGAAGGAGGAATTTCCCCTTGACAGATGGCGGATGACGCGGTTCTAATCTTGTGTTTGTCGGCGTTGTGTCCCGGCAACCCCCTCTCCCCCCACACACCCTCCACCACCACCACCACCACCACCAGCACCTTAACCATCGTGTCCTCGCCCGCATGCCCCCCTCTCTCTCTCACGGCGGTTCGCCAAGTACCACAAGCTATTAATCCACGGAATCGTACGATATCTTGAGTGCACGCATTTTCTGCATGGCTTGGCCCGGCAGGACTCAAACCACAGAGAGCTTGGCCCGGTAGGACTCAAACCACAGAGAGCTTGGCCCGGTAGGACTCAAACCACAGAGAGCTTGGCCCGGTAGGACTCAAACCACAGAGAGCTTGGCATGCGTGTCGACCCGAGGATTGTTCAGGACACTCGACATATGACACCCAGCAGGGTACGAAGCTTGTCCTGTACAGACTGCAAAAATGAAATGTTTATAGTGAACCATATGGAGTAACCATACCATAGGATTAAGATTTGGAAGAGCAACAAAGCAGATATAAGGCAGGGTATCGGTGTATTAATTAATGCATGACTTGCTGATTTTTATTCACAATTGCGGAGCAATGTAGACTAAAAAAACATCTTACAGAAGTTCCTGATCTCAGTCCATAGGATCCAAAGTCCTGCTGGCTTTAATTCCTGCCGGCTAATCGGGGACTGAACTACACCTGGGACGCCATGTGAATGCTGTTAACACCAATTAACTTAAGGTAGAAAACCAGCAGTAGCTTCACGGAGAATACAGACGACAGGAGCGCTGGGCTGAACGTTCATGTTTTTTATGTGCATCTAATGGAAGCTGTTTGATCATTTTTATAGTTCATAATAGTTGAAAGACGACATGTTTGGAAAAGCGGAGTCACATGTGGAGAAGTCTTTGCTCAACGTCTCCAAGGGAAGGCCGTACGACTGATACTCGTGTTCTGATTTGGTGCAATTTCAAGCATATTTAGGAAATAACCCACAAATGTGAAATAAAAAAACCAAAACATTGTTATGGTGTATTTGGGAATATGAAGACTTGCAATAATGCAACCTCAGTCTGCCTGAGGGGTCATGTGACAGATGTTTGTACCCTGTAAATATGCATTACCTCTAGATTTAAAGGAAATGTGAAAAACGTCAAACAAAATGTCCCTGTATTCGTTGTTTAGCTACGTCTTGCCCAAATTTATGTCCAAGTCTTTATATCAGTATTTACATTTAAAAATCCTGTTTCTAAAAAGTAAAATAAAAAGTTTTGCACTGACACACCTGATGCTAAGCAGCATGATGACATTCATTATTTCACTAGAGAAGGGAGTGTGTCCCCGCGTATACCCTGGAATCACATCACAATAAAATGATTGAAGCTAAAGAGTCCGTTCACTGACTTTAAACCTAAGTAGATATTTTGCAGGTAATGGAGTCGAGATAACTGCGCTGCGTTCAGGTTAATAATCCCCCGGAGCTTTTAGTGACGGTGAGGATGAAAGCAGCAGCCGCTGGTGAAACCTCGACTGAAGCCTCAGTGGGCGTTCTGCTACGTGTCTTTGATCCATAGGCTTTCAGCTCGACCTTGCACCGTCTATATCTGCTGCCTCCAGACCCACAACAACACCTCTGCATGAGCACCTGTGCAAGGCGAAGACACACACACACACACACACACGCGCACACACACACACACACACACACACACACACACACACACACACACACACACACACACCTGCGGAGAGTTTGCAGCAGACAGCAGAAAGTGTTCTGATTAATGATGCAGCAGAACAAATGGAGAAACACAGTTTAATGGACCTACACCAGCTCAGCCCACAGCAGACATAATTGATGGGCCTGTTTGTTTTTCATGGAAAGTGTGTGTGTGTGTGTGTGTGTGTGTGTGTGTGTGTGTGTGTGTGTGTGTGTGTGTGTGTGCGTGCGTGCGTGCGTGCGTGTGTGTGTGTGTACACTTAAAAAAAACAGGGAATCACTCCGAACCCTACGAGTGTCCGTTGCCGGAGGGTGTAACTCAAGCCGAGCAGCGGGTCGCTAACGACATGCCAATACGACATATTGAAGAGGGCGGCCATTTTGGATGCCGGTCAAGAAGGTGCGGTGAAGGTCAGCGGTTGCTTTTTCCTGCCGTCGCCAGAGAATTACACATTGTTCTCACTGGGAGGATCAGCGCAGCACGTCGCAGCGGAGAGCCAAGTGGAAAATTAGTGATTACCTAAGAAGGGGGGAGGACGTCACGAGGGTTATTTTAGGCAACAGTGGTTCCTTTACATAATCAGCCACAACTTCTGCATTAAGAAAGGTTATTAGCGCAAAATTCATCTTTAATTTCAAGTGTTGTATTGTGGTGAAATAAAACTAAGACTGCTTTGAAAATTAACTTCATCCACTCATTTTATTTTTACTTTCTATTTCGACTCTTAGAGTAGGAGTAGTTTTGTTTTTCAAGCATCTACAATTCCAGAAGTAAAAATCCTGTTCTCATGTTCTGCACACATACTATTAGATAACTGTTAGTTGAAACACTTCCAAGCCTCGAGTGGGCACAAATCTCTCCTGCTTGAATTAATACTGAAAAACACAACATCAGATTTGTTAGTAAAAAGATAAGCCAATAAGATTCTATACGTAGAGAATTAAGTGAAGCTTGCTATGATTGCGAAAGAGCTTTTTTTTAAACATTATTTTCAGAAGCATCACAGCAGTGATTACAAGGAGGGAATCGAGTTAATGTCACTAGAATAACTTGTAGAAAATTGTTTTTATTGACTTTATAAAAAAACTTGATGCTTTTTTTGAATTGAGTCTATTGGAGCCTGATGTTTTTTGGAACCAGCCCCTGGTGGTCCACAGTGGTATTGCACCTTTTTGGCACTCTTGCATTGACTCAACTTTATCTTTAAAAGAAAACTTTCTAATGAGAATCTAAAGTTTGGAAAAGAACCTTCTGAAGCCAACTTCATAACAAGATTGTTAATTGTCTGTCTTACTTCTCTGTAGTTTCATGGCTCCGCCCACTTATGTGCAAGTCAACAAATCAGATCATTTCTTCAATCAGGGAGGCTCTGCCTTACAAAACAAACTAAACAAAGGGGAATGAAGGTGCATCCTGCTGATTATAGGAGCCTTTTAGAAACTTTCCCATCTCAGTGGCTGAACTGATTAACTACACTGTGTACGTTTTGTGTTTCTTTATAACCTCATGTGGCCTTGACGTTATTACAGAAGTGCCTCTGTGATTTTCCTCTTTAACTCTCCTGACCCAAACTAAACAGTGAATAAATCGCCAATAAATGGACAGTGGAGGACGACACAGTGATCTCACATAATGTAGGTGCTAACAGATGACTCATTTCCTCACGACACAGTCAGTGCAGAGGTAGAGACCATCTGTGGTGTGCATGTGTGCGACTAATGTGCTGCTTCGTCCGTGTCTTTGCAAAGTTATGTATTTGAAATAAGTGGGTTAACTTTTGCATCTTGTATTTTTGTGCACGTTAACACGCTCACATTAATCTGTCTACATGTTCTTGTTTAAGTGTGTCTATGTGTTGTTAATGTTTTCTGAGTCTCGTGTCTGAGCAAACTTGAACGCGGGCGTCTTTATTTTGTTGCTTACACGTCGTTCTTGGTGGACGTGCATCTGTTTCCGAGTGTATGTTTCATCATCACGGGTCGATTCTCGCCGGCCGATGGATCAAGCTGCCCCCAACTACATCTGCAGGGGTTGTTCAGGTTACTGAGCGACAGCAGTGACTCAGTAATTTCTTGGCAGTGCGCTTCAAAAACTCCCTTCGCGACCCGACTTGCGCAAGAGAAAACAAACTCTGCAGTTTCCAGCTCTCCTGCAGCGGCCATTGATAACGTCTCACCCCTTCGTGTGCGTGTGTCGCGGTGGCAGGAGGCATCTCTTTGCATCAGGATCCTGCGGGTGGGTCAGCGGGCCACAACACATCACTGAATCCTTCTGGTGTGTGTGTGTGTGTGTGTGTGTGTGTGTGTGTGTGTGTGTGTGTGTGTGTGTGTGTTTGCCAAGTGTGCAGCTGCTGACCCCTGCAGAAAGTGCTGGATGCTGCTGGGCTGGCTGACAAGGTGTCCTGGCCAATTCTTCTGTGTGCCTCCCATCTGTGTTCTTATGCAAAGTCAACCCTTTGTCTCAACCGCAAACTCAAACTAATTTAAATAATCACAGGGAGAAAATTATGATATGTAAATGTCCCATATTTTACACTTTTCTGGTGTTTTATTTCCAGTCTTGATGTATATATTTTAAAATGTACACATATTTAGTTTTAAGTACCAAAAACCACAATCACAGGTTTTCTTTGGTCTTGTAGTTTGACAGCTTTGCGACCAAATGACCACTCTGAGTTTGACATCACAAATTTAAGGACGTCCAAATTGCACAGTTTTGGAATAAGATCTGTGTGCATTTGTACATTGACTGAACAGCTGAAACTTTCACATCCTTTATATAGCACCGAAACCTGCCTTATAATCCAAAATGAAATGCAAATCTGAATTTATACAATATGGGACCTTTAAAATCCCTTTCGTATATATTTAAATTGCAAAGTTTTGGAGTGTGATGATGTTTGATGCATTTTTTTTTAATGTGGCAAATTTGATGACTGGTTGTAAATCAACCTGAAAATAAAACACTTAATTCAAGTTCAAGTTAGAAAGCCTCATAAATATTCATGGAAGTGTTTCACAGTTACATTGATTTCAAACCATACACATATTACATCAGATTTTCTTGGGGAAAAAAACAGTAAAATAAATATATTTTGCACATTTAATAACCGTAGCAGTCACCATTATTACAATACTGTGAGTTAATTGGATACAGTGCAAAGGAGAAAAAAATTAAAGTCAAGCATTCAAATTTTAACCACATCTTTCTGTTGCAGGAGTTCTAAAACTACTTCGTTCTAACTATGTGCATGGACACAGTTTTTCTATGCAAAAAATGATATTATAACCATCTAATAATTTCAGGTTCAGTAACTTGTAATCTAGATTTTCTCAGATCTCAGCAATCCTTTAGTTTTCAACTGCGAGGCTACTTCTCTATCTAATCCCACCCACCGCGTTGCCTGGAGGAGTCTGGAAACACGCCAGCTGGAGTTGTTATAGATTATTGTCATTGATCTCAAATGTATGCTGTTACAAACAACAAACTAGTAGGATACAACAGCATTACAGCATTTAATTTCCAAAATATTTCAGTTTTTAACGGCTCCTGCTTCACATTAGCATTAAAAAAAAAAAAAAGATGGCAATTATCATACTGTATACAAAACTGAGAATGCTCAAGGTCCCAAGTCAACTACTCTCATGAATGTATGCACATAAGATGCCAAAAACACCTTTCTGGCTGTAACATTTTATGTTACACCAGAAAGTAGTTGGATCAGAGCCATAAAAACTTGACCATGAAATAATACCAGCAGGGAGAGCAGCAAGTCAACTGCGCATTTCAGTTAAAACAGACAAACGAGAGGAGCGACTTTCCCACCGACTAATGATGATATACTGAACACTGCGTACACACACACACACACACACACACACACACACACACGCGCGAAACACAATCAAGAGGGTGCTCCATAACACTAATGTGTGCTATCCAGTCATCCCTCTCGCCACAGCGTATAGTTAAGTGTCATGCAGCCTCAGCGTACGCTATTAACCGCTTTCTAGGTCAAAGCGTGAATCGCTAATAAGCAGCAGTCGCTCTCATGCAGAACAGTGTCCCTCATCTCCCGGGCGATGCAGGTGGAGTGTTTCGATTCCCTGAACTCCCCACCAAGTTCAGACAACAACAACAAAAACAAAAAAAAATCGATTTGGAGATGTAATTAGCACCGAGAAGGTGTTTGTGTGTTTAGGTTCAGAGAGGCTCGTTTGTCTGCACGGAGTGGAACCGCCACATGCTTTTTTTCCTGTAACCGTGCACGTGTTTGTTTATCCGCCGTGCTGACAGCAGTTTCAGTAAAGCCATTTGCTATAATTTAGCCAATATGGATCCACACACTATCCCAGTTAATTAGCCAGTGGCATGAAATCGGTCACCTGTTCACACAAGGTGAAAGGCAATATCATCAGTCCGGGGAACAATTGAAACCGAAGCAAAAGTCTACATTACTGGGGAATTAACACTAACCACGATGAATACAAAGGGCAATTAGATTCACAACTCGGTGCAAAATTCGGATGATAATGGATGCATATATCAGCGGCTCCAAATATTAGAGGCACGGAAAAATAGGGCTCATCGCTTTCTGAGAAGTTTTAACACGTATCTTCACCGATACTGCGCCGGAGAATAATGAAGCCATGATTGAGGATTTCCACTTTGAAATTGCCATGATAGTCTCAGAAACAGATTAAGACAGCCAGGGTGTCATACATCACACACTTAAAGAAACTTTTCCATGTCATCGAGCAGCAAGTTCGAGCTGTGTTCACTGGCGGACGGGTGGGTGGAGATATAGACGGCAATATATTTGCACATTTCAACTTTAACTTTTCGGATTTTTTTTTTTTTTACTTTGGTTCAATGTCGCTGCTACGACACACTAGAGAAAAAAGAAAAAAAAAAGTACTGAACATGTAGAATAAGACAATGATAATACACAAATCTACTTTTGACATTCCTGATCCCAGAAATCTGTCTGTGGCTTTTCCTTCCCACTCTGATCATCAAGTTAATGAAAGACAGCTCAGTGCTGCTGGTCAGACTTCAATTAGTAATCAATGTTCATCTCTCTCGACAATGTCACAGTGATTTCCTACACCGGCTAAATATTCCGTCTTGCACAGCTTCCAGCTCGTACTGAGGAAATGAGCCACGAGGAAGTACGATGGAGAAAAAAACTATCGCCCTTATCTGTACGAAACAAAACTCTACTGTCACCTGAAGGAACCCGATGAACCAAACAGGCCAACTGTCATTCAAACACACAGTGGCACGGAGCAGTTTGTGTGTCCAGAACCGCTGTGCATTCGGCTCTTTGCTGAAATGTTTCCACACGGTGGATACCTCAGGGATTTTTCATGTTGAAAATGAAAAGGCTTGATTGACAGGCACGTTGGCCACATGGGAATTCCCTCCGCAGTTGATGGATCGGCCGCCCCCGGCAGGCTTTCGCAGGGCAAAAAAAAAAATTAAACGCCCACAGACGGGAGAATGTCAATCTATTGTCATTACTACATAAGGGAGAAAGATAGTTCAACTCGGCACAAAGAGTATTCGGGTGGCAAAAGTCTACATGGGCGTGAAGAACTTTGGCCAGGTTTGGATCTATTTGTGAAGTATTTAAGTTAGAGAAGTGCTTTGATTCACAGCGACGGTCTTTGTGTTTGTTGAGCTTCATCACAGGTTTTTAATCTACGTGAAAAAACTTGTGTTTTATACATTCAGTGTTCAAATCTTCTGACAGGCAGCGAAGAGGTGTGTTACATTTTCTTGTAAAATGATGATGAACCTTGTCTCCTGCTCGTAGATTATGCCTGAATCTTATTACAGTAATATAAACTTTATGACCATATTACTTCTTTGCTTCCAGCTTATTATCAAGTGAGATAATGTGAGTGGTTTGAGAGTTGTCTGTTTTTTTTATGTTAGCTGATAAAAAAAAAATAATTAAAATGTTGCCAGGCATATTGAGGTTAGCACTGAATTTGTGATTTCCTGTTAGAGACTAAAAATATTAAAAGTAACGAAATTAAACATTTTAATTATGAAGGGTGAACGTCATCACCTCAGTGAAAGTGCAATGTTGGTGTCACATAAATTTCACATGCGAAAACGTTTATACTTTTATTTTACGTGGAGGAAACATGGTTTTAGAACATTTTCATGCTGTAACGTGTGAAACCCGCATAGATTCCCATGGAATTTTTTTTATCATATGTTGCAACAAGTGGTAGACAATGAATCATACATGTGATTGCTAAATTGGGTTAAAATGGGTTGATATCTGCCATAAAAAATTTCTTACATGCCAAGTCTGCTGAAAGTCAGTTAAGTTTTATATGAAATCCAGCGCGCAGCCTGTGTTTTGTCAAAATTACATGTGACGTTATCTGAGCTTGGTCAGCAGCTTGTGGAGGTAAAGCACATGTGAGTGGAAAAAACCCGAAACATTACCACTGTGCATGTGCAGGGCTGAAGGGCTTTAATAACATGTAATATCGCGATCACACTGGGAGGAATGCGGCTGCATAAAAATCCAATTTCCACAACCTGTGATTACGTTCCCGTAGTTTAAATCAAAACTTGATACAAAGAGAAAAAAATGCGTTTACATTTTTACAATCAAGGGTTTAAACGTGCGTGTGCGGATCCATGCTGCTGCTTTTTTTAAAGACGGAGGGGAGGAGGAGAGGGGGGAGATGGCGCGGCGCCCATAGCTCAAGAAGACACGGCCCATACCAGGCTCATTGGCAGAGACTGGACAGAGCCAGATGATTGGATGATTTCCCTCTCTTTGAACAAGTAAACAACAGTCCAGGTGTTTGTAAGGTCACACGAGAGTTATATATCTTCATATAGCATGTATCCCCCAGGGTTCTTTAGCTAATCCTAATTAATCCTTTAGGATAATTGTGTTTTATTCCCCCATGTGACCACACCAGCAGTAGCACGGGGAGTTGCCTCATACAGCATACTGGACCTCGTTTTCACAGTCACGCCACGAAGTCGTGACACTTTACAATTAGTGCAGGTTTTCTTCCATTACTCTCATGTCTCTTATTAGGAACCCGGTTTGCACACAAACATGACCTAATGCGCACACATTAGTGCAACATATGTACTGTATGTGTTTGACTTAATGTGCACAATGTGAGAATGTGTTTGCAGCAGCGCCTCCCGGCCTCCCTCTGGCAGGACCGCTGCGGTTCTGTCAGATGAGCTCGTGTAAACCTTCACTGAACCCAACATGTCATGTTCAAATGTTTGGTGGTTCAAAACGGATGTTCTTAAAGTGATAGAAGAATCTACAATTTTAAGGCTTGGTTACATTTAGTTTTCTTTGCTTGGTTGCTAAGTTGCCGCTTCCTTCTGTGTGTTTATTCACCTCCTACGCAAATATAAGGACAGATTTAGTGTTAAAAAAAATCTTCTTTTGAAGTACACTTGAACTACTTGAATGCAGAGACATTTTAGGGGAAACTCGAAAATACTCTGTCCCGCTCACCGATAGCAGTTACCTGACTGCACCGCAGGCCTGTCAATCAAACAAACACGTGTTTATTTTCTAATTAATGACACGATTATTTTCAGATGGACCGCCAGAAAACTAATAAGAAGGAGCGACTTTAGCTAACAACACTGAAATAATTCGAGGAGACATTTTTTTTTTTTTTTAATTGACTTAGAATTTCATGAAAGAAGTAGAATGGGAGTCTATGGAGCCGGAGGCTTTTTTGGGGGGCTGACCTCTAGTGGCACACAGTGGTATTGCACATTAAGGCACTTTCGCATCTGTCTCATTTTTTCAAACCTGCAAGCTACAAACACTTTCATATGCAGTCTGTGGTCTGAACACACCTGAAGAGGAAACAACAAGGCATCTTCTGTAGGTCTTAGAGAGAACAAACCTCCAACGAGGTTTTTGTTCAAATATATCTCAGTTATCCATCAGAATTTAAGCTCTGTTTTGGTTTATTGCCTAGTTGTATCTTACATTAATCCAAAATCCAGCTCAAAACCAAAACCCCGGAAGATAAAAAAGGGTCAAAGGTCTTTTTATCCTCCTTAATTTTACGGAAATTAATTTAAAGGCCTTTGAAGCCTTTAGGTCTGGATTTTGAAACTGATACTGTCAGCGCCCAGCTCAGTTCTCTGACCTTCATCGTTACAGCTGAGGTACCCTCGAGCCAAACACTCAACCTTACTATCTGCATTCATGCTCTGCAAACCTTGCACAGACAAATAAAGATTAAAAGCGCACATCTTTGTCAGATGTATTTGAAAGCAATTATTGCCTAAAATATGCATTCATAAATTGAATCTCTTCATTTTCCCTCCTAAATGACAAACCGCTGGTTTGCACGGACAACGGAGCGAGAAGAAGTGAGTCACGAAGAGGAATTTAAATCTGTAAATCACTGACAGACGGACCAAAAACAAAAGAAAAGTCTCTTTGCTCACACCTGACGAGAAGTGTGTACTTATATATATATAATATATATATATATATATATACATGTATATGCACTCAGCTTCACATATCAGCTCCATATATCCAATATTGTAATCTGTTGTTTCTCCAGAGAGCGTCTGCATTTTTGCCAAGTGAATGTGTGTAAACTGTTCCGACTGCAGGCTGCTATATCTGTGCTGTTATGATGCTGTTCCCCCTCCTGTGGTTTTCAACTGGGCGGGAGGTCTGTTACTTCCCACTGATTATGAGTCCCAGTGTGTGTGTGTGTGTGTGTGTGTGTGTGTGTGTGTGTGTGTGTTCTTGGGATTGTTTATCGGTATGTCAGTCAGTTTTGAATTTCATATTTTAGTCCTGGTCGTGTGTGTCTACGTTCATGCCTTTGTCAATTTGTATGCGTGTTTGTGTCAGCATCCTTTGCTTCCTAACCAACACACACACACACACACACACACACACACACACACACACACACACACACACACACACACACACACACACACACACACACACACACTTATCATCTAAAGCCAACTACTAAGGTCCACCCTGGTCTCCCTCTGTGTAGCACACTTTGCTGCACTCTTCTCCTCTCTCTCTCGCTCGCTCTCAGTAGACAATGACTCACATCCAGAAACACACACTGCCCACCCACCACACACACACACACACACACACACACACACACACACACACACACACACACACACACACACACACACACACACACACACACACACACAGAGTCACACAAACACATCCCAGTTTTCCCCCCGTGGCTGCCTGATTGAGGTTTCTTCGCCTCGCCCTTTAGATTTACTGTAATCGGCAGGAAAGAAAAGGGAGTAAAAGTTGAAACTGGAGCGACGGAGGAGCAAAGAGATGATGGAGAGAGTGACGGAGGAGAGAAAGGAGGGAAGGTTCGGGAGCATGGGCAGTGATGAGGAAGCGAGAGATGGTGGAACAGAGGTAAGAAAGTGACCCGAGAAGGACGAGCAGATGAAGAAAGGGTGTTAGAGGGAGAAAGGACTCACGAAAAAAAGGAAGCAGGAGGTGGTGGAGGAAAAAGGAGAAGGAGAGAAACTCGGAGGTTCTCCCATTAAACAGAGATTACAGCTTCAGCCGGTCCAGAGTGCAGCTCCACTTTTACAACCTCTCACCATCAGCTGCTGATGATATAACACCCAGTTTTAAAGATCAATTTGTCACTTTTCATCTCCTCCTACACCTCATTTTCCTCCTCTTCCTCCTCCGAGGCCAAGGGCGGGAGGAGGAGGAGGAGGAGGAGAAGGAGGAGAATGAGGAGGAGAAGGAGGAGAAGGAGGAAGAAGGAGGGAGGAGCTGGTGCAGCAGCTTCACCGAGGGAAAGAGGAGAGAGATTCTATTTACGAGCACTTTTCGAATGACCTCACGTTCTTGTGATAAGAGCCTCTTCACACACACACACACACACACACACACACACACACACACACACACACACACACACACACACACACACACACACACACACACACACACACACACACACACACACACACTGCATCCACTGGCAGGCAAATTGAATTGATCCCCCATTTGACCTGACTTTTCTCCCGACACGTCACTCATGAGTTACAGCCAGTGGTTCTAAAACCGAAGTCCATGTTCTGAATCCATTTAGATTTTATTCATGTGATATTAAACGACGGGGGCCTCTGCTTATTTTAAAGATTCATCTCTTGTCATAAACCTTCAGACTACATCTACATGATAATTCAATGATAATACCAGACTTTCCGTGGTACCGTATCATCATATTGGGTTCATTTTTCCCAGAGTTCTGCTTTAGAGTGGAGTATCTAAAATAGAGTTGGGATTCAAAGCAGAAAAATTCATTATTGAAGGTTTTATCTTTTATAAAGTGTATAACATTGTTGATTGAAGATTATTTTTGATTACATTGCTGCATATATTTCACATATTGTAACACTGAAATAAGAAATCTTCTTTTATTTTCTTAATTTCATATTTTCTTCACATAGAACTGGTTCAAGTAGGAACCATTTTGATATGTATCAATATATATATATATATATATATAGTAGTGAGTCGGGGCTCCCCGGCTTCGAGACTGGTGGACTTTTAAAACGGAGAGCGCACAGATTTTTGTTGGGATTATTTGATGGTTTTAGCAGTTTTAAGTGACGTAGTGACGAGATGGTAAACTACTGTGGCAAGCTAACACGCTGGTCAGCTGGAGACGTGTCAGCACTACGGTCTTAACGCAACTCATTTTAAAGGACACATTTGAACCAGTCGACTGCTCTCCTTGTCGGCTAACCGTACCTCTTTGTGGGGAGGATTGTGGGCCGGCAGCACAAAGTCAAAAAGTGGACGCTTCAGCACAGAACTTGGGTCTCTGATAGCTTATTCTGTTTCGGACTTTCTGGCTCGTACTGCTCACTCACAGCTCAGGACTGTAAAAAAACAAAAACAAGTTTCTTATGATCTGTGGCACAAATTCATGTGTCAAAGTAAACCAAAGTAAATCATGATGGGTTGTGGGAAGAGCATGTAGTCGCCACTAGTTGGCAGCACGAACAAGATTATTAGCCTGTGTGCAGATACTCATGTAAATACACATGAATAGTGATTATTATTATTATTATTATTATTATTATTACAACCAGCTTGATCTTTTCTCACATCTCTGTATAGACTACCAACTGTCTCTTCAGACACGTCTTCTCAGATATCTCTCCTAAAGTTTTACTTATGTGAGTCCTTGACATAAAAAAAAAAAAAAAAAAACTTTGAGACCTTCTCCTCTATGACTTGCAATTCAAAAGATGAAAGGGTCATGGGTGACAGACGAGTGCTTCCTCGGCGCCAGGCGGGACGACCTCGCTCTTCACTGTACAAAACCGACAGAATACAAATCAGGTCCGAGATGGGAGCAGATGGAGTGTGAGTTTCTCCTCGGAGCGCACAAAGAGAAAGAGAAGTGAGATAATAGCCCACAGCTAATCCACTGCACACTGAAAACTCATTACTCCTTAAGAAGGGAAATAAAAAACAAAAAACTTGCTTCCCAAGACGGAAAGAAATTCTCCGCTTAAGGTGGAGACCTTGGCATGAAACTGCCTGCTTTTTTCCTCGTGTGAAATTTCTTTTATGCACAGTTCAGCGGGTTTGACTCGTCTTTTATTGACGGGGAGTTTTTCGCGGCAGCCGGGCGGTGGGCAGCTGCAGCTCCACGGGACAACAACGAACATCCCCACCACGCGTGATGAACACACGGAGCTCCAGAGCACCTGACATCAACAAACACAAAACAGCTACAGAGACCTGCAGACCGGTGTGTTTACAAGCTCTACAATCATAAATTATATATATTTTACATGTTTTCGGAACATATAAGAATACAAGCTTTGCAGATTTACATTTTTTGGATGTAATGTTTTTACTGTCCTTGCCATTGATTTTCCGTTTTTTTTTCTGTATTATTAAGGTCACTTTTATTGTACAATTTCTTAAGAAACGTCATCTCTTTGTTTACGTGCAGATAAACTGGAAAACTTTTGCACGGAATTACCTAAATTCAGTTTGACATTGCAGACAAACTTTGAGCGTCAATAGTCTATAAAAGATTTGTAATAAATGGATTGAAGTCAATAGCTGCTTGGAACAGCAGGCAAAATAGTCTTTGATATTATCAAATGTAAGCGATGTAAATAATAAATGATTTGTAGTAAATGGTTTGACATGTTAAAACACTGGTATGGTCTTTTAAAAGACAATTTAGCATATAAGGGACTTTAATCCATGCTGTTTGACAGCAGAATATGCTGCAAATTCATTATTACATCATATTCAATGACAAATACCTCATTGGTCAATAGATAAAATCTCAATTAAATGAAATGAAGTTACATAATTCTGAATTCCTCACAGAGATGTTTGCATTTGCTACATTACACAATCGAAGACACTATCCTATAAATGATCAAGCGTTTTCAATCTAAATGATTGTTAATCAATGCACTTATTCAGAAAATCCTCAACGGACAAGCAGACTGAGTGCAGCGAGGCTTCTCCCTATCAGAGTCATACCGGAAAACCTGATTTGTTGTGGGAACGTATTTTTTACCGAGGATGGCGAAGGTATGACCCGCCCTCCGCCTCTGATTGGCTGACCTTGACATTCTTACCTTACCCTAACCAATCAGGCCTCAACCTAAACAAAAAAACAGATCTGGTGTTTGGGACG
This sequence comes from Embiotoca jacksoni, assembly GCF_022577435.1. Taxonomy (NCBI): domain Eukaryota; kingdom Metazoa; phylum Chordata; class Actinopteri; family Embiotocidae; genus Embiotoca; species Embiotoca jacksoni. The sequence goes on from NW_027185398.1 coordinate 1,333,311, forward strand.
CATCAGGTGGACACAAGGCTCACCTTGTCGAATGTAAACAGTGGAAAAAGGAAGTAGGAAACATAGTCGCAGCAGCGTCACAGAGAAACACCTGGCCGGCCGACAACATGACAAGTCTTCCACAAAATACTGTCAGCACAACACCAACAACAGCATCAAGCATCCTTCATCTGGAGGAGAGCTTTATGTCTCAGAATAAATCAATGAAAATACAGTGAGTTTGCATCAAACAGAGAAACCACACTGGGGGGTGAGGGGGGGTGTGGAGGGGGGCGGAGCTTCACACTCGAGCTGTTTAATGAAGTGGATCCTGCTCCGCATCACACTTCAACATCTCTACCTGCTGACAGGCCAGACTGCACGCACACGCTACATTATGTTCATACATTACATCATGTGATGGAGAGCAGGTGGTCGAGCAAGGTGTGTCTGCATGAAGACACGGGGATGAGATGAAACTCACAGGATTATTTCCTCTTTCACAAAATGTCTTTGCATGAGACAAACTGATCAGAAATGTCCTGATATGTTCAACCTGCAGTTCTTTGCACTAGAACCTGCATTGTGCAACGACAATTAACTGAACCTGAATATAAATCTTAATCCTTACAATTGAAGGATTTTTACGACAATAATGCATCACGGTTTTGTACAGTACTATATAAACTGAGTGAAAATGAAAACGGCGTACTTCAATGCCAACAGTTTGGCATTGAAAAAGTACTGTGGTGAAGTTCTTTCTCTCGTTCTGACCTGTTGCATCCATTCATACTGAACTACGATCACCAGGTGATCTTGTGATTTAAACTCCAACACATGCACAACACAACAGTTAGTCCACAATATAGTGAAAAAAAAAAACCCACAGCTTCCTGCTCCTCCTGTTAGCGCTGATGCTCAACAGGATGAAGAGGTTTTCTTAAAACAGATCAACAGAGGAAAAGGAGAAGTTTCTGGTGAAGTTTGAGACCCAGCTGTCGTCCTTCACAAAAGGGAGTTCGGTCTGAGCCACCTTCGAGACTTCAAGCAGTGAAGATTTGCAACTCGAAAGGTCAGCGGAGAGCTCGTTCAAGTTTCAGCGAAGATCCCCTTCATGACGACAGGAGACGATCTCTTCCAGTGTCGAAGTTACATCATCTCACGGCTCTGATAACGCAGGAGTTGCTGAAGCTAAAGATTTGAATCAAACTATTTCAGAAAAGGAAAAGGTTTGAAACAGTCTGAAAATGTTTCATCAGATTCTCTCAGCCTCCAGTTTTCAGCCAAAATAGGGACAGTTTGGATCATTTCACCTGAGAGATTTCTGAGTTCTGGGTGTCATCTCCACCCAGGTTTTAAGTGGGGGCGGGGCTTAATGAAAAAATGCTGATGTCATATGTTTTCAAACACCAATCAGGATGTGATGACAGCAGTGTGGTTTATTTATGGCAGGCCGAAGGAGTCACATATTTAACTCAGATTATTGCTTATTTATTCCTGAATGTTTAATTTGACACCAGGTTGTCAGAGGCTTCAAAACGTCAACATATTCTTGACGACAAAGACGTTTCAATCCCCTGAATAAATATTGCTTCTACCAAGCGGGGTGCCTCCTCTGTAAAAAAAACAACAACAACCACTCAGGTCATTTCACCTTCCACCATCTGCATATTCACACACGATAACAGCTTCATATTCCTTCAGAATTCATTACTCTGTTATGATAATCTCATGTCCGGGGAGCCGTTCGCAGCACAAGCAATTACAAAACCATTCACATGCCTGAATGAAATTATTGAAGATTAGATTCTGCCTTGATTATCCTCCCCCCACCTCACCCCACTTCAGGTGGAAAATGTGTACTCAGCGTGTGGAGATAAGCGTCCAGTCAGGAGTCACACGCAGCCCGATTAATGGTAAAGACCCGTTTCAAACAGCTCGTGGTGAGCAGGTTGCACCCACCGAAACATGAAATGCCACTTTTGGCCACAAAGGTTTTGGTCAACGTTACAAATCAATTGCCTGTCACAGTAAACTGTAGACTACCCAGCGTGCCCCCCAGGGGGGCCAACTGCGCCATGTGTGCAGCAGCAGATGTGGAGGGAGGACAAAAAAAAAAAAGCGCACAATGGAAAGGAAAGACAAAAGAATGGAGTTCCTCAAGTGTAACCGTCTAAGATTGAAGACAATAACAACGTGTGTGTTTGTGCAGAAAGATTAAAAATAAAAAAGGGGGCAGGTACTGAAAATCATAAGTCGTAATACACAAAACAGCAGCAGACTCACAAACACAGTTAAAAAATAAAAAAAGGTGGAACTTACCTCCCAACGCTTGTTTCATAACGAAATTCATGGTGATGGCTTTTAATTCCCTGCCTTCCTGATCTGAGCGATGTTACATTCAGTAGTAGCGGGAAAAGTAGAAGTCCTTTGTTGCCAGATCTGGAAAGAAAAAACGACAACAAAAAAAAAACCCATTAAGACCACTTATGTTTTCACCACAACAGACACGCCCCCCTATTTAATTTGTTCATGAAAAATATGAAACAAACATTTCTGAAATTACATTTAGCTCCTAATCAAGCTTGCAAACATTCACACGCAGAGGATTTGGTGCTGTATTTGTGCGTTGAGCACGTTTTCTTCGATGCGCCAACTGAAGGACACCAAGGTCAATGGTTCAAACACAAACTGAACAAAGAAAAGCCCCAGACCTCTCTCTCTCTCTCTCGCTCTCTCTCTCTCTCTCTCTCTCTCTCTCTCAAAAAAAAAAAACCACACACTGACTGAATCAGCAGCTGCCGCGTGCTATTTCCCTGCGAACGAGGCGCTTTTTAAAAACACAATATTTCCGGGCAGCTGAGTGTTTAGTGTCACGACGGTCCGTTAGAACCTCTCCGTTGGCGAGTTGTGAGAAAGTGACACACGGTGCAAGTCCTCAGCCCGGCCGGACGGCTCTGTTGTCATGCATGTGGAGCCCCCCGCCCCCCCGGATTAAACCACTCCTGTGTTAAAAAAAAAAAAAAAAAATCCTGATCATGTGGTAAAACTTTCCATTCTCTATTGGAGGGACATTGGACACAGCCATCCCACTCCGGCATCAGAGAAAGCTGCTCGCACAAGCCAATTAATTAGGCAACAAATGCCGACTGATTGCACGCGAGTTTAACGGATGCATGTGCAGCCGATGTGCGCTAAAACATCGACCTCTATTGTGCATATTGCGTGCCAAGGGGACAGGGATGCCGTAATAAGCAAGAGCCACACATGCACTTCCTTGTACACTCAGAGACTGGTTGGTTTCAGCACCACCGCGAGTGGATAGCTCCCCCTCTACCCCCCCCCCTCCCCCCCCTTCTCCAAAACCCGTTGAATTGTATTGAAGCAGCCTCATTACGCATCGATTTACCTTCAAGTCCGGCGACCGGGCTGAAATCCTTCCTCACACACTCAACACACCGAGCAGGGATCAAGAGAGAGCACAGCTTTCAGATGCAGCACCCTTCCGGAACGAAGTTATCCTGCAGCAGGCAACAGCAGCTCGGGGATAAATCTAACTGCTCGTCCCTTGCATCTCCGGTTCCCGGGGCTTTGGAGGAAGAAAAAACCAAACACAGGACGTCCTTGGTGCTTCCTTCTTTGCTTCGTCTCCCTTTGCACACACTCTCACTCACTCACACACGCAGAGAGAGAAAAGAGGGGAAGGAGGAGTAGAGGGGGCGGTGGTTTGCGGAGGGTGAAGCAGCTGCCGTTAACACCGCGATGGGGAAGGGAGCGACTGAATCACATGGAGGAGTGATGGAGAGAGAGAGGTGGGGTGTGGGGGGTGGGGGGAGAGAGAGAGAGAAGCGTCCCACTCTAACGTCCCCCTGACCGATAGAGAGAGATCAATTATTCAGCCCTGACGCTGGCTGGCTGGCTGCTCCGTCCTACAGCCCCCCACCACCACCACCACCACCACCACGGCAAAGCGAAGAGGGGACTCGGCTCGCACTTAACACGGTAGTAGCAGAATATAAGCTACCGGGGGGGATGATGGGGGGGGGGGGGGGGTTAACATGTTGTAGTGTGACGTCTCTTGGTTTGTCTGGTTTTGATGTGACACACATTCTTCCAGGTGGTGAAAAAAAAGAAAATCACACAATGTTCCAGCGCAGTTTTTGGTTTCAGTGATGCAACAGGGAATTTCTCTGAGTCGGTGGTGCTCCGGTAGTTTTACGGTGATCGAGGTGTTCTTAATTGCATTTAGGAGGCATCCCGTTGTCACATTGTAAGGTAGACATCGGGGCACGTCAGTGGTGTGCACAGACTCTGGACGGGGCAAGATGGAAAAAGAGGCACCTCTAATTATGGATCACATCAGAAGAGAAATTCATGAATCCAAAGAGCTGTCAGGCAGAAATGAAACATTTCCTACATAAATACGACTATTTATTTTAACTTTAAGTACGTACTGCAAGTACCCTTTGCAAAGTATGTACTGTTGCATGTGGTATGTATATGATTGGGACATACTACTTTATCGTAAAAGTGCATCTTGAACTTTGACCCCCTTGGTCATATTCGTTGCGATGCGTAGCGCGACATTTGAAGTAAACGAAAGAAAAAAGGATGTGATTTGGAACATGTCGGAGCATCGGCGCCACCAACTATCTCGGCAGCTCAGTCGATGGGACGTATTTTCTGCCACATAGAAGATTGTGGGTCAGAGCAGTCAGAGAAGCACGCTCAGCCTGCAGACTGCAAAATACCAACGGATGCGGTAGGACATCCTGGTACTTTTATCATCCTACATCTAACATATCGAGGCAGAATTTAAGGAGAACACACAGAACTTGACCATATCTTGATGTACCTGCCTCGTCTGAGCAGAAACTGTCATATGCGTTGTTACGATGGATCTGACCCACTAGGTGTTGAATGGAAGTCTTTGCTGTGATTATAGTCTGGATTCGAATAAAGGTTTGCCCCGCCAGTCTGAAGGGAGGATCAATCGGTGGCCAGTGGAGGCGGCTAAGTGGAAAGATATTGAAGTTTAGTGTTTGTTTCTAACTGCAAGTCCAACAATGATAGAGTTCTTGCGCACACCCTACATGTGGTGGTGTATGCCAACTGATTAAAGGCTGCTCCGATAGCTTCAAATTAACCCGATGGCCATTAGGATGCAGAAACTAGAAACAATCTCCAGTAGAAATTGGCCACAACCTTATGTTCACACTGTGAATTTGGATCTGTGAACACTAGGCTGGGTTAATGCAGCTCCTTCGTTTAACTGTTAACACTTCTTTTGAGTCATATTCAGTGTTTCTTGTCACCCAGCTCGACTGAAAAATAATGAGCCTCCACTAATTTGTGGAGCATTTTGTTCACAGTCTGAATGCCAGAATCACTGATGACACCAAGGTCCCATACATACTTAATTTTTCTTCTTTTCTAAATTGATTTGAAATGCAAATTTTTCTTTTCTTTATTTGGTTCTAATTGTGGATGCCTTCCATGAAAGTACTTCAAGGTCAACTCAGTGCCAGAGAAACTTACCTTCAATTATTTGTGATGATTTAAAAGATTCAAAGAGGCTTCCTGGACCTCCACTGGCTCTATAATAAAACAGGGCCCTCAGCCTCTCAAAGGTTTTTGTACACCCTTAAATCCAGCTCCAGATGTGAGAGCTTGCAGGGACAGATGTTTACACCAACCCAGTATCACGGTAAAGCAGGAAATAGACTCGTCCGTCCACGACAGAAAAACGTGAAATAGCCACGCTTCAGACTGTCTAGGCGTGGAAGTTTCACGTTGTGTAAGCGTGAAACTTACACGCACGTAAATGTCGTGTGACGAGGGATCATGTGACCAAGGTCCCGCAACAGAGGTTTGAAGTACAAAAGAGTACAAGATAAAAAAAAATTGTGTGGGAGTAGGATGAAGGATGGGTGGCATTACTCAAAGACTGCTATATGGGATGATGAAGTTCGAATCCATGAGGTGACAGCGTTTTTCTTTTTGTTTCCTAACCCCAACCATGAGCGTGTAACTTTCACGCTTAGACAGCGTCAAGCGTAGCTATTTCACATTTTGCTATAGTTGGCGGTGCGGGTCTATTTCACGCTTTGCAGTGATACCGGGTTACATGTACATACATACATATGACATTGTCACATGCTGTAAATAAATATTCTGTATCTACTTGTTTCCCTCAACTCAGTGCATCATTTTTATGGCAGCTCCGTTACAGCAAAACGAGAGAATGGATATATTCGATATGACATGACAAATGTAATACGTTTATACATGAAGTAAATACTTATTATTATGTCACAAAGGAATCCCGCTGGCATCTCTTGCCCGTCTATCATGTGAGCCTAAACTCTGGCAGACTTAATACCATTTTTATTGAGCTTGTTTCAGTCTCTAATACCACACGAGCCCTTTTTGTTCCCTGTTCATAACATGGTTTCCGATCAGGATCCCAACAAGTCTAACCTGGCAGGGCGATCTTTCTTTTACAGACACCAAACATAATACAGCAATGAACTTTTATCCCGATACACGACATGCTCGGCAAATGTATGCAAAGCCGTGACACTACATGTTCACATCTTTATCACCCTTTCAGCTGTACCTCATTTAGCATCCCATTCAGCATTCACGGCTGTCCTTTGGTTTGTGTGATTTGCGTGTGCAAATCGTGCCAAACTCGAAGCGCTCCGCTGTTCGGTTGTATTTCAGGGACTTGACACGTTTCCTGGAAATAGGCTGCATGTAGAGAAGTGTAATCCCCGCTTTCATTTTATCTCGCGTGCTCTCGTCATTTGAAGGAATTCTCTGTGATATAAAGGTTGAACACGATGCCAAACTCAGGTAATTAGGCTTCCTCAGTTTCCCCACCAAGGTATTTATCCCAAATACTGTGGCTCAAATGGTGATAAAGTCACATAAATTCAATCGATTTTCCACTCTGTGATATGTGTGGAACTGCACATACGTGAAGCTCGACTCTGAGTACAAAGAAATTTATAAAATGTCATTATAAAAGCTAACGATGACACCTGTATGGAATTATTCTGTGTAAGGCTTTTACTCAAGTTAAAGCAACACAAAGCAGGACTTTTATCTGGAAATACAGTGATTATATTCTGATAAAAGTAGGACTACAGCAAAGAAAAGATGGCAGGTTAACCTCGGCTTGTTGTTTGGTCACTGCTTGTTGCCCATAAAGAAGAATTCACCAGTTAAATGGAAGTCAGAAGTTAATTTTAAAGGGGTTACGTGAAAGAGCAAAGTATAAAATGTCAAAGAAAACTTGGACTCACCAATGCTGAGTCTTTACCTTCCCTCATCCCTTCAGCTTCTTTCAACATAAAGCATCAAAGAGCGGCAGGCAGGATTAGCGGGAGTCGATTCAGCCTGTCCCGCTCATGTCACCTTACAGGATTTCTGGAAGTCCTTCAACTTCAAAGTGACCTCTCCTTTTCATTTTGGACAAATTCGCAGAGTCCAGCTTTCACACACAGCGAGACACTTTTTATGTGTTTCTTTTTTCTCTGACCAGAATTTGTTATATTTTAGAAAAATGCAAGAATTTCCATATTAGCACCAACCCTTGCATTTCCTATCACTGACCGGCGCTCATATTGCACTTTATATTACATGCAATTGGAGCAAATACGTCAAATTTAGCACAATGGACATTTTAGATGAGACAGAAATCTTCAAAAAAAGTGTCAAACTTTATCGCTAAAATGTCTAAAATGATTAGGAAAACGGTGCAAAATGGAAGTGTCAATTCAGTTCACAGCTCATTACCGTTAGCTTCCAATATCGAACTGCAGGGTTGCTGCTGCCACAGGTTTCCTCCCAGGATGCCTTTGGGCCAAATTGCAGGTCATTCGAGTCCACACACACGCCTTCGTCCGTCCCCTCCATCTCCCTCCGAGATGACTATTGATCAGGGTAGAAGATCAATGGTAATTCACATCAAGTGATTTTTTTAAAAACCCATTCCTGTCATGGCAGTACTGCACTGCCGATGAGAATTTGTTTGATTTGCATTAACTCTCCTGATCAATCGCATCGTTCAGTTACAGGTCTGTAAATAGTCACGTGGCGACCCGGCAGTGAAGGTGACCCGGCAGATTTAAGACTGAACAAACGCTCTGGTGCTTTTTGGTCACCTTGAAGTTAGCGTATGAAGCCAAATGATGGTGTAACTGAGAGAAAAGCACAGTGTTAGCACACACCATCCTACACTGCCTCTCTTGCACACATACTCCCCTGACATCTTGTTAATGCAACTCTGGCCCTCTCTTTGGTACTATATTACGCTCTCTCAATGCATCTTCTCTTATAAGACACACACACACACACACACACACACACACACACACACACACACACACACACACACACGTTACAGTATTGCTGCTCTGCCTCGTCGACATCAGACGATGCCCGCTGGCCTGTCAGAGCTGATCTGTGTGTTTAAGCAGGAAGGTGGCCTGTAGATCAACACGGGGAAACCAGAGAGACACCACTGATGTATTGCATTTATTCCCCCATGTGGCTGCAGATCTGTGATCAGCACACAAATTTCCCCAGAGGATGAGACGTGCGACCTGCATGTTGGAGTATCGGGACAAATGCTGGTTACTGTGTTCGTTTGGTTGGTTGCATGTTTCTCTTTAACGAATGTTCTCCCAAACACGCAGTCATATTTCAAAATAAATGTCAGATTAGACGGGAGAGAAACCTCAGAGTTGCACCGAGCGGATGGACGATGGTCAATTCAAGTTTTACACTGGTGAAAACCTTTAATCTAGTCCTCATTCATTTTTAGCTTTAGAGTTATAAGGGGTTAGAATTCGGGGCAAAGATGTAGAAGTAGACAAATATGTGTGTCGGTGTATAAAAAAGTCAATGCAGCATCAAGGAAGAGTGTTTTGACAGAAATCTAAATGATTTTTTTCCCCCTCAAGGTTTGTCCACAATACAACCGTCGAACAGAATATTCTCCCACGATGTGATATTTACAACTAGACACATACACACATGTACAGTACGCACAGACCTAACAGAACACACCTCAGCAGAGAAATATAGATATTCAATCAATATTCAATACAGAATCAATTTTGTAGAGCTGTAAGTTTTTGAATCTGCCAACTTAACCAATATTCAAGCTGCAGACTCCCTGCTGTGTCATTCCCTTTAGTGCCGTTTTTTTTTTATTGTTACTAGACCTGCAGGAATCAACATTTTATTATTATACATTCACAGTGCTGAGCTTGCATTATTAAATTGCTCACCGTTGCACGCCACAATGGAGTTATGCACCTTTTCTTTTTCATAGTAAATAAAGCAAATCGCCCAGCTGGGCCGTCTGATGTCACCCGAAGGGCTGGCTGATATACAGACGTCCTCGTTTTCAGAAATCAATCCGGTCCTCGGCGGAATAATCCAGGACGATGATATCAGTGCTGTTAGCAGAAGCAAAAGTAAGTGGGAGTGTGGAGATATTTATTGTGCAGGATAAAGTAGATGAAGGTTTAAGCCTGGTAAATCAAAAAGATAAATGTTGTCCCAAATACCTGCGGCTCATAGTGGGAGAGAATCGACTTAATGGTAATGTCGCTCGAACATTATTCCGATTTCTTCTTATTTAAGTTAGTTAGTAAATTAGTTTTAAGGGTTACCGTCACCCAAGGGGGCTGCAGCAGCGTATAAGCTTTGGGTGCTGCGTACACAGGAGTCAATAAGTTAATTGCAGCAACTCCTGCAACTGGAAACTGAGTTGGAATTGACTCTAGAAATAAAGCAGTTGTACTCCATCACCTTTTGAGTCTGACAGCACACTACAGCTGGAGGGGAAAGGCACAGAGAGAGAGAGAGAGAGAGAGAGAGAGAGAGAAAGACAAATGGGCCCACAGCTCTTTTGTAGTGAGTTGACACATAACCCAGTCATTTCACCGGGATCAAATGATTTGTTTGCTGCCGTGTCATTTTCAGAACCACGGTGGCAGCAGGGCGGAAACTACAACATGAGATCTTTAAAGTCCACAATTAAGGCAGAACAGAGCAATCAATCCAGACAAAAGGGATTTTATTGTTGGAGGCAGTAATACTGAGTGATTTCCAACTGGAAGTTGACAGCAGTTCAACGATGAGACGGAGGCAGGTTCACTCATGCCTTTCTCCTCCCGGACACACCTTTTTCACAGAAGATATTTGCTGCGTTCAAATGGGGTCATATTTACCAAGCACATGAGAAGAGTCAGTATGAACGGCGGCATCTTGTGGTTTTCACGGCGTCGGAACTCAAAATCTTCCATAAGCCTCGAATTCACGAGTTGTGACGTTGTTTGCTGACGTTTACAGAAATGGCAGCGGTCATGGAAGTTCAGTTTTCATTGGATGCTTGGCTAATATGTTATTATTACGTTACCTCCCCTGTTAGCTTGCTAAATTGTTAACCTCTGTGGCTTCTAGACGCCGTCCATGTTGCTGTTGCCTGGCAACGGTGTTTTTACAACGTGAACACCGAGCATACGAAGCACACCATTCCCCATGCTGTAACCATGAGCTCACGAGATCCATTTGAACACAGCATTATTCAACTTTCAACTCCATATTGATTTGGTGAAGTTTTTAGTAGTTGAAATGTGTCTGAACCGAAAACACATCTTATGTTTATATGCAACAAAAACACAGATTTTGGATAGTTGTGCTTCAAGACCCTGAATGCCATGCAGGTGTTTTCAATTCTTCTGGCTGATTAGGGCTCTGCTCAGGCTGAAGACAGGTGAAGCTGTTTCTGGCGCTACATGAGCACACCAAACTCCTAGTACCAACTCTAGAAGACCTTTTTTTTTCTCCTCTCTGAAGAAAGTGAAGACGTAAGCTGAAGCAAAAAGATTTTAAACAGCTACAACATCTGCCACAGAGGGCTGATGATTAACCAGCAAGTCTGTCTCCTCTCCGTTCAGATGTCAGGCAGGAAATCCTCAGCGTTTATTCCTATAGAGATGCCACACACCGACACACCACAGTGATGAGCACATGATTGAAAACACCCCCAGAAGGCTGGTTTCCACTGCCACTCATGTTTCAGTCACAATCAGAGCATCCCTCAGAAAATGATTAGTAATTCTTCCTGGCTGTTTTGTCGTCTACTTTTCTCATTCTCTGCATACTTTTGTACTTCGTGAGCAGATTTATCCTGATCTGAACCTGCTCTCAACTCATTTGGACTTGTTATCTTGAGCGAGCAAGTACAGTGACACAGAAAGCACCTTCTTCTGTTATACCACACATCATCATTATCCACAAGTACGTTTTTTTTTTTTCCCTCCCCGATGTCTACCTTTTATGATTTCTGGGTCAAACAAGAGACCGTTCAATCAAATGTCTTCACGCTCGAATCGTCGTCGATGTCACCGGGGTCGTTACAGTCCCCGAGACAGATACGTATCGGATGATCTCTGTCAATTTATTTCCATTATCATCAATTTTTCTTTTTTTCTATACCCCCACAGCTCTTAATGATGAGGAAATGAAACACGGGTAATAACTTTTCTGTGGCGGGAAATGAGCTGCTGAAATGAGTTGGGGTTCTATTGTCATGGCAGTGTGTCTGCAATTCACACGTGAATGGACGACGGATGAGGCGACGCATCGTGACACAGAGGAAAAAGTGTCACCTCATACGCGTCACAGGATGCAAATCACCGGTGATTAAAATGCATTTGCGACAACCGACATACAAAGTTCTTGGAAACAAATTCTGTGTGGGGGGAGAAAAAGATTTACGTCGAACGTGCCGTGTTTTCATCACCCTGCTGCATTTTCAACAGCGGTCATTGAAATCGAAGCACCATTTTTCCTTAATGAGTCGCTAATAAACAGATTTCTCACTTTTCAAACTCTGGTAAAACAACACATTTCGGTGAGTGGATGGAGAGCAGAAGTTAATGAAGTGCTCAAAAAAACATCTTCAGTCCCAATATGTCCTTTATGTGACGGTCAATGAAGCAGCATCAGAAAAATAAAAACAAATAAGTGATGCAGCTTTTTTTATGATTCCAAACTCAAATCTTTTCAATTTCAAAGTGGAATTTCTTTTGCAGCAATGCAGGTCTTTGATTGACAGACATTTGCAGATCATCTATAAATAAGAGAGAAATAATGTTAAAGAAAATGTTATCAAAAGCTTTAATCCTGATTTATTCATGTTTTTGCTTTAAGTGGTCAATAATTGTTGAATCATTTTAATAGCAATAGAGAAACGAAGCAACTCAAGTTATCGTGGGAGAAAAATTACAGAACTTGTCTGAACGTGTGTTGGTGCAACTAAATATACAATGAGAACCTATTTCAAAAGTCGAGGGATTTTTTTACTGAACAAAGATGAAAATTCACCCTCAAACTTATAAAATATATTTTTTGCGGTTCTTTCTGTAGTTTTTAAATTGTCTCTTTGGACAGTAGTGTCTCCTAATATTGTCCTACAAAAAAAAAAAAAAAAAATCAACTTCCATGACCTCGGATGTTTCCGTAGACGTCAGCAAACAAACGTCATGAACTCGAGGCTTATAGATAATTTCGAACTCCGACGTCGTGAATACCACGAGAGGGCGCCGTTCATACGGACTACCCTCGTGTACACGGAAATACGACCCCGCATGAATGCAGCGTATGAAGTGACAGACTGGGTGTAGAGACACTGAGGGCTGATTGCAGAGTGGCTGCAGGTGCTGCTGATTGGGGGAACAGGCAGCAGGTGAGGTGGGCGTGGTAGGCGGGAGTATTTAAGAAGGTGACTTTGTCTATTTTCACCCGCTTAGTATCTCATTTCCCTTCATTCCTTTGAATGGAAAAATCCTCTTATTGCACTGTCTGACAGAATAATAAATTTCCCTTTCGAGAGTGTGAAATATCCAAACCCAGCCGCATTATTTTAACGTCGCTCCCAATTTCGGCTGAATGTGTCCTGTACTTTTTGGAGTCTTTGAACTCTGCAAACTTTAGACAATTTTGGCTGATGAACACCAGTTTGAAACGATAGATTTCCACTGACATTTTTTTTTAAGAGGTTCAAAAAGGGGACTCCACAGAAACTCTGCATGCTCCCGTGATCACAGAGAAACGTGTTTCCCACTGGGCTCTTCTTTTTTTTTTTTTTTAAACCACCTACGAGTTCTCATCCAACTTCTTTTCTCATGGTAAAGTTTTTCTCTCACTTCTTCTACAATGATTTGTTAAATGATGCTCCATTTCACAAACTCTACAACAAGAGCACAAGATTAGTGCATGATTATATTAATATCTCTCAGCACGAAAAAAAAGTTGATTTCTGGGTAAATTCATTAAAGCTGCACATATTTTGGGCGGGTGATTATAAGCCTGCCATAGCTTTCACTGTAAAAATGTAAAAGAACAAAGATAATCTTTGATGAAATATCCCGAGCTGTTAAGGAGCTGCAGTGCTCAGTCAGCTCCCCGTCGTATCTTAGATGCTGTTCAAGATTTCCACCCACCAGGAGGTTCACTCCAAGTTCAGGGAGACTTCGTCGTCGTGACACGTTGGATTTGACGGCTCATCTTCTGGAGGGAAACACTTCAGCGACGGAGTTAAATTTAGACACAAAGAAGCAAACTGAACAAAACAAACAGGATGACGCAGGGAAGCTGGATTCACACACTTAATTAATTGAAATGAAATGACAGTTTTACCAAGTTTTGACAAAAGTTCTGCAAATACTTCATTTATTCTAGAATTTTAAAAAAAACTTTCAGTGATTTACTGATGTACTTTCTTAATTGGAGCAGCTAAATTTAATCTGGCAATTGACTTTCTCAGTGGTGGAGTTCCCAACATTTGCCCTGACAGGAAAATATTCACTACAATTGACATTCGAGGGTTCATTGTACCTCTTAGTACACATTTTTACTTCACACCTGCAGGCCACATTCATTTCAAATGCACTGAAAGATGCTGTTCACATCTACTCACTAAAGTGAGATGTTTTTTGTTAAACACACATTTTAAGAGTCAGAATAACTCCCTTTGCTCCTATATTTTCTAGGTCTTTAGTTCCTGAATAACTTCCAAAAACCTAATTTAGTAGAAACTTAGAGACCGTGTTCATTTGTTGCACTTCTAATCATTTATTTCTGATGAATTACCAGCACAACCAACGGAGAATGTAATCAGTGTACGAGTGAGTTACCAGACGAATAAAAATGCTAACAGCCAATCAGACCTGGGATCAGAGCAGGTTTCAGGTTCGGCTATTTTAACTTCCTGATTGTTGGAAACCTCATGCATGCCAGCGTGAAACCGAAGAGCCGCTGTGCTGCAGCCACTCTCAGTAGGATATGGGGCCACTCATAGTAAAAATAAAATGTTTGACCAGAGCTGACTCATTTTGGCTGATTCCCAGAAGAAGATGGAAATAGTCCACCATTCAAGAAGAAAGTGACCAAATGAGCAAACATTATAGCAAAGTTTTAGTGGGGGAAAAAAGTGCTTTTAGAGGAATACAATTGTAAATATAGCACAGATAAAACACACTAAATATGTAAAGCCTTCCAGATTTAAAAGCTTGTGAAAAAAAGCTTGGTATCAACACAGTATGCAGCTTGTCGTGACTGCATCAGTCATGAAAAAGGATTTTGGTCGACACAACAGGCTGCGAGAGAGAGCTGCAGATAACAAATAACTATAATGCATTAACATGTCTTTGTCCCCAAGCCAGTTTCAAAATGATCAATCTGGAACACAGTGGCGTTTTGCCTTTGTTTGCACACTATACCCTCATTGTGCATTAATAGAAATTATGAATATTTAATGACAGCGAGCTCCTGCGGTCTTTCAGAGAACTTGTGTGGGCAAGAAGTGTGTGAGAGGAAGTCGTTAGTGTTGAATTTGCCAATTTAATACACCAAGATGGAGAAAACGGCACCCAAAGGTCACGACGGAGAATCTAAAATGTTAAATTGTTTATTGTGTTTAAACCAGATTCCAGCTGCTCCATGTGGACACAGTCTATCCAACATTACAGCCCAGTATCACGACAAAAGCGTGAAATAGACACGCCCGTCCAATACAGCAAAAATGCGACATAGCCACGCTTTGGACTACGGAGACGTGAAACTTGCAGCCACGTAAATGTCAAGTGGCGGGAGGATTATGTGACCAAGGTCCAGCAACAGAGTTGTTGTTTTTTTCTTAACCCCAACCATGCCTTTTTGCAAAAAGTTACATTTTCCTGTAAAACACATGGCTCTAAGCATGCATCAGGCTTCATTTTTGTCCACTACAGGAAAATGTGTAACTTTAATGTGTGGCCATCTCACATTTTGCTGTTGTGGACAGGCGTGTCTATTTCACGCTTTTGCTGTGATACCAAGTTGTACCTTTTGATTAAGAGACAAGCATGTCAACACAATTACCTGCAAGTTCTTCATTAGAGCAGCAGTTACATGATGAAGGCAGCAACAATGACTTTAAAAAGACCAACATGGTCCTCGTTAAGGATCCAAAATATGGAGAACATAATGACATTTATACAGCGGTGGATGGTTGCATTAAGTTCCAAAGGTGTTTGAATACATTAACACCTGCAAGCTTGACATTTCAGAGTGCAGACATCTGATGAAGAGCGCGGCACTCGCAGCATCACCTCGTGGTAATCTCGTACACTCTGGCTCTGCCTTCTTCTCTGTCACATTTGTCAGACTCGTCTCACTGAGCAAAAATGAAATCCAGGCAGACCAAATGGAAATGTTCCAGAGGCAGAAATGTGCACACAGTAAATGGGAACATCATTTTAACCAAATTATACCAGGCCACAAACGCTAGCAGAGGTATGATTTAAAACAAAACAAAAAAGAGAGAGAAAAGAATACTTTTCCATTTACAAAACATTTAACCGTCTCGTTTAGATAACACAAACCCGTTTATCTATCAAAATCACAGATGCACATAAGTTATGTCATGGTTTTGAGGTCAACAAAAATCCAAAGCTTTTAAAGGGCCGGCTACAGCTTCAAAGTAGATAAATACGGTGTTTGTCATTAAATAAAATTAAATGGCTCGACTAAATTTAAGAATTACAGTTGGACTACAGATTCGACTTCATGTGAAAGTATGTCCATCTTACTTTATACTGTTAAAGATCACTGATAGATGTTCACTAATAATATTTCCAGAGCACAAAAAAAGTGATGATTTGACATTTAAAACGTACAAAAACAACAGCAAACGAGCACCTCATCTTCACGAGGCTGACATCACCAACAACGACTAAAGCAGCAAAGGTTTTAAGAAGTGCGCATGTCGAATCAAGATATATCTTTAGATGCTGCATTGATGAATACGGAAAAACAAATACAGCGTTTAATATTGGCTTAGAAAACAATTTTCAGGCTGTTGTAAATTCCCTATTAAAGTGGACGTTACATGAAAAAAGTGAAAAAAAAAAAATAGTTAATAACTGTCACCCTTTACGTCACACCCCTGAATTTGTCCGCTTTAACGCGCCATTCACGTTTTCATCTGTACCTTCGGTATTCCTCACACAGTAAATTGCAGGACTCACTTGGACGATGTCCACAGAGATCAGACACATAATGTCGCACACACGCACACACACACACACACACACACACACACACACACACACACACGCACACACACACACACAGCAGAAAGAGAGAACGAAGAGGAGGCAGGAAGTCTGGCTTGTCAGATTCATTAGGAGCCTGAAGGTCACCGAGGCTATCATCACACAGCCTTTATTTGATTTGGGCAGAAGGGTGAAATCTTGTTATAGCTCCTAATGAGCAGAGACGAGTCCCCAGAACACACGGAGACGGCGGAGGCCTGTCTGGCACCTCGTGTCGCTTGACATTTGTTGTGTCCCCCGCTCGGGCTTCAGGACGAGGTTTGAGGACGGAGAAAGAGTGCAGGGACACCTTCTCCCTCTGCTTGTTGTTCCCCGGTGAGACGACCGACAAACATACACACACACACACACACACACACACACACACACACACACACTGTGCAGGCTGCTAATGAGGGCAAAGCTCCCTCACCAAGGTCACTGTCGTTACCAGAGGATACACAGATGAGATGAATGTGGGGTAAAGCATTTATTGTCACACCGGAAGATGTTGAAATTTCATTTTCAAATGACAGACGTGAGACTTTTTCCCCTCCGCAGTAGAGCAGGACTAATACAGTATCTGCAGAGCACAGTTCATCACACCGGCTTTGGGAGCTGCTCTCCTTTTCTTTTTCTTTTTTTCAGTTATTTACACCGAGGTGCTGGTTGAAGTGTTTTTCCATGTTATCTTCTTATTTTTTTTAACAGATAAAAAAGGTAGATAAAACACGAGCTGCACCGAACGCTGGCTGGTCATCCGGTGGAGAGCGTTTCAATGTAAAATGAAAGAAGTGAAAGGCTTGCTTTTGTCAAATCGGCTAATGTATGCCATTAGTGCTGAAAGGAAGCGACACGGACCGGTCGAGATAAAAACATAAAAACATTAAAACCCACAAAAAAAAGAAAAAAGGCTATGAATGCTGGAGCTTTTAAGACTGCCTGTGCTGCGGATGAGTAATTTAATTAGCTAACTCATTGAATTTTTATGAATTATATATATATTTTGCTTCACCTTCCTACTAATAAAATGGACTCTAAATAACCAGTCATCATAATACTGATTGTTTATACATTGATTATACGATATTGCATATTAGTGCTAGGCTGGTTCATTGGTTACTATAATTTCTAAATGATTTGATTTGTTTTACGTACTGTTAAATTAATGCAGCAATAAAATAATTAGACGCAAACTGATCGTATTCAGGGAACTAAAGTTACATTCAGTGATCTACTATTTCGCTGCAGAGAAAATTATAGAGCTCTTTGTATGCGTTAAGAAGGGACACCTTTAAATTTCTTACTAATGCTTCTAACTTTTTTAAACACAACAATTAATAAGCCATGTACTAAACCATGTAATCTGTCTGTATTTCTTGTTGAGTTTTGTGTTTTGAAAGTAAATTTTTTACCCCGATGAAGTTTCTGATACAGGTAGATATGCACACACATATAATGAGGTGCATCTCTCTGATGTTTAGCCTGTAATGAAACCCGGTTATTCTGAGTCACCTGGAAGCTCTTTGAGTTCATCCTTGTAAACTTGTGACTAATGAATTGGATATTTTTCCAAAGATCAAATAAATGTAATCCCTTCTGCAGCCTGTAAATGTTGAATCGCGGTCCTGCAGACTCTACTCGTGTAATTCAGGGATCTGTGTGAGAATAGCAGAGTAATAAATGAGATAGACATCGTAAAAAGATGGAAATTCAGCTCATTTCACTGCTTCCTTCCTCCCCACATAAAAAGCAGATCTTCCTTCTGCAAAAAAAAAAAAAAAAAAAAAAAAAAAGATGAAGAAAAACTGTAAACAGTGGGATTTTGTGCGCGCACATCTGGCTTCAATTGTGTAAAATCCTCGCTGCCGTTACAGATACCATCTTTCATTAAGACCACATATTGAAAAGCTTCTTTTCTGCACTCACAGAAACAAAACAACAACAAAAAAGGAGTTAATTTAAGCGAGCCGAGGCAAACATCCAATTTCATCACGAGGGGAATGACACACATTTGTGAAAAAGGGATTTTCCCCATTTGCTTCGACTAGAAAATCAGATTTCATAAGGAGGTTCCCATGGCGATGAATACTACTATATGTTTGAAAAAAAATTCTGAATATTTACAGCCTGTATGCTACTTTCTTTAGGCTTTGCTTCATAGCGGTGATAAAGAGAGTGTAATATAAAACAAACATGATGTATATGTGATGATGTATTTCATCATCCAGCTGTCAGTTTGTCTTTGTTGCCTCGTGCCAGACGCTTCCTAACTGCTTGTTTATCAGCCTGCATGCCTATTTTTTTGACTTTGGTTTCTTCTTACACGTCTGCCTGGCTCTTTTCGAACTGTTTGTGTGTGTTTGGATTGACCTCCAGTTTTCCAGTTGTAAACCAGCTCGTTAGCCTTGACCTGGATTTCTTTGTTTTTAAGTGCCCGACGTGTGTTTTTATTTTTTTACCCTTTCAAACCGAGTTGCCCTGTAAAATTATTTACCCAAAACAGATTAAGTTAACTCCTCAGGTTAGTGCATCTATTTTTGTTTGTAGATTATCTCTGCCATAAATAACAATGTGCATAATGACGAGAATTGGTAACACTTCACCGAAGGGTGAACGGTCCGTTGTTGTCTGCTTGGGAGGCAAATCTGCAGAAATCATGTGACTCAATCATGTCAGCAAGTTTAACAATCTTAGAGGACTGTTTCCAACACATTGTGGAATCCAGGGAAGCAATAATAAAGAGAATATTATGAGCTGTTAGTACTGTTGTGTTCCTAATAAAGTGTTTGGTTCTCTGTGAGTGTAAAACAGTCAAACATCATCAAACCATTACATTAGTAGGGTGCTAGAATCGACCACTATCTTTTCTTATTTCCTCATGTGGCCTGTGGCTGGTATTAATCCTTCATCTCTGTCCATACTGCAGCAGGCCTGTACACATCTAATCTCTTTGAGAGCTGCATTTGGAGACGCTAATGTCTGTTTCTTAAGGTGGGGGAGGAAAAGAAGCTCGGGGCACGGGGAGATAAGGGAAATACACTCCGATTCACTCATTCTGATGAAGCCATAATTGAGTCCAATCGAAGCTTTTAGGGGGCTCAGATACAACCAGGGAGCCTGCGGACGTCTCTCTAATGTAACATTAGCCTGAGAGTGCAGGGAGAGTCTCAGCCTGTCCGCGCCTCAGACAGGCTGAATTAGTATTTGTATAATAATAATAATAATGCTGAGCTTTTGTTGACCTGCACTGAGGACTACATGTGTGGGGTTTAACACATTAGTGAAACCAGTGTTGTCGTGCAAATTATCAGCTGTTTTCCCAAGTGTTCTACAGTAGAGAATGTTTTATTCCAACCAAAACTGCATGTTTGTCTTGGGTCTTTTTTTCAGAAGAAAATCAGTCAAGACATAAATACAGTCAGTAAACATGATTCATGCATGAATTAAGCATTACTTAATGCATTTATACCTCATGAATCATCAGAAAAAACTAACAAAATCAAAAACAAACTGACCAAATTAACCTTCGGGGCATTCACGCCACCTCAAGACATGCTTCCATCTAACTGTTAAAAAAAACCCCACAACAATCCACTTCCACAACTGAGGCGCCGGTCAAAATAACGTGCGTCACAGATGCTGTTGTGGGCTTATACTCCACAGACTAAGGGCTAACAAATAATAACAAATAAAATCAATATTTGCCCAAAACTATGGAAGTCTGGAGGCATAAAAAGAACAAAAGGATGCGTTTAGGTCAGCAACACAGCCACGCAAACGGACACGGGACCCGTAGTTTTTACCTCCGAGTGAATAAATATTGAAGACAGACCCGAACCTCTATATTCTAAAGAAAGACTTAACCACAAATGAGCAGGGCCATCCACGCTTCACGGAAAAAACATAAGGCAGGAGTGTGTAACGCACATTCAATGATTGACGTTAAACACCTCAAAGTGTTCCACACACTGCTCCACCTCCAGCAGCAGCCTGACTGCTGTTTGGGTCCACGATTCATGCTGTTGACTGCAACATTTTTCCACCTTTAACTGTTGTGCCCACTGTAGCCTCACATTTCTCTTCTACTCTGACGAGACCCGACGTGGTCTTCTACTGTTGTCAGCTCCAACCAGTCAGGCTGCTCTCCTCTGACCTCCAGCTTCGACAAGACGTTTCCGCTTCTTTTTTCCTGAGTTAACTCATCAGGACTGTTCAGTGTGGGAATCTCAGGAGATCAACAGTTTTAGAAATACTCAAAGCAGCTCGTTTGGCAAAAGCCACCAGCCAAAGTCAATAAGATTACACTTATTAACTGAAGCTCCTGACCCCTATCTGCAGGATTTTATGCCTTGCACTGCAGTGAATTGATTAACTAATTATCAGATGAACAGGTGGTCTATGTGAGTGCAATTTTTTTTTTTTTTGCAATATCGAGTGAAACGAGGAATAAATCCTCATTTACTTTCAAGATTGTGTATCAAAATAGAAGATTGCAAAGAAAAACTCCTCAACATGAGAGGCAACATAGCTGCTGGATTGAGGATGCTATCGGAGCTCCGGCTCTGTGCCACGAATGAAAACAGGAAGCCGCGAAATGAACAGGAAGGATTGCAGGTGAAATCATGTTATGTTAGCACACGGGCAACCTCTCCATCCTGTCTCCTGCCCCATGCGGTGCCGGTCACACTGAGATGAGTACATATCATGTTACCTCGCACAATAAGATGAGAAAATCCATTAAAATAAAAAAAAAAAAAAGGTCACGTCATGGGAGACGGGAGAGGCTGCGAAGAGAGAGAGAGAGAATGAGTAATCCCTGTCTCGCCCCGTCACTCCGTCTCTCTTTCATGTGCTTATTTTCCTCGCAGGCTGCATGGTTTGCATAGCATATGAAATGAAAAGCCAGCAGCTACGTGTATATTGATGGGCATTTCTTTGTCCAACCGCCCGCCTCATTTTGTGCGCGGCCGAGCTGCTTTTATTTCACAACAAATCATTTCTGAAGAATATTACTCCAGTGCAATAAATCTCAACAACAAAAAGTGTCATTACTCGGCTATCTTGCAGCACTTTGGAAGTCATGCTTTTTTTTCTCTTTGCTGCAATCTCTGAAAAAAATTGACTTTTGGTTTAATATATTTCAGATGATTCCCTAAAAAAAAAAAAAAAAAAAAAAATCTTACACTGAATTTCACTTAATTCAGTGAGAAAAAAAAATGGCTGCAGTTATTAAAGTTCTGCTGTGTGGTTAAAAAAATAGAAGCATTTTGAGTGAAAGCAATCATCTGGAACTAACGAAGTCCTTCTGTTGAATAGCGCTCAACATTTTACCATTGTGTTAAATTAAGTTGGAAATGTATCTTGACCTTAAGACGTAAGCTTCACTTTTTCAAATGAAGACTTACGGCTATAAAGTTCTCTTTAATCTGTCTTACTGAGATTTATATGTGGCCAAGTGTAAATTAAACATTTTAAAATTGTTTGAGGATAAATGTCAAAGTGTAAAGTGGACTTAGTTCCACCCGAAATGGATGTCGCTAATGCAGATGTGTTATTTCCATAAAATAGTTCGATGCAATTTGTTTATTAGCGGCTTTGAAACACGTCTCTTGTACCGTTTGAGTATCTTTGCTCAAACATCCGCTCCGTTGCATGTAGAAAACTGGCCTCCCTGTAATGTCAGCAGGCAGCAGACTCCCGTCACTCGCTGTGTGCCGTCGGTTCAAGAACTCGGACATTGTTGATTTGTGTGTCGGGGGCCTCCTGAACTCTCAGCGCTACACGCGAGTCCGACACTCCTCCAACACCGCGGTCTTTCACTCCGCTTTAAGCCTCGATGATGACACCCCATCATCGGACTGAAAGCCACGTCAAAAACAACTACGTGAAGACATGCAGGATTTTCTCTCGTCACTAACCTGTTGAATAATACTGACCTCACATTTTCCAGAACTATTCAGTCACATTTTTGCTGCAACACGCAGTTAGTTTATCTAACGTCCCCAAAAATGCACTAATCCAAGCAAAACACTCCAGTACAGCGGCTTTGTAGTTTATGTTACAGAAATGAAGCAGAAATGCTGCAATATGCTTACGTAAGCTTTATTTTTTTGTCATTTTTCTAACACTGAATAACTTCTCTAATTCACCATAGAGACATGTTAGGAATATTGAAATATAACAATGCAACAGTGCAAGTCAACCCTGTTTTCTGCCTTCGAGCACAGGTTGCCATGACACCATACGTCCCTCTCTGCTGTAGCTACCACTGGGACAGAAGCCTTTTGCATTTTGGCAAATTTTCTGCAGATTGTGCTCACAAATTTAACCTCACTAAGTAGGAAAGATGTCTTTCTTTGGGTTTGAGGAATGGAAAAGTAAGGCAGAAAGAAAAAAAAAGACTGGGACTCAATGACTGGTCCAATACATCTACAAAACACTGAATTTCATCTCACCTACTTTTCTTTCCTCACCTGGCAGAAATCTTTGGTCAGACTTGAATCACAGTTTAGATGCTGATTGAGTCTCAGAGAGAAAAGACGCGGTCATTGAATGCATTTTCTGTCAAAGCAATGAAAAGTCATCCGCAGTTTATTCCGCTTTGACTGCTTTTGCATTGATTTTAAGCTTCCTCTAACCTACAAATTGCATTTAAAAAATAACACTTTGCATTAAGTGAAACAAACTTAAGAAAAAATGTGTTTAACCTTTAGTACAAACTCCAGGTGTAGAATTCTGTTTATAAGTCTGTATTGATCAATAGCCTCTTATCCTGCCATTCATTTAGTCCTTCAGGGGGGGCAGTTAATAGCAGAGCCACTGGGTAAATTAACATTGATTATGCATTCACTAAAAACTAGTTTTGTAAATAGCCGAAGCATCCCTGGGGTCTGCGAGAGCTGAAGCACAGAAACAATATTAAAATCAGCTGCAGTGTTCGGTGGGGAGCCCGCCATGACTCAGCAGGCAGTTATTGTGAGCTTTGTTGATGGCCAATTTTGTATACTCAAAATAGAGACATTGGCAGCGTTTCCATAAAGATGCACAATGTGCTAAAACAACACAGGTATGCTCATACCCCACTTAACCCATATCAGGCCTGTTGATTCAACTCTATGGTACTATTTGCCATAGAGGTTGATTAAAATGTGACTTTGCTATTTTGTCCACTTGAGTAAATTTCACTGGAATTTATATTAAGTTGAATAAAAGTCTAACTAATGTGGATGTTTTTGCCAAGTTTGACCAAATTCGTCTCAGGCCTTTTTGAGATATCGTGTTTACCAGAACTGGACGTGCAACCCTATCGCCAGCGCAGAGGCATAAAATTACAGCACAGGCAAGATGCAATTGTGGCTGCAGCATGAACATAATTTCAAACACAATGCTGCAAAATTGTGTGATGTTATCTGTCTTGCTTCTTAATCATTTATGAATCCTCTTTTAACAACTCAATCTGCCAAAACTCCTCCACTTGCTACCTTCACCCTTTTCTTTAAAAAAAACAAAACATATATATTTCCAGTGTTCAGCATCCATATCCTTTAAACCTTCAGCCCCCATAAAATTGAACAAAAACTCATGAGGCGTGTTGACTGACAGCAGAACTTCCTTTTGCCCTCACCCTTTGCTTGCTCTGCTTTTAAGGAAGATTGACTGAGAACACATTATTATTTACAGCCGAGGCGGTGAAAGAAAGAAACCTGCAACACCAGACGAGAGAGTTTATCTGCAGCCTTGGACAGAACTGTTTCCACTTGCACAGTGCATGTGTCTGTGTTAAATCTAACTTTGAGATATTTTCCTGATATATCAGGTCTAATTAAGGCCTAATGTGATTGAATAAAGTCTGGCATAATAGTTGTAGAGGCTTAAAAGTAAAGGAAACGTTGCATCTTGCAGTATTTTCTTTATTGAATATAGATAGAGGAGGGTATCTCTAAGCACTAATTATACAAGTTATAAAACTAGTCCAATTTAAGAGTTTTATTGATACCGATAATTAGATTTGAAAGAATAAAAGCAGCAAAGTAAAGTACATTCCTACACTTTCCTACCTTGGGGCTGAAATCTAACTCCTTTATGTCTCCATTTCATCTTTTAGCCCACATTGTGCTTTAAAAGAAAGTCTTGCTTCTATTTGCATTCTAATCTTGTTTTATCGCTCGTCAGCTCTGCGGCCGATTGGAGCCATAACGACTGAAAAAGTGTCTTCTTTGTCTGCAGGATGTGGTGACAGAACATTTCGCTGGCAGTACATCCACTGATTTGCATTCTAACTAGTACTCTAACAAAACAGGCAATAGTTTATAAACTGTTGTTGCCCGGTCCGCCTGCACACTTAGCCCGCTCTTAATGGCAAAACGCATTTTGGGAAGAAAGCTTTCAGATTCTGATAGTCGTGACTTTTTTTTTTTTTTTCTTCATGATGTTAAGTGACTTTTTCTTCCCACACTAATCTCTCTTTTCACCAAACACACACAAAAAAAAAAAAAAACAGTTTCACAACAAGCAAATCAGAATATTTTTTTAATGAGAATAGCTCACATTTAACATGCATTTAATTAGATAGTATATCGACTTCTTTTTTTTATTTTTTTTTATTGCTGCATTTTCCAGCAGGACGGGATTTATTCCGTCAGACATCAAACAACCAGAAATGAAATGAATAGTTTTCAGTCTTGGGTCCACGTTGTTCAGTATATTATTTACTGCAGCAGCTGAAAACAAGCAGGCAGGTATCTATTAAGATTGCATTAGAGGACACTTTCGACAAAGATCTGCTATATTAAACTGCAGGTTTCCATGGCAACAGTTGTGCATCATGCTCGATAACAGATTACTGAAAGTGAGTTCAACTTTAGGATAAAAAAAACACAACAAAAAAACTAGGTAGGTAAAATAAATCAGGCTATTTCACTTGATGAACTACATTTCAACTACATTTCTTTCTATTCCCGTAAACGCTGCCATGTCAAGAGACATCAAACCTACTTCTCAGTGCTCTCAAAAACCTCAACTTTTCCTAGTTGTCTCTGTTTCTACTTCACCACGAGACCCCCATCTGACCCCATTCAGAAGAAGCTACACGTCCTTGTATTTCCTGTGCTGAAAAGCTCGTACTGAACCTCCGCGCAATGTTCTCTTATTCTCGTCTTCTTTTGAAAGGCTGAGAGCTTCTCGGTTTATTTGCCTCCAAGTGTGTCTTTAAGTTATTCAGCTTCTACCTTCCAGTGAGAGTCAACAACCCATAAATCTGTGCAGCTGATGAGGCATCGAGGAAACACAGAGACGCTTCAAGTCAATCGCACTCGATGCAGCAGCAACTCTTCTCTCGATGGTCCCTTCGCTCTCAAAATTTAGGCACTTTGAGTTTCACATTTTACCGCGGAATAGATCATCCAACAATCCCCGTTGCTGTCGGTTCTGGACACAGAAAGCTTGTCACAGTCTAAAGCAAGAAGAAAGGGTTCTATTTTTACAGTGCGGTCCCATTTTGGGAAAACGCTGTAGTTTAATAGGGAAAACATCCTTTCTTTTCAGTGAGTGACTTTAACTTTAGCGACCTTAAACCACAGTGTGGCAGCCTGCTTCCTGTAAGCTCCATTACGATTTCTGAACAATGGGCAGCGAATCTTTTCATTCAGGTTTGCGGAATTAATCGAAAAGCTATTGGCAGAACAACAATAAGGTCAGCACAGCTTTCGACACGAGCTACAATATGTGATTAGACACAACTCCACATAATCTGGATTGAATGGCCCCATTTGCTTCTTCTCTGCACCATTACTGTCACATTTCTTCACACTTATAGACCAGCAAATCCCCTACTGTTCAGAGCTGCCGTTTCCTTCCCATTAGGTTGACCAAAAAAAAAAATCGATGTATTGACCGATCATTCATCTCTACCTAAAGTGTTTTAAAGATTGACATAAGGACAATCTTTTTTCGAGGGAAGTTTCATTATGTGCACTCGTTCTAAGCCATAATTTGCATACGTGAATTGACAGTTTTAACAGCTGTTGAGTGGAGCCAACAAGTACATCACTATTGGACAATGCGAAAATATGCTCTCGCGTCAGAAAAATCAACTCAACTCAGACCAGAACCGCTCAGTGAAATCCTGTCAGCTAAACTTCTTCAGCTTCCCATGTTTCATCCAGAAAGAGAGTTGGTTTTCCCTCTCTCTGAAAACCTTAAAAAAAAAAAAATAAACATTGACGCAAATTTCCCGGCAAAAGCTTTCAATTGGGATTGTTAACATTAAACATGCCGTAGTTATTGTCATGGCCACAATTTTTCCATAACTCGAATTTCACTGTAGTTTCTATGAAACAATATCGTAAAAAGTGACGATGTTGGTATCATATGCAAACAACAACAACAACAACACAATGCCCACAATGCTGGGTTTTGAAGAATCATCCAAGCAATCGTCTTGCACGTGTTTGAAGGTAAAACAGAAATACATTTTCAGTCGGTATAGCACCAATTTTCTTGATTTTTCTTTCCTTTTGAAACATCTATTTTACCAGACCCAAACAGACGGCCTGAATATACGGGCTATAAAGGCTAATAAGCTTTGTAGACCCTGCAGCATGAGTCATAAACCTCTGCGGGTTTGTCACTAAACTCTTTGACATGAACAGCATCTTGATTTAAATTAAAAAAAAATATTAAGGAATGGAGCTTTGAGCTATTTTTCTTTGACTTAAAACCCTTTGAAGCTCCTTTGTGAACCTCCAGAGGAGGAACCTGCAGCTCCAACATTTGTGTTGTGGGAAAGAGAGATTGGCTGCACTGCGTCGTTCGGTTTCACATATCCGTCACAAAGAAAACAAAAAAACAACACTATCCTGAGACACAGCAGGGGACACCAGTCGGAGGGAATAGTTAAAAGCTGTGCATTGTGTGAGTGTGTGTGTTGTCTGCAGAACCGAGTCAAAAAACTTGATGGCAGCGATGGCGTCTGCTGCCTGCCTTGTATATCTGCAATGCGTCGACGCGTCACTGGAACAAGGTTTGTTTGTGTTTGTGTTTGTGTTTGTGTTTGTGTGTGTGTTCTCCCTCTCGCCTTCTCTCCGTTTCCCGTCTCCCAGTCGAGCTTAGTGTGATTTACAGACACGAACACAACAGGCTTCATTACAATTAGAAAAACCTGCAACAGAGTGAAAACTAAATGGTTCTCTTCTCTCAATCTGACGCCTGCGCCGCCAGAGTGTCCACGTAGGACTGAGCCTTCCTTCGTGTGTCTGCCTCGTACGGTTTGTGTTCATTACGTGATCTGCGTTGTAATGTCCTCCACGTCCACGACGAGCGAGGTGAAGATTTTAAAAGAGTTCTGTGTGGGAGTCTGAAGCTCCCCACGGTGTTCGGGGTTGTGCAGGAAACTAAGGCTGCACACGGTGTACACGTCTCACCGTGTTCCTCCGCATCACATCTTAATATTTTGGGAAATTGGGGCAATTTAAAAAAAAAAAAAAAAAAGGGAATTTAATATAGTCTTAAATTGCCTGAGGCAGCAAAGGAAGCAGGAGGGAGTGTGTTGGGGATGTTTTTTTTTTGGGGGGGGGACTTTTTATGAGATATGATGGCATTTGAGGTAATTGTCACCTATTGGGAATTTACATCACAAGTTATTTAAAATATATTATTTGGAAACAATATTTACATAATGAAAAATAATTCATCTGCAAAAATCTCCAAATGGTCAGTGTGACCTGATATTGTCAAGTTGTAGCTTTAGAAAAATGCTTTTTGTAGATCTGTTTATGCTAAATAATATTATTTATATTTGCCAACGTAACAATATTAGAGTTGGCTGTTTTTGTGAATTTACACAAAATGAGTTATGTGACTTATTCAAGGCATATTAAATCATATCCAAATGGAGCCCCAAGGCAACGATCGATATCCTCTACAGAACTGTGTAACTCATGTGTCCTGCTCCGTCCTGAGGGAGATTATAAAGTCTTCAGGTTTATAAAAATGGATGAAATTCTGCATCGTCACTGCCCCTCGAAGACGCAGTCCAAACAGCTCTGATGAAGTATTGATCGGTCTGGGTTGATAAAGATAACCATCAGCATTCACAAAAATATGTAAACGACCCTTCAGAGACTGCGTGACTCAGAGCACGACTCCCTCCAAAATGTAATGTCCCTGGTAAATATGAATGTAAATATAAAACAAGGCAAACTGCCCACGGGGAGATTAGGTGGCAGCGAGCGGAGCTGAATCAATTTGATACCACACGGTGCTTTAATAACACCAGATATTGCAGGAAAGCAAATGAGGAAAATGATTTTAATGGGCTACCTATGCTTTTTCTCATTGGTGTTTCATTAGGGCCTTCATTTATGTGCAATTTCACTGATGTCACAGCCTGATGATTCACAGAGGAAAATACAAGTAAATGTAATCACAAGGCATTAAATAATTACATCAGCTGATAGTTAATTTTCTTCTTGATTGCTTTTTTGTTAATGCAGCATTCATACCATGTTAACATAAACAATCAATTCAGGTATTCATGTTTACACAGCCAAGATGGCAAAGATGCTTTAAACTGTTTATTTCCATCCTTCTAGATTCCAGAAGCTCCTTTTTAATTAGCAAATGGCACTCGGGTTACAATTAGGACCAACATGTGAACCAGCAAACACTGAAAGACCACAGTGGTTTTTTTTGCAACTCTTAAGCCCATTTATTACAAATATATTATCAAGCCCAATAATCACCTGAATAACCTTTTCATTCTCACGTCATTATTCAGTTTGACACGCGGTTCATGCCAGTCCTTAACTGCATCTCTCCCATCATCCTCATTGTCATTCAGCACAGTGGCCACTGATGGTTACTGAGGGTTATGTCAATCAAACAAATGCACTGATATAATAGCTGTTATTTTTCCAAATGAACAAAAAAACAAAATATAGCTGCCAATCTTTTTTTTTTTTTTTTTTTTTTTTTTTTTAGCGTGTCTAGAAAGCTCAGGTTAGTTCAGTTGATTTTTAAAAACCAGGGGGAAAAGTCATAAATGAGCATAACTCCCCGATTTATTCCAACTAATTACATATTTTACTTACTTTTCAAAGCAAATCCAATGTTTCACCTTTATGGACCAAACATCAGTGAAATATGACATTATATACCAGATGTAAAGACCTGATCTTTACTGTGCACAAGTGCACTACAGAGTATGTACTGTACTGCCTCAAGAGCCACTCTGGTGCTCGGAGATACGCAGAAACCACTCAGCAGGGAGCGCGTCACAGACACAGAAAATAGTCTTTCACACACCCATGAATAATAAAAAAATGTCTTTCTTTCTTTTCTTACCATTTGATTCTGTGATTGCTTTTTTCTTTTCTTTTTTTCGCATTTCTTGTCATTACAAATTGACTGCTAGTGATCTTAATCAGCACACACAGCAGTCTCCTAAATAATATGGTAGTAATGTTCAGATCTTATTGTTAGTGATTCAAGTCCTTCTGAGAGCAGCCGATTCAGCGTGGAAAAATGATGTGAATTCAAAGGGTGGTCTTTTGCTGCTAAATTATTCATGAAATAATTGTGAAGTATAAGGTATATGCTATGTTCTTTAAGGATTTTTATTCCTTTTTCTTTTCTTTTTCTTCTCCACAGTCGCCTGGTTTAGGGCTGATAAGAGATTTTAAGCAGATAACTTGGAGATGAGGACAAAAGATAAGTTGTTTTAAAAAAAGAAAAAGACATCTGTGTATTTGAAGCCTCAGTTTATAACAAGAACACACAGGAAGCCACACACACACACACACACAAATATCACCATATAGCGGTTCAAATTATGTAAAGAAAGGACTTCCATTTTCACAGCGTTTCGATTCAAAAGGACCAGAACACAAGAAAAGGCACCTTTTCACCGTGCATACAAGGTTTCCCAGGGCTTACTGTTCAGGTTCACTACAGCAGCGATGCACGGACAACAAAACAGCTACAGTAGTACATTTCAGAGCATCACCAGAGATGACATACCGCAAGGAAGACTCTGCTTTTCTGTGGGTGAGACTAATCCGGTGTGAAAGAAGGCGACAGAGAGGGTATATGATGTGCTCCAGTATCTGTCTATTTATATGCGAGTGCAGCCGTGTGTGTGTGTGTGTGTGTGTGTGTGTGTTTTTTTAATGTATAGAAATCTGTGGAGCTCGGCGAACTGACAGAAAAAGACAAAGTCGAACGCAACGTCAAACCACAATTACTGAGATAGAAAACACACAAAAAAAAAAATCTTTGGAAGCAAATGTACAAGTTTCTATAAAAAAACAAAAAAAAGTGTCTGTTGTTTTTATTTGGTGTTGTGCAACATATTATTCTCTTTAGTTTTACTGAGAACCTGAAAGTGGGAAAAACAAGTTCAGAGGAGGATGATTTTAACCACAAAGGACAAAGGACAAAGGATTTTAACCACAAAGGACAAAGTAAATTTATCTTGTGTTTCTGTAAAGTGCCAGCAGGCAAAAAGTCGGTCAGGTAATGAAACACAATATGCAATATCGAAAATGTTCTGAAGAAAACAAACTTAAAGTTGAGACACAAGTTAAATGATCTGAAGTTATAGAACAATTTAAAAGATGGCAAACAAAGCGCTTGAAAAAACAACAAAAAACAGTTCCCATCATTAAATATTGTTTTTGAAGCTTTCCAGAAGCAACACTTGTAATAAAATGTGATTCTTGATTTACGTATTTTGCTTAAAATAACCTAAAAAAGTTTGACTAACACAGGAACTCCACCAATTAAACATCAGAGGACTCTTGTCTTACAACCTGTGCAAAGCAGCGATGCATCTTTACTAGCTTCAGACTGTCGCAGTTTTCATTTCGCTGTCCAGCAAACACGTTTTTTTAAAGTACATCCATCTGAGCGAACACATTTTCATTCAAGTTTCTCTCCTGGTATTGATTAAACCTTCAAAAAACTCATCTCTGCTCATTCAAATTATGTACTTCGAAGTTTTTTTTCCAAGGGAACATAAATAAAAAGAAATCTCTTGGATTATTTGCCTTCATTCATTATGTACGTTCGATGAACATACAAATAGCCGCCATCTCTCCACCACTCACCTGCAGCACGACCTGGCAGCTCATTGACATTGCAAGCACTGAAGGTGCATGTTTAATGCTGTTGGTTTCTTAGGTATGACATGTGAAAACCTGGCTGTCTGAATCTGCTGTTTTTCAGTCACTGCAGATCCAAAGAGGAAGATGCTCAGCCATGGGATCGACTGCAAATTCCACTTGTGATATAACTTATTAAAAAAAAAAGAAAGCCAAAAACAATATAAAAAAAACAACAACCACATGGACACGATAAATAGGTTGAAAACTTGACTTTCACTTAATACAGACATGCTAACAAATCAGAGAATGGCAGTTCACTCAAAGTAAAAGGTCATTTCACTCAGACGCTCCGGCGTGTGTCAACATGTGCTAATCAGCCTCAGAGGGTGTCACGTCGGCCTATTGTGTGCCAATGCCTGTGTGTGTGTATCCAGACAAGACTGGCAGTCTGTAATTAAAGTGCCCATTTAGCTGCTTTAGGTGCCTCCTATGTCTGCCTTAAAGGTGTCAGCTGTGAGAGCGGTCTTCTTCACGTGTGACGGATGCTGTAATTACAGCAGACAGGAGGAGCTGGCTTCGAGAATCGCCTGGAAATCAAGTGTGCTTTTGCCCCATCATGTGACCATCTTATCCAGATCCACATCTTTCAAGTAAACAGCAGTGCACCATTTCAATCGTTTTTTTCTTTCCCAGTATTCAGACTTAACTGTGGGTATTGTGACAAGTGGCTTCAGGGTGCTACTTTGCAGATACCACAAATGTATAGCCCACCTAAATATGTCATTTTAATTCTTGAAATTGAAGGGATAGAATTTGATTTATCCACTTACCTCTAGTCGGATTCGGCATCACTTGTTGAATGAAGTTCAAATGTTTCTGATGAACATATCGGTACTCTGATTCTGTTCATGAATGAAGCCAGACATGAGGCCGCCTTCACTTCATCCATTGCACACTGCCCTCCGAGATGTTCCTCACTTCTGGCGGTTCAGGAGAGGCGACGTCAGGTTAGGTAATCGTCTTCCTGAAAGGAGAAGACATGATTAAATGGCTCTTATTACCAATATATCCCAATAAACTGACTGTACCATGTTGGATAGAAAACAGAGGGGGGATTGTCACAGTTTTTCAGGAATCTTTTAAACACATTAAACACCTTTGTTTTCAAATTGTTCAAATAATAATTAGAATTTGTTCATATTGAGTTTTTTTTGGTAGAAATATTAACAACATGGCTTGATTAATAATGGGCATAAATGGTTTGCCCCTTGTGGGAGGGGCCTATGTAATATAAGACCTGGGATTGATCCCATTTTTTTTTATTTTTTTTTTAAAGAGTTCAGTGTTACACCTCTTAGAAATATAATAGCTGAAGATATTTGAGTATTATCTGAGATACTTTCTAGTCATTCATCTAGTGAGCAGAGTTTTCTTAAACGAGCTTCCTGCTCCGTCGTTGAGGTTGAGGTTGATTTTCCCGGCTTACCGCGCTTACAGAGCACCTCCGCTGGAAATATGTGACTAATGCGAAGCCTCATCAAGGCAATTGTTTCAAAGGTCATCTAAAGAGGAGGATGGAAGATCATATGTTAGCCTTTATCCCCAACGGTGGGACGTCGTGGAGAGCGGGGCCCGCCTGCTGCTTCCTGTCAAAACATTAGCTGATGTTAATTACCAACAGTGATCTCTTTGTTTAACCGGTTCCACTGTTGGAAAAGATGTAAAGATCTTATTCAGAAAGTGGAACACAGGATGAACACTTCACATATAAAATGTATTGTGGAGCAGAATCCTGAAGCTTCAGTTTGTGGAGGAATTCCTCTTTTAGTATTAGCTTACTGTATATCACAAAACTTTTCTATTCGATGATGACTGTTTATGTTTGTTGGTGGATATAACGACAAAGAATCTCATATATCCTCGAAGCAATAATACAAATTATGTGATTCGATAAGTTAAAGCCCCATACTTTTTTTATTTTTTCATTTCCGTCTCAGGAAAAAAAATCATCCCAAAATTAAATCAGAGAACAACATTAATAACTTTGGGCTCTGTTGATAAGGAACTCTTTGGAGAATTTTGAAATGCAATAAGTTTCCTTATCACCGGGCCGGAGGTGCGATTTGGAAAAAACTCTTCCGCCTCATCAAAATTCAAAGTTATACAGTGACTAACAACTTTATAACGACCCCCAAATTTGATGCAACAAAGCTGAAGCACGACAGTGTTTCACCTGTTTTAGTCACAGTGGTACCAGACGGCCTCTGATGAAGGTCATTTCTATGCGCTCTGGTCAAATTTACTGTCAGTCAGTATAAAGCATTCTTTTAAACTTGTAATCCGCACGACATACATTCATTATTTCATGGACATTATTGCACCAAGGTCTTATTTAAGTGTTTTTTGTCTAACTTCCAATAAAACTGGCTGCATTTCATTGTCTGACATCTCTTTGGGCATAATAAGGGAGGACATGGAAAACACAATATGGTTTCACCTTTTTGAGTCTTGTATTGAATAAGTGGATAACTGTGTGAAATGCACTTTTTGTTATTTTTGTCTGAAGCAAATCTTAATTAGTTTCAGTTCCAACTGACAATTAATATGTCCACTTTTTAATTCTGATTTGAATCTATCAATTCTGTTGAGGTACATTTCACTGTTCAACTTCAAATGTATCTGTCACTAAGGTTTCCCTGAATATGCTCTTTGCATTGTATGATGAATTTAAAAGTCCCCGCGGCCATATTATTGGCCCTCGCAGCAGAAGCAGGGGAACTATTACAATCCTTCTGAGTGACACCACATTGCAGCAGATTGCATATTTATGTCACCATGAATCATGATCTCAGTTGGCTGCAGTCACTTTCATCATCCCAACCACACTATTTGCATCCTCTCCGAGGCCGTATTACTCTGTCGGCGTAATACAGCAGGTGTACGTCTTTTAGACAGGAGATATCCTTCAACCGAACAAATCTAACCCCTAAGCACAATAAAATGCATTTCTGTTGTGCGTTTACGAGGCTGTAAAAAGTCCAAACTCAGGACAATTAGCTGTCTGGATCTGGCTGGCTTTACTTTGGGGTTTCCCATAATTCCTTTCCTGATATTATTTTGTCTTTAATTTATTCATATGAGGGTTTTCCAACTCAGCCTGATGTCTGTCCATAAAATAAGTGTCTGCAATTCTTTTTAGTTTAATATTTTGCCACGTTAACTTCTGTCCTGAACCCCCTCTGTAACATTTCCTTCTCTCATTAACTACCTTCTCTCCTTTCTTTTCCCTGTTTACTTTCCTCATCTTCTTTCCTCGACTGCTTCCTCTCACATTTTTCTCTCCTCGACCATTTTTCTGTCTCATCTCTTCTCTTTCTCTCCTTTCACTCCTCTTGTCTTCTCCTCATTCTTTCCTCTCCTCCACAGACTCGGAGGTGTCCCGCGGAGACCGAAAGGTCAGTAAATGCGGGAGCATTAA
This sequence comes from Embiotoca jacksoni, assembly GCF_022577435.1. Lineage (NCBI taxonomy): Eukaryota > Metazoa > Chordata > Actinopteri > Embiotocidae > Embiotoca > Embiotoca jacksoni. The sequence continues at coordinate 1,368,533 of NW_027185398.1, forward strand.
ATGCACACCAAAAACAGAGTACAGCTTGAACACAAGCAGTCTCATCTTCGGGTCCAGCGGTTCACTATTTAACATTAACTAGAAACCAGCATGTAAAAGCTGACGTGTTTTTGAAGAGAGAAAATCACAGAAGGGGTCCTGAGATGGTGCTTTTAAAAGGTATGAAACACACACACACACACACACACACACACACACACACACACACACACACACACACACACACACACACACACACATATTCTCTGCTGTACCAGTAAAAGGCAGAACAACACTTTCTCATATAATGTGATCCACAGACTGTGACATTACAGTTTGTGGCTCTACACAAAGAAAAAGTAATTGGTGCATCTTTTGACGGAGATGCGTGGCATTTAGCTGAGCTGACAAACTCACAGTGTGCTAATTGACACCTTATTCATACACAGGTGCAAGCAAATACACACAATTAGATGTATTCACTGGGGATCCTGTTTAAAATATAGAAAGGCTTCATTTGATTTGCTTGTTTTGTCAAGAAAGGGGGAGGAGAAAAATACCAACAGACAGTTTTATATTCAGTGGAATCTATTCTTCTACAACGTTATATCAACTCATACCATTATTTTATTCATCATAATTAATTCCAGTCACTTCTACGTCGCTGATCTTTCATTTGGTGTCAAGCTGCATGGTGCAGACTAATTAAAGTGATTCCAGGTTGCGCAGTTCTCCGATAGGTTTACGGTTTATTCACCAAATATTTTTGGCTCATTACAGTCAGCCACTGCCATGGGAATATGTTTCTAACCAGTGTTGTGCAGATGATGTAACAGCCTTTTTTGGTTTGGGGGTGTTATAAATGATATATGCTGTTGCATGCACATTGTTTGTGTTTTTCATCCATGACTGTGTAGTGCCCTCAGAGAATAAGCTATGTCCCCTGAACATACGATATTTGTCTACGAAAGGAATAATTATCTTGTTAGAAAACATGCAGAAAATATATAGGCTACGCATACAACAGCAGCACGGATCTAGCTCGAAGGAACGCCAGATTTACACAATAAATGTTGGTAAAACAGCGACGAGCGACATTTTACTCACAAAACAGGCGTTGATCTAAAAAGAGAGGAAACACAAATGCGTTGCAACAGCAGTCTGTCTAAAAAGTCAGATCTTGATAAGGGCATCGACCACTGACAGTAAGCGTTCACAGGCAAAGCAAGGACATCAGATCATCAAACCATCCACGATAAAGCACATTACATGGCGGACAAGCGGCCAATCAGAACGCAGCATTAGACTATACCTCACAGCTTTTGGTAACGTATCCCACATTGTCCCACACAAACATACTCTAAAAGGCTTCTGGCCCACTGATATAATACTTTATTTGCTTAATATGAAAGCTGACAAGCAACTCCAAGCTGTCATACAGCAACTACTAAGCAACCATATTTTACAGCCCAGTCGGGAATCATGCTGAGTGGCATTTAATAGAGGCTGCATGTGGTGGTGCTTTGTTTTAATCAACCTAATTGATGTGATTCGAATTATAGTTTAAAAGTTATGAATGCTTTTTTGTCAATAATCTGACAGAAAGGGCAACAATTTATTTAACTAAATCCATATTTCTTGTCTTTTCTTTCCCCATCATGCTCATGCAAAGTGGACATTTTAGCGACCACAAAATGTAATTTATTGAAATGCACTTGAAGAATTTAGATTGAGATTTGAGATTTGAATTATGCCTGCAGAAAAAGCATTAGTTTCTCAGCACTGTGTGCCATCCTCTCCTTCTCCTCCGAGTAATATTGTGCTGTGAGTCAGCTCACTTAAATGAAAGACAAATCGGTTATACCCAGTGTGTGTGAGGTGTGAATGCTGTGTTGTCTCTCAGTGGTCTGAGTGGTTTTCTTTCAGCCTAGTTCTCATTATTCATCCCTCCGCACCGTCTGCTTTCTCTTCTCCGCTCGGATGCAAATCTTCGACCCTCCTGAGAATCAAACATCTGTGCTGCAGTCTGCTGTGAAGCCCCGTCACTTCCTGGTCCTCAGTCGTTTAGCAGTACTCTGTCAATTTAAAATCACCTTTTTATTTTTATTTTTTAAGTGAGCCTGCACATACCTCATCAGACAGCTCATATGTAGGCCAATGACTTTAATAACTTTTCTTTAACAGTGGAAAGATAGCAGGTTAATCGGCTAGCATGGTCACTGCAGTAATGTCTATAATGTTAAAGGAGTAAAAGCTGAAATCTTAATGTATGATGTATTAAAGCTTCACTAACTCCTGTTTTTATAATAACAGTGGAGCATGTGGCTTCATGTACCGACCGGGTATCACGGCAAAACGTGAAATAGACACGCACATCAAACACCGCAAAACGTGAAATAGACACGCACATCAAACACCGCAAAACGTGAAATAAACACGCACATCAAACACAGCAAAACATGAAATAGACACGCACATCAAACACAACAAAACGTGAAATAGACACACAGGGTTCCCTTATAAAGAAAAAGTGACACGTTTTAGTGTCTTTCAGCTCATTGTGTTCCAGACTACAACTTGTGTTTTGATTTGTTTTTGACTTTGCAATCTCTAAAACAAAGTGTTGCAGAAACGTTTTGTTTTCTGTTTGTATCCGTGTTTGGCTCCGCGGTTTTGTGCAGCCATTTTTTCAGTGTATGTAGAACATGTGAGAATTGACTAGAAATGGTGTTTCTGAAGGCGGCTCCGCTGTACAAAACAGCCCAGCAGCCTTGAGGCATCGTACCCCAGTGGAAGCGATGCTTTCAAACGAGCCGCAGTCACACGCCGTGCTCTTCTTCCACACAAGAGGTCTGGTCAGAGAAGAGTGTCTTTGAAAGAAGCCTTGTTTGTCGCGAAGCCACAACAGCCTGCAGGCGTCCATGCCTCAGTGGACGCTACATTTTGTTGTAGTCTGTTGCTCCCCGTGTATGACAGGCACTGCTGTTGTCAGTAGCGAATAGTGATGACGGGAAGACCCGAGCTTTTGGCAGCTGCTGACAGCGATCTGTGCTCAAGGCAAACAGCAAGTCTTGTTTAATTCAAAGCCCTTCTGAAGAAAGTTGGCTCAAAGTCTGAGGGCTCTAACAAGCTTTAAAACTTATCCAGGAAGCTTTAAAACTTATCCAGGAAGCTTTCATGTCACTGTGCTCATCATCTCAGACACGTATACTGGTGGCCCGCTGAGACTTTAGCTTCCGTGCTGCATTCCTGGTCGTTTGTCTTTGGTATGTGACGCGTTGGACGGAGCGATGCTAAAGATGCAGTGTGGACAGAGTGATTTTAAAAGCCTCGTTTGCTGTTGTCGTGGCTGATATGACATCAAACACTGCTGGGAATTGTATAGGCAGTTCACGTGATGTTTGTTTGTCAGAGACAGAACAAAAAGGAAAGACAAGGTCTGTGCACATGTGTATATCTATCGCTGGGTTTTCACCTATTTTAGACATTGGATGTGAGAACAGTTTGTTGGAACTTCATTTTTTTTTTAATCTTTGGTTATTTGGAGTTTGTGTTCAGGTAACTGTGTTTTAACCATTGACTCCATATAAAAGTGGAAGTTGTTTTTTTGGGTCTGAAAAATGAAGCCGATGCGAAAGCGCCTGAACCTGCAATACCACCGAGTGCCAGTGGAGGTCGGCTCCAAAAAGCCTCCATAGACTCCCATTCAACTTCTGTCATGAAATTCTAAGTCGATACGTTTCCACGAGTTATTTCGGTGTTGTTAGCTAAAGTCACTCCTTCTTATTTGTTTTCTGGAGGTCCATCGGTCATTAATAAAACAAAAATAAACTTCAAAAAGACCTGTTTTTGGGGGCGTGTCTGTTTGATCGACGGGCCTGTGGTGCAGTCAGGTTACAGCTGTCGGTGGGCGGGACAAAGTATCATCAGGTTTCCAATCAGATCAGTCAGTCAGTCACTCCTCCCCCACTTCGTTCAAATATGGTCACTTCCTGCTCCAAACCGCTCCAAACTATCAAGATGGCGCCGGCCAAAATCTGAGCTCGAGGCTTCGTAACGGCCGTTCACAAAACCAGCGGGTGACGTCACTGCTGGTTGCCGTTTAGTTTAAACAGACCACATTAGATAAAAGTACACTCCCCTACATGCATGTGTGCGTTCCTGTACCCTTTGCCTACATGTACAGTTTATAAACTCTCTTGCAAATAATTTGTCTTACTTTTTCATGGCAGCGTTCTGCTTCTATTCTTTCATTCATTTATTCCTACAATATTTGCTCCCGGCAACTCAAGTACAGTATTTGTTTTTATTTTTCTGTTCAGGCAGCTCATCATTTGTTCACGGTTTACTAAAAGGGTAATAGTGAGAAAGTTTACAGTGACTTAAACAATGAGACTTGATGGCGTCTAAAGTGGAAATAATATGTTTTGCATGCCCGGTCATCCCCCGACGCTCTTCCTACGACTTTTTACTCTAGAACAAATTGTTGCCGGGGAACGCATCACATTTCCTCCCAGAAGGTATTAACACATGGAAATGAGTTTTATATGAAAGTAATTTGCGGGAGACTGAGTTTTACATATTTACATGACTGTGTGTGTTTGTGTGTGTGTGTGTTTGTGTGTGTTTGTGTGTACATGCATTGATTATAGTGTGGTGACAACACTCATTCACACATTGTGGGGACTTACTATCCATCTGGGGACGCAACTCTGGTCCCCAGAAGGTTGTTCCTTTATTTTAGGGTTAAGACTTCCTGGTTTGTATAACAAAATAAACCTCGGTGGTTGTGATTGGGCTTATAGCCACTAGGGTTAAAGTTCGCTTTGTGAAAATCCATTCAGTTAATACAATGTCCTCACAAATGACAAAAATTAAGTAACGTGTGTCTGATAACGTACCATCTATCTTCCAATTGATTTTTTTGAATGTTTTTTTTTAATTTTTTTATTATAAAAGCCACATAAATCAGCCTATATTGGCCCTCGTTGCACAGAATGATGGTGATATGTCTGCGAAGAGCTGATTGGGTTGTCGATCAATACTCCTGACTCGACAATTACTGGCAAGCTGCTGATATTTTCAACCTTTAAAACACATTTTCTGCTGCTGCTATCATTAATGGAGGGACTGACTTCTCTCTGTGAGCTGCCGCGGGCGTCACGACGACTGACGAGCACTTTAATTATCTCAGCGGTCACCATGGTGACATTTGAACTCTTTACCAAACATTTCTGATTGTCCAGTGCTCTCATTAGCAGGCTCACTGCTCAATACAGTCACAAGTTGTGTTGTGTTGTGTTTATCAGTAGCAGGTCGTGTCAGGACGCTACAGGAAGCTAATGATCCAAAAACTCCACAACAAAAAGCAAGAAACCATAAAAAATAATCCTCACTAACACCACTGACTTTGAGCTGCTTTAGGTTAACGGAACAAATCTAAATTAATTACCAACTGACCCAAGGAGGATATTGGCTTCCACCGCCGAGGTTTTATTTCTTCATTATCGACCAGCGTTATTCCATTGCACTGGAGGAGATGTTGTGCTCAGAGGGCAGATGTGGGTCTCCTTTCAGTCTGATGAAACATGATGTCAGAAAGAAGCAATTAGATCGGCTGAATGGCAAAAAGCATCTCCTGACAGGATCTGCATCACCATCCTAATCTGTGGTGGAGGGATTTTGTTGTTGATTCATTTATAAATGTATTTAATCATTCAGTGGCCCTTTTTTTTTGTTTGTTTGCAATCCATTCATCATTAAAAACATATTATCTCAATCTGCTAATTTATTACATGGCAGCTCAAATTGTGGAAACAAATGGATTAAAGATTTGATCGATTGTAGAGAGAATTTAGTTGGTTTTCCAGCAACTCTGGGAATTTGTTTTCACATTTATTAGGTTTTTATTTTATGGCATTCACCTTTAACTAATGAAGAGGATAACTGCTCCAGGTATTTTATTAAATATCTGATTAATGCCATTTATGAATTGGTTTTTTTTTAATGGAATTTTCTTCTTCTCCTTTGCCTTTTTCCCTTTCACCTTTTGATCATCTCTCTCCTCCTGGAATTAAATAACTTTCATTTAATCATATACAAATCACACTAATTACTGCTTTATGACCAACTTTGGCCATGACTGTTGCCGTGTGTCAAATTATTTGTGATTTGTGGAGCTAACTGCACTTATCTCAAACAAATAAAAAAACTGAAAATAAAGAAACTAAATCCTCAGAAATCTTTGATTCGAACACCAGAGGCTGCATCGCGGACAGAATGCCATCTTGCATCGGCTGCAAAGCTTTGATAAAAAACCCCGGTCACAGCAGTTCCAGCGAGCTCCATCACCCTCGTCTCTCCGAGACGTCTAATTAGAGACGAGATGTGCGACCCCTGATCGAGACGGACGACATGTTTCGACGTGTGCCTGAAAGACAATTTAGCTTCAGGGCCGCCTTTTAACACGAGCAGAGATCACAAAGGAGGTCTGTTTGTTCGGCCGCACGAAGTTCACGCTCTCCGCGAAAATGTGCGCGGAGGGAAGTTGGCGTGACTGCGAGCGTACTGTGTCTATCGTAGCGGTAAATAATTCAACCTCAGTGTTGACATTTCCACTAATGGTGGCAGAGAGTCATTCCCGCCCAGCTGAAAGCGACTCCAGACTCACTGACTCTCATTACGAACGCATACAAACACAGACGCGTTATAAATAGGCCAAATCGTGAGGTCTACGCCGGCTCTCTCGACCACCGGCTCGCCGCGCGGGAGAAATTACAGGCTGTTTGCGAAATCAGAGGCTGTTGTAGCGATAGCAGAAACGAGCCATTTGTGACATGCTGTGTCATTCCTCTCATGTCCGTTCTCATCATTAGTGAGGTCTTTTCAAACGACGGACGAGCGCAGACTCATTGTGTGAACAGAAAAAATATCCGTGAAAGCCAAAGCAACCATTCGTTAAATGGTAAATAAAAAGAATGGCCTTCCAACAGATTTTACAGACATTGATTTCAGTTCTTTGTGTCTCAACCTTTCAATGAGCTTCTTTAAATTATGTCTAAAAACATTGAAAAGCTGAAAACTGCTGAAATAATCTTTTTTTTAGGTCGTTAGCTCATTTTGTTATCATAACCACTTTATATCATTTATCATGAGATACTGACACCAGTCGACTTTGTTTTTCTTCTTTATGACCACATTCGTAGATTACAGCTACTATCACCTCTGTAAAATATATTAAGAACTGATGCTGTGTTTGCTGACATTTACAGAAATGTCAGAGGACGTGGAAGTTCATGTTTGGTTGGAGGTTAAGCTAATATATTGTAATTCCAGTCGTGCAGCGTGAACACGGCATCGTAAACCATCAGGTACGAAGCGACACCTGTTGGGGATCATCTCGGGATAATTTAGGCTTTGTCTCTTCCAAGGAGGGCTGTCATCCCGCCTCCATGTATCGGTGTGTGCTGATTGGACGCCCGTGTGAGAGCTCCTGCAACACGATTATGAAATAATAGTTCTGGGAAATCTGACCAGGGATCTGCTGTTGTTGTTTTGTTTATTTGTTTGCCGTAGCGCCGCCTTGTGTTGCTGTAAACTAATACAGTGCCCGTCGATTATAACCGTGAACCTCACTTGCACTGCATTTCCGTGCTTAAGACCTCAGTTTAATGGATGTTATGAAATGGTGTTTGAAATTATTGTGCTTTTGAATGTCAGCCAGCACGGCTAAACATGTGTTTTTTTTGGAATATAATTTATATTTAAATATGAATCTGCTTCCTTGTCATATACAGTATGTCTTACCAGTGTTTGCTTGTTGTTTGTAGCTACAGGGGGTCCAACAGTATTCATATCTGTAGTTGAAGCAGGTTTTAACACATGAATGTTATAAATCAGGTGTTATTTTTTTTAAATTTGACTAAACCAGCAACTTTTTACTTCACAGCAGCTACTTTATCCATCACATCTCCAAAAGTGTTGCTGTTGTGCCTCTCAGCCTGACCTTTGACCTCCCTGTGGGTAAAAGTAATATTTTGGTTTGCAAAGTAAAAGCTCAAACAGGTATATTTTTTAGAAGTGTTACCTTCAAATCCTGAACTGAAGGGAAATATCTGTTACTCTTGGAGCGCCTTTTCAATCCACAAACCTCCAGAGGTTGCATTTTAAGTCCGGCACTCCCCCGGTGTGAATCTCAAGCAACACGTTATTGCAGTTGAATCACCTTTTCCCGACTAAATAAAGGTTATAGAAACCTGACATTTGTCCCACCCACTTGACGCCTCTGTATAGCTGGCATGTGGTGACACTGAGAAATGCCACGGCGGAGCGGTGACGGTGTCTGAGCTCCTCGACAGGAGATGCGAGCTCACACCGCAGTTGTGCGTGACAGTATTCTTCATAGCGGCTCAAGCAGTGACGGTGCAGGAACAAGACAGCTCGTACACTCGCTGCTCTCAACTCTCTCTCAGCAAAGCAGGAAAAAAAAAAAATTTTTGGATTACTTTCTCAAACGGCAAAAGATGATGTCAGTGTCTTTGTGATACGGAGTCTCTGAACGCCGAGCGGATTCAGGCCAGCAGAGAGAAATGTTTTTTTTTTGTTCTGGCCATCCATCACCACAGGGAAATGAGTGTATGTGTGTGTGTGTGTGTGTGTGTGTGTGTGTGTGTGTGTGTGTGTGTGTGTGTGTGTGTGTGTGTGTGTGTGTGTGTGTGTGTGTGTGTGTGTGATCATCAGAGATGCAGGACAGTGTAATGTAAGCACACAGCTGCAGTGACAGTGATTTATATCGAGGCCTGATCAGCCTGTAGATATTTTATGAGGAAATGTTAGAGAATTCATGGACATTCATGATGTTTGTGTCATTTAGTTCAGGTGCAGGATCAAATATTTTATTATGCAATCTACAGAATCAGTTTAAGTGTTGGAGGGTTTTGATTTTTGTTTTTGTTTTTGTTTTTGTTTATTTGTACATAAACGGACTTAAATGGTCTAAAAATAAAAAGCAAAATAAACCTCGTTTCAAACTACAATTTGTTTGGGGGGAAAACAAAATTCTTAAAACAAGTGAAAAGTACAAATTACACACACTGAAAAACATCAAATCACAACATATAACACATCTCAAAATGATCAATATTTTGACTCCTACGGCAAAGAACAAGTCCGTCTCCTCTCAAGTGGCCTCAGGGCGAAATAAGTGTTCATCAATCCCGTGCCCAGGACCGGGAATTACACCCTAATGGCCGTTGACTGCCTCCCCTCATGGCTGATGGAGGGAGATTGACCTGACAACAATGATCGCCTTGATCGCTCCATCTTCCCCCTGTGCTCTCATTCGTCTTTCCGCGCCACCTTGAAACAAAGGTCACACATCTATCCGTCTCAATGAAGAGCTGTCGTTCGGCGCGGTGCACCGAGGTCTCTGTCAGCGGGGTGAGAAACTAACCTTTACATCCACCCGCTGCAGCTAAATGGCTCCCAAAGTCCGTCTGCTATTTGGACCTTCTGTCCTCTGGTGGGGTCGCTGAATGATGGCTGAGTCTTGCTGCGTAGTATTGTGCTCTGTTTGGACATGCAGAAAACCAAGTGAGGATTATTTCCTCTTCAAAGCTGATTTATAATTAATATGGAGCCAAAATCAGCTTATTGACATTCACCAAAACCCAGGACAGAGAAGTCATTTTCAGATGCAAATGACATCTTGGAGATTTTCTGAAATGTGTTAAAATATATTAAGATTTAAAATGTGACGTTTAAATTTGAGAAACAAAAATCATAATTTGTGATGTTCAAAATAAAGTTGACATATTTACATGATAAAATAGGTGATATACTACAAGAAAAAGGACATTAACTCAAACTTTGTGAATACAAAAAAACACTATTAATGGTATTGTGACTATCTACATGGAAAATGTATAAGAAAAAACATCATAATTAGACGTTATGTAGGTTAAATGCTAAAGTAAAGAGCGACACTAATGCAGAACTTATGAACTGTCGCTTAAGTAAAATGATTTATTTGAACCCAAATCATCATCTTTTCATAACCTTGACAAACGAGTTTTTCACTTCAAGCAGAGTCAGCAGCTTTGCAGACCAACAGGAAGTGTGCATAAATGAGAGAGCGAGCCCTCAGGCGCTTTGTGTTTTCAGAGTCGGACAGCTCCTGATTCATCGCAGACGTCTCAGGAACGCATGTCAGTGTGAGAGAGAGGGTGGATGTTGGGATAAGACTCGGGTGTCTTTTGACTCCAAGAAAATCCAGCAGCTCACAGGAAGTGAAGCATGTAACGTTTTTTTCGGCTTATCTGGACGAAACAGAAAAACCGAGTGGTTAATGATACTCATGCTTCCTTTAGCCAACTGTCCACCCACGTAACTGACAGAAAAGCAATACATGTTTCTACTTTTCACTGCATATCATGTTGCGACCCAGTATCACGGCAAAGCGTGAAATAGACACGATTTGGCCTCTCCAGGCGTGACAGTTTCACGTTTTCCTGTAGTGGACGAAACCTACTGCATGCATACAGTCATGCGATTTACAGGTAAGTGCAGCTTTTAGGAAAAGCATAGGGTTGGGGTTAGTGACAAAAAACATGGTTGGGTTTCGGAGAAGGGACATGGTGGGTTAGGAAACAAAAAAACAATTCCAGAACATCGTTGTTACTTCCTGGATTGGAATGTCTGCCTCCCGCATTGCAGTCTCAGATTCACACCAACACCAACACCCCATCCACCCATCCCTCCTGTCCCCCAATACCGCTGAAAAATGTCCTTTTATTCCTTCGTTACGTTACTTTTACGTTTACTTTTGTAAGTTTCATGCTTACAAATCGTGAAACTGTCACGCTTAGAGAGGCCAAAGCGTGGCTATCTTACGATTTGCTGTCGTGGACAGGCGTGTCTATTTCACGCCTTGCCATGATAACGTGTTGGTGTGTGAACAATGAAAAATAGAAACACACAAATCGGGGGGAAAAAATATCTTGATTCCTCTGTTTGATTAAAATGATTTTTCTGACATTATCAAAGTAACACAATCACAGCAGCTTCTTTCCAAAATATGAGTCTGTGATAACCCTGTCTCGTTGACAGAAGTAACTGTGCCTCTGCGGATTGCCAACTAAAGAGAGATATTCATGTTTAATTCATCTGGAGCTTAGTTAATTTGGGACCAGTGACTTAATTTCTTACTGCTGCACATGGTCGGCTTCCCTCGGCGGGGAACTTGACAGTTGCTTGGAGACACAGACCTTCCCAGAAACACTTCAGCAACTCGGCAGTTTGAACATGAAAGTGCACTCGTAAGCTTTTGGAGGGTGGACAGAGGCCTCTCGACTCCTCTTCTCTCACCGGACATACAATAAGTCATCGACATTCACTGGGAGAGCCGCCTGACAGCGAGCTGGTCCTGTGTTTCATCAAAGCAAGCAACAACCCACAATCTGACCTCCTGCTGTTTTATAAAAGGAGGACGTGAATTTTTTTTGTATGTGTAAGTCAGGCGGGCAAAAGTTGAACCAGGAAATACCTTTGAAAATACATGCGATACTCAATTATACAATTTTCAAAAACAGACAGGATTTCTACGTTGTTCCAACAAGGGCAGAACAACACTTTAAGTAAAAAATAAATAAAAATAAAAATTAAAAAAACAGTAGGTCTTAGGCAGCAGGCAAAAAGGCAAACCAAGGAATATTTTGAAACTCACATCAAGTAGAAGGTTTCCTAAATCCAACCTTGACTCTATTTTCCAGTTATTTTGGCTCTACGTGACTAATTGGGACAAAATGTTTTTCTAATTAGTCCAATATTGAGCGACGGCCAGCTGCTGCAAAAAAGTTATTCGTGATTACTTTGGCACTGCTGCACACATTCATTGTACATCCAATAAAAGTGCTCGTTTTTGTGTGGTCACATATTTAATCCCATGACACCACAGTAACCGTTTCAATAGCTTTATTTACAGTGTAAACAGACATTTCGTACACTGTACCGAACTACCGAGTGCCTACGTCGACCTCGTGCTTCATCCAGACTGACCTTCACCTCCACCTCCACCTCCTCCGCTCTCCGCTCGACCCCGGCTCGGCTCCGACCTCGACGGTCTTGTGTTTCTATCTTGGCTGGCCAAGCGCAACCTCTCACCGTGTCGCCTCAGGAGTATTTGGCATCCCACGTCGCTCGGTGAACGACATCCATGTCCATGTAATCGGGCTCCAAAACAAACAACAGGCTAATCTGCTTTCCACCACCTGACGAGGCTCAAAGAACTGGTGACGGCTTTGCACGTCGAGCTGGATCTACATCATTTGCCTGGGTTGTTGGCAGCATTGATTACAGAGGCTCAGTGCTGTTTTAACAGGAAGCTGTTTTTATGCTGTGCAGAAAATAAGCCTTGTGTGACCACCGGTGTCAGTTTCTGGACATATCCGACAGACACCGAGGGTTAGTCCGTGATGCCTGAGTTCTTTAAAAATAGTGCTTTGGTGGATATCCCTGGATGTAACAGCCCATCACACACACACAACACCTCACCTGGAATCAGTGAGAAGTTCTGGGGTTTGACCGGCACCATACAAAGGCCCGTTCTGTGATCCAAAGGGCATTCGGCGTTATGAAGACCGGGTGGCGATCGATATTTTCCGAGGCTCTGGAAAGCTCACCGTACGTTTGCAGTGAAGGTCGTCTCTTGTTGTGCCGCTGTGCTCAACATCTGCCTCAGAGATGGAGACACACTGGAGCCTGTGGAGGAGGCGACGGTGGCCAAGACCGGATTATAAAGGAGAGAATAGACGCGTTCATGTAAATTTAAATCATTTAATTTGATATTGTGAATTGTGTTAATAGTTCTAAACAACAACGTAGCCTGTGATCTGAAACCTCATCATAACATTGTTAAACCAAGTGGAAAGAGCTCCTCAGTTGTCGTTTTTTAACAACAATTTTGTTATTTTTGAAACATTCCATTTTCTGTGATTTATTTTTTCACATTTTTCCACAATCTTTTCTAATGACGTTGACAGCCTCTGCCTCTTCTCCACTGGCCTTCTCCTCACGCTGTTGTCTCTTGTGTTTTGTTGTTTTTGATCAACTTTTGATTTGTTTTTGATTGTTTTTTAATCAAGCTTTGGTTAGTCACCATCGTCTGTACACTGCTTTGAAGATGCATTGTGGGATACTTTGAGTCCACCATATAAAGTATTATATTTCTCACAATAAATTTGGACAATAATGGGGAACTCAAGTTGCCCATCTAGTAGTGAGTAATTTCATTCACAGCCTACGTAAGTACGTACGTACATACAGAGGACCTGAAAACATAACGCTTCTGTCGCTGAAGCGTACAAAGACACAACCTGTGACCCCAGACCCGAAGGCTGAAGTGGACCAATCAATCACAGCAATTATTTTGGCCTTGAAAGTCATGAAAAAAAAAAGTCACATTTTTACTGTGAAAGTCTTAAACGCCATGTATCTCTGGAAGCACATATTGAGATGACACTTTTAATCCGCCGCTGGCGAATCGATAAATAAAAGCTTTTCACGGGACGGCTGTGAACTCCTCTCATCTGTGAAATCGCACGATCGCAGCGAAAGATCTGTGTTCCAAATTTCCATGAAAACAAAATTCATCACAACTCGGTTAAAAAGCCGAGTGAATTTCACGGCGCGACTCTTCGTCCCGCCGCAGGATAAAAGTATGTCCCCTTCCGCTGCGAGCACGATCGGCATCCTGGGCTCTATTTTGAGAGGAACACATTCACTTATCTGCCGCTGTGACGTCGCCACCGGAGACCTGCCGCCGTGTGCGCAGCATCCCGAAGGCAGCATGTGATTACACTATCAACTAGCTATTCGACAGCCATTATTTTATTGTCACACGGAACGAGAGGACACGGGATGTAGGGGGGCAGTCTGCGGATCCTCGGGGAAGGACCAGCTGCAGGGAGGAAAGTGACGGCTCAGGAAGCATCACAACACTTTCGTCCGTGACAAGAGCTGTTTACCTGCACCGGGGAGATACAGAGGACACACACACAAACACACACACACACACACACACACACACTAATGGCCTAATGGATACACCAGATACACCAGAGCATTGGAGAAACTCTCCCATTAAGAGTGTCTAAAGAAGTATTGATGCCCTCTGAAATCTCTCTCCCTGCAAGTGTGGCTCAGAAAGACTTCCTCAGAGAAAAGACAAGATTTGAAAGTGAGGTGATTTCTGTTTTTGTTTTTTTGTAGCAGGCAACACATTTAAGCCAAATGCAGTGGACTATTAAGTCTTGGTCAATATTTTGTGGGAAAGAAAAGCAATGTAATATAATGGTGAGCCACTTTGTCTTGTAGCAGTTGAGTGAAGACGTAATCGTATTACCAGCGACAGGCTTTCCATCGTCTTTATCCTTAATGATAGGACCAATGTACAGTGATAAAGCATGTAATACACCCATCAGTCCACTAGAGGGCACTGTCAGTGTCACTTTTGGTCTTGGTGTGTTTTGGCACCAAAAAGCACGTGGTTATGATTCGGAAACGATCGATGTTTGGGTTAAAATAGTACCCAAGTAACATTACTGAACGTACGTGTGGTGAGTGAAATATGTTACGTAATGTAAGCAAGTTTCTTACGTTATTTTAAAGAAATCCACATTGAGTTTTGCTTTCTTACAGACTCAAATTCTCTCTGGAGAAAGTCCTCTACTTGGTCACATGAACTCCGTCACATGACCTTCTCATGCCTTGGCGAGACAAAAGGTGATACTGACACGCTACCCTCTAGTGGACTGACGTGTGTATCACATGCTGTGACGTGATACCTGGCTGGTATCCGGCATTACGTGCCAGTGTACTTCAAATATATATATTTTAACAGTTAACTGAATATACTACATCACCCTTTTTTCTTTCTTTTTTTTTATTGTTGTCAGAAAGCAAATATATTTCAAAATGTAATATTATAAATTGCAATACGTTTGTTTTATACACAGAAATGTACTGCAATATATTGATTTACAATTACAATAAATGCCAATATGTTTATAGATTATATTTCTATACATTTTTGCTGGATCAGGGCTATATCACTGACTATAGAGGAAGAAGAAATCATTCCAGGTATATGAAATACATTTTAATGCATTGGAGACTGTTGAGGCTGTATTTTAATCTAAATAGATTTATATATATATATATTGCATGACCTAAAAATTGCATTTAGGACTTTTCTCACCCATCAGCTGTAAAGACGAACGGTATCAAATGTTCCATAATTTACCACAAACCAAAGCACAGCCCATCGATTTTTGTCTCTGGGACTAGTTTGAGTCCCATTGACTCCTCGGTATAAATTGCACTGTGAAATCCATACTTTTATCACATGGTGCCTTTCAACAAGACGGATATTAGGAGTCTATCATTAAGCATAATGGAGTGGTGGCATAGTGAACTTACAGCCAGGCCTGATTCCACTGGAGCTGTGAGAGGGATTTCCTCTATTTGGATTTAAACTAATTCTCTTCCACTATAGAAAATGAGATGTGAGGGGTGGGGGGTGGGGGTGCATTACCTGAACGTTTTCCACAGAGGAGGGAACAGTAATTCAGATACACCAACCTATTAAGTTCACGAGACAGAAGATTGATTAAAAATGTGTGTGCTTGCAGGAAGAAGAAGGACAAAAAGATTTATTGCCATGCGAGAGGATAAAAGATAAAAGACAAAGCAACGAGTTAATCAGAGCAAAATGAGATGACCTTTAATATCATGACGAATCTTTCCCCCGAAATTCCGCCGAACCTCTCTGATTGTGTTTGTCGGGTTTCTGCGGACCGGCAGCGGAGAAGGCCGCCTTCAGGAGAACGAGTTTGATAGTCGATAAAAGAAGCGCGATGATGAGATCTGGTCCTTTTCAGATAAGATCTGCTTAAGCTAAAGGAGCCAATTTGTCACCAAAGCGCTGCAGCGTTTTTGTTTTGTGCCTTTTGTTCTGGCTCCAAAGTGTCATCTAATAGACTGGTTTATTTTTCTGGTGAATATTACGTTTCACCCCTCGGTGGGGACGGAGTGACATGAAGTAAGTGGAGTAAAGCCGTGCTTTCCAGGAAGCTCTGAATCATTTTTAATCCCTCATTGAATCTGTTTAGATGTGGCTGCCCGTGCATGTTTGCTGTTGTTTGAATAGTAACAGCTGACACAAAAAATATATAATGTTGCTTAAAAAAAAATTCAAGAATAAGTCTTGTTTTATTTTTTTTTCCACTGACATTTCAGATGTCATTTGATTCCAGTTCTTACATGCGTTCCAAAACATCTGCGCTAATGAACGGCTGTCGGTGGGCGGGACGCGGTATTGTCAGGTTTCCAATCAGATCAAATCAGATCCACCGCTGGCTCCTCCCCCCAGCTCGTCCAAATATGGCCACTTCCCTCTCCAAACCTCTCCGAACTAGCAAAAATGGCACCGGCCAAAATTTGGACTCGAGGCTTCGTAACGGCCGTTCACAAAACCAACGGGTGACGTCACTGCTGGTTGCTGCTTGTTGTAAACAGAAAGTAATAAAATATGTTTGACACAAAACAAGACAAATACATAAGATGAAGTATTGCCCCTTACTCCTGTTTTTCACCAATTTAAATTCACAAGACTTTACAGGGTCCTAACACACACAGCAAAGGTTGATCGAGTAAACAGCCAACACTTTCTGCTACATGTACTGTATATTACAGTAATAAACGCCTCACAGCTGCAATTTCACGATCATTCAAAAAGAGAGGTGTAAATATTTTCATCTTGCTCTCAGAAAAAAAAAAGCAAATAGGTACATATCTCCAAAGGCAAAACCCTTTCCTTTATAGTATTTCACAGATAAAATGGTATGTAGATATGCTTCAGATGAGATTGATTTGCTGACAAACTCAAATACAGGTCTGTTTTAATGAAAAAATGCTTCATCCGGTTCCGGCTTCGTGTGTTGATACATCAGTTCAAGTTCATTGATCTAACTCTGGGCCCAGGTGTATATTTGATCTCCCACTTATGAATTATTAATACAGTTTGTGCTGTGAGGGAACCGCTAACCCCCCCAAAAAAGTCTAAATGGCGATGGGTTAATTAGAAATACACTTTTGAGTAGTCGGAGAAATGTCACGCCGCTGAGGTCAGATCGAAGCCAAGTAGAGAGCGACGGGGCTCGATCTCATTTACAGAGATAAAAAGTTTAGGTTGGGAAAGTGTGTGTGTGTGTGTGTGTGTGTGTGTGTGTGTGTGTGTGTGTGTGTGTGTGTGTGTACAATGTGCCATTTCAGTGGGTTTTGTGGGTAAAAATGGAAGGGATTGCTGTACTATAATGAAAGATATATTCCATTATAATACTTCATTTTTCAGATTTATAGTCCACCCTAAAATTCAATTAAACCCTTTATGATCTGTAATGGAACCCATTTGTTTTGTTTTGTTTATAGTTAGAAAGACAAATTGACTAAAATGTGGAAATAAAATGAATTTTAAGATAATTTACAGGCAAAATAAAAGATGCATTTAGTCTATTTGATGAATATTTATGAAGGTTGGTTCTTTTATAATGACTTACATATGATGCTATTTGACTGGAATCTTGTTTATGAGCACGGGGAACATTTTAACCGCCCGGCTGTGATTCCCTGAATGCGTCTCTTATTGTTTATCTCCCAGATTGTCTGGGCTCAGACAGCGATTAACAGAGCAAGACTGAAGTGTGCTGGGAGGACCCCGACCATGTTTAAAATCCACATCTGTTCACAAATTATGAACACTGAGAGGATTTCAGGAGTTGCACTCTGAAAAGCTATTTTACGAGGGAGAAAGGAGAAGGAGCAGTAGGTGGAGCCTATAAAGTTCAGTTCTTTGCTAAATGCAACTTGTTTTAAAGAGAAATACACCCAGATTAGTTTGAAGAGAAATGTAGCAGCAGCTGAAAGTCTTGTTGTTGCTGACCTCCAGTGGTTTGACTTCTCATCTCGCAGCAGTGATGTACAAGTGTACTCTGAGTGTAGTCAGCACACCAGGACGTTACTGAAGGGTGCTGTTAAAGCCACTACACAGCAAACTCTCCACCAAAACAGAAACATTTCTCCTCGCCCTCTGACAAACACAGCTGAAAAAGTTCAAATTCATGCCTTTGGCAAAATGTGCTTCTCAGCAAAAGCTGCAAAAATGTTTTACTTAGTAAATGTTTTACTTTATTTCTACAGCACTTTCCTAAACACAATTATAATGGTAAAATCATGAATAAACAGCATTGCTAAAACTGATTACACGCAGAACTTATGTATAATGAAGACTGCACTATGCACTCTTAAAAACCTTGTAACCATCATACAAAAATAGAACCAAACCCGAATAAAAACAAAATTAATATTTAAGGTAAAGGTCAATGTGTGATGCACAGTATGTATCTTGTGTTGTGGTTGTGCTATTTGCCGTGAAACCCAATAAATAAATGACTTCGTGGGCCAAAGACGTGTATAATGAGATTCTAATACACCATGATGCAGAAATATAAAGTAAATGAAAAGAAAAAAGTGGCAGGATACTTAAAATCCAAATCAAACGAACGGCATTGAGCAACCCTGCAGAAAAAAAAGCCCGTTTCTGGATACTGTAAGTTACTGAAGCTAATTTGAGAGAACAAGTAAATATATCAAAATTAAAACATGGATAAGAAAGACTTTCCTCCCTCAGCCTCAAAAACGACTCCATCAGAATGAGCTAAAAAAAAAAAGTAATAAATATATAAAAAAATAAAGTCCTCCAGTGGAGCCATTCAGTCACTGTTCAACAGACCGGGGTTTTATTGGGTAGCATCCTGGTGTGATTTCATTTAACTGTGACTGAGCCTGATCACATTAGTGATAAAAAAAGAAATGCATGCTCAGTCAACTTTCCCCAGAGAAACAAGATGAGACAAAATAAACTTTATTGATCCCTGAGGGGGGAAGAAGCTCACTCCAAGAGCGAAGAATAGAGACGTCAGACTCACGGAGAAACAGATCTAAAGATAGGAAGAAATAACAAATGAAAAGTCAGGGGGAGGATATAAATAAGGAAGGCAATAAAATAGGAAGTATATTAAAGATCTTTCTGATGTTTAATAACTGCTGGGGAATAAGTCAATGTAGTGGTATGACGTCACTGTAACTACGAACAGAGTGGGTTCATATGAGGACAAGAGAGACTTCCTGCTCCCTGCAGGATACTGAGCCGGGCTTTACTGGGAGTCAACAGAACGTATCATTTAGCTCCGAGGCACCGATTTCTGCCTTCACTCTCACTGCCAGCAGGTTATCGGGAACACGATTTTATGTTGAGCAACAGAAAAGTGCGCGATGTCCACATTTCATTTTTGTGACCATTGTTATATGAACATTTTCCATTTCACTTCACAGGACTTGATACTCGAGCAGAGAGCAAGCATTAAGAGGTGTTTTGAGGGGCATTCATGTTTTGAAAGCGGCTGAAGGCCGCCGTCCAATATTGAAGAAGGGCACATCGGGTTCAGGAGCGTCACTTTAAAGCCTGCTTGCAGGTTTCATTTCAGGGTTGTGCACCATGAATTCATCCCCCACAGTCAGAGTGTCAACATAGAGTTCGACTGACGTTCTGAGGCGTCTGAGGGAAAACGTTCGGTCAGGCTGGAGGGTCGATTTTTGGACTCTGTGAAGGAGATCCACCGTGATTTGTAGATGAAGCCGAGGCAGTTACAGGACTTCAGGAGCGCTCAGAGCCGTGGATCGTTGCACAATCAAAGGGGACGGAGGCCAGATTGAAATCAGGTTCAGTTTTTGGTTGTTATACGCACAGTTTTTAACGTTTGATTTTATAGGAGTTCATATAATGTAGAATATACAAATTGCATGAATGCTTTTTAAAGTTCAGAGGAAAAACAAAAAGCTTGTAGGTAAAACAAGACGGCAAGCAGTTTTGTCAAACTACCTTTTTCCATTGATGCAATTACTCCCTCTTGCTCAAATAAAAGACAACACAGATTAAAAACATTTGCTTCACAGCTGAACCAACTCAATACAGACATGAAGAAATTGTGGGAAGTTCTGGACAAAGCTAGTAAGTGCATCTTGAGTTGAGGATTATTTTTGTCCAAAAAAAAAATCAGAATATAACTCTCTTAATCAAAGAATATAGAGCCTAATGAATGACAGGAATTGCACGATGGATCTGTAAATGCCACCCTGTTCTCATTAACAGGCCGTGGCCTTTGCAAACAGAATAGTTGGTAGATTTCATTCATTTTTGACAGCAAGGCTCGTTCCCCCGCAGACAAAATGCCATTTTTATTTAGGAGGAAGTGTTTACAGCAGAGCCACGGGATTGAGAAAGGAAGCGGTGACATTTCTTTAATCTATGCAGGCCAACACTTGAAAACCTACAAACGATTATGAGTTTAGGTTTTCATGCTAACATGAGATTCAGAGGCTTTGCACCAACAACTTTGCAGTCATAAACTTGTGGGAACGCAGGCTTTTTTCCTCTCTGCATGGAAGAAACCAACAGTGGCACCCTACTGTACTGCATTTGCTCTAGAGTTTTTACCAGCTCTCCAGCGCAGGGCTGCGTGGGTTCTCATGTTGTATAAGCTGTTTTACTCCACTGAATGGAGGTTTAGAAACACCTCTGCTCTCTGACATCATTCATTCCTTTTCCATTCTCCTCGGCCACAAAAGATGTCTAGTGTTACATAATCTTTCCCAGAAGAAGCGTGAGGATATTTTTCTTGTGCCTCGTCGCAGAACCGAATCAGTAAAACGAGATGGATAATAATTTTCAGAATAAATATTGACTACAAGGAATGTAGAGTCGCTCGGAGCTGCAGCAGCTTGTGCACCGCTCTTTATTTTCAGTGCAGCCTGAAGGGGAAGCCGTGTAGATCAGTGAGGAGTGAAAAGTGCAAAGACTGATGTGTTTAGTGATGTCTTGTCTAAAAGTAACACGTGACATGTCAATTTCTTTTACATATATTAGTGTCTGAACCTGTATCCAGTTGTAAACATTATATATTTAAAATGTTTCTTATTTTATTGTAAAAATGAAACAAAGGAAAATACCATGTAGCTGCAGACTGTATAAAAATGGACATAGTCTATGGATCTGAAAAGTGGCTGGCTCCAAAAAATAAAAACATCTAGCTAGATTCCCATTAAAAAAGTGTCAACTTTTCTGATTAAAAATAATAAGTCGTTCTCCGATGTCTTCGATGTTCTCCAAGTCATCTTGGTGTCGTTATCTAGATTCACTCCTTATCAGAATTTTGGTGGTCCGTCTAAAAAAAAACATTGATATTTGGCTTCGAACAGAGGTATGTTTGGGGTCATGCCCAGTTTGATTGACGTGTCTGAGGTGCAGTCACTTTGCTGAGTATAGGTGGGCGGGGCATAGTGTCCTCAGGTTCTCAGTCAAATCCACACCTTGCTCCTTCCAAGCCCCACCCTCAAGTCCATATATGGTCGCTTCTAGCTCCAAAAGATGGCGACGCCAAAATGCCAGACTCAAGGCCTCAAAACAACGGTTCACCAAACAATTGCAGTGAGTTGCCACTTTTTTCTTTTACATACAGTACTTTACAGCCAAGAAAAAAAAAAGATAAACGAGAGTAAAAAATAGTCACAAAGGTTATAAATTCTGTATGTCTGAGAATGTGTAACTCAATATGGATTTTCTATGTACACTGTGAGTACAGAGTAGAGACACATCCACTCACATACAAATACCAAATACTTAACGTTTCTTACTTAAAAAGAATTCAGTCTGCTCTTCCACAGGTCCATAAGATTTAGATAAAAGTAGATTAAAGGATTAGGTATGATTTTAACTCTAAGGCACATCAGATTAAAAAAAAAAAAAAAAAAACATCCATATAATGACTAAAACAATCAATTAAACTTTCAGACATTTTCTGAAGCTTCCAGCCAATTCTGTCTCTCAGTCAGTAATTAGCATTCGAAGCTGCAAAAGCTCGAAATAACAAAGCCCAGTCTGTTCCACGCGTTCAATGAGCCAGGAGACAAATGGTTTTGCATCAGAAACCTTTTGTAATGATGCTTCTCATGAGTGACTGAGCAAAACAAAATAAATGATCACACAATCCACCTGAGCTTCATTTTATTAACAAAATATACGTTATCTATTAGTATTTGCTTCAAGGGTGGCTTGAGAACTACTTTAATTCATATAAATAAGTAAACAAATATAGAAAACTATGATGCACATTGTACATTCAAAACAGCAAAATATCAGCAACAAAATCTTTTAAAACCCGAGTTAAAAATCATTGTTTCCAGTCAGATATCAAAAAGCTATTAGATTCATTGCAATGTGATGGCAGCCACGTGAGATCAGATTGAAGCGATCGATGTCTGCGGCCTCCCCGGCTGCATCAGACAGCTGTAGAAGATAATACCACATGATGCGGCAGCCGGCGTGTTCGCTTTCTCCTCACGTCCTGCTCATCGGGCTCCCCTTTGAAGCTCCGGGGTGGGGAGGGGAGAGATTGACGGATGTTCACACACATCGCTTCTTCTGCTCCACACTACAGTCCACCTGTGTGTGTGTGTGTGTGTGTGTGTGTGTGTGTGTGTGTGTGTGTGTGTGTGTGTGTGTGTGTGTGTGTGTGCGTATGCTGAGGAAATCTGGGTGCACGAGGCCACGTTTTTGTTCGCAGATGTTTTTCTCTGCATCAGTGAGCATTCATCCTCAAAAACGCAGGAAAGGAAAAAATGTCTCCCTCAGTCAGAAGCTTGTTTTTGAATTTGTGTTTAATCCCTAAAAACAGAGTATAAACAACATGTGAACATTTTTTACATATCAACATGCTGTACGTTATTAACATTACAGATAGATGGTTCCTGTAATACTTCCAAAAACCTACATTTGTATTTCTAGGTGTATAAGATTTATAGAGGTGCACTCGCATACAAATCACATCCATCGTTATATCCTTTATAAATCTTAAATGTACAACCAGATGGCAGGAACATTATTAATCCAGACTGACCTTTTCTTTGTACACTGCAAAGCAAATGAGATTTATTGTAGAGTACGAGATGTCAAGTTTGAAGTCTTGCTAGAGGAACAATGTCCCTGTTTCACTCCTGTCAATTTTAGAGGGTTTTACTGTCTGCCAGTGTTGTAATATGAAAAAACAGGATCAGTCTACCGGTCTACAACAGCATAACGTGAGATAGCCACGCTTTGGCCTATCTAAGCGTGACAGTTTCACGTTTTGGTATGTGTGCAACTTACACGCACGTAAAAGTAATGTAACATAGGATCATGAGACCAAGTACATCTCGGAGGTGACAACATTGTTCTTGAGTTTTTTTTTTGTTTCCTAACTCCAACCATGTTGATTTTGTTGTAACCCCAACTGTTCTTTATCCCAATCGCAACGATGTGTTTTTCCTAAAAGTTTAATTTTCCTGTAAAGCACATGGCTGTACACGTGCAGTAGGTTTCATTTTCGTCCACAAAAGGAAAACGTGAAACTGTCACGCCTAGAGAGGCCAAAGCGTTTGCTGTAGTGGACTGGTGTCTCTATTTCCCAATTTGCTGTGATACCGGGTTGAATATGAATACCCTGAGAGGTAAATACAAAACATCTCAGTATAGCTCTGTAGTGCTAAAGACAAGACTTGTAGTTACTTCACCTGATCATATCCTTGTTCTAGTATCCGTAATAAATTATAAATTTCAAATGTAGATACAAAAAAGAAGCCACTTGCCTCTCATTATAAGGCTTTGACCTTTCGAATGGCCCTGAGCAGAGGCAGTGACATTTCAGATTTTTTTGTACCATTTCCCCCCCCTGAAGAACAGTCAAGTGATTTTCCGCCCAATCCAATATTTGAAAAGGAACCATGCACGCCTTTCCTGTCTCTGTAGATGACAACTGACATGGGACACAGTGACAGGCCATTATTTCAGCTTGAAACCAGCCCCATGCTGAGACATGTTCCTTTCGAACAGTGGAAATAGCTACAATCAGTAAAAGTTGAAACATCTGGGAATTTCTTTAAAAACCAATGGGGTGTCAGAAGCCAAGTGGACCGTTGACATGTGCGATAGAAAAGTTCAGAGACTGCGCTTATAGCAGCCAAAACAAACTGTGCCTGATTTAAATCTGGACGCCATCCCAGCACTCCCGCTACACTTGGAACACTCCCTGGAAGTCCCGTTCTCTAAGTGCACCGAGCACCGACCTACGATTTGTGCCGGATCTCCTCCAGAGTGTCAAATTTGGCAACCTTTTAGCTTGAACTTCATTTTTGGGGAACTGAAGGAAGTTTTTGGAGCCGAAGCTGAAGAGTGGTGGGTGGTGGTGACTGAAGTTTTTGTTGCTGTGTGTGAGAACTTGGCAAATTGCTGGAGAACTGGAGTGCCATTGCACCACAGTTCAGGTTTCATGCACTGAATGTTTTTCGGCCTCAGAAAGTGACAGTAGAACTCGGTATTGACAGTCTGACTGGGTTGAGGGGAGCAAAAAGAAAGAACAGGACAGCGAAGACACCCAAGACATGAACTGTTGTTACTTTTTTTTTTCATGGTTTGCTGCATGTTGGGCCAGAATGCAAAATGATCCCCCTTGTACATTAGCTTGGGTGTAAGTTTCTCATGAACTGCACTTATGTCTTTTGACTTATGACTGTTTATATCCTATCAACTAGCTTTGTTCCACTCCAGCAGCACCCGTTAATTAAACCACCACGGACGAATATATTCAATTATTGGCTTCTGTCTGCTTGCGAATATCCCAAAATGTGTCTGGGTCCCTTGGTGCTTCATGTGTTGGTGCTGCGGTGGAACCGTAAAGGAGACAACAATATGATGGTAATGCTTCACAAAAGACAGCAAAAATTGGACCTGAATATGTTGCCCTCGCTCCCTTTAGGGCCTCACTCCCCTCTGCAGGGAATAACACAAGATGGATTTACTTATTACCGTGCCTCTGCATGCCAATGAGCAAGACCTGTGGAATCAATATCTCCCTGGGAAAAGTGAGGGCCATACAAATGAATGCTGAAGCCGGGTTACAAACGAGGCTGTTGCTCCAGTAAAAGCAAGCAGAAAAAAGCCAAAGTATCCTCATCCCGTCTGCTGTATGAATTATTAGACAGTTACTACGAAAATTACCACGTTAATTAACTGCAAATAGCCTCCCTTTGTCTTCTATGTTTTGCATAATAACCTCATTCCAACGTGCCAGATTTGCCTTCCGTGAGCTCTGTTAAATGGATTCCTGAACACAATTAGGTTTTAATTGTGGGCGTCAATAGAGTGATCAGAGCCTTTTGTGGCTCTGCACTTCGGAGGGGTTTTACAGTATCCTCTGATGGTGAGAGAAGGTTGTCCGTTTGAATCTTGATGCTGGTTTTCGAAGGTAACGGCGAGAAAAGCAACTCCCCGGTTTCCACCAATCAATGATTGGATGACAGATCCCAGTTTAGGATGTCTATCTTTAACTTTCACTTCTATAACTTCTATCACTTCTATTACAGCACGTACGTGAAGTGCGTTTCCAACTCTACTACCTCACGAGAGAATCGGATATCTAAAGCAGAACCAGTCATTGGCAATCGAGGAGAATCAGATTGTTATGTGCAGATCTGCACCAAACCTTTTCACCTCCGAACTTCCTCCTTGGCCACTTGTGTCATTGAATTATTCTACATTTCCAGATGTGTTTAGAAGTGTTAACTCTCACCCTTGAAACCTGGTTCATCTTGAAACACAAGAGAGAATCTCCTTTTAGTCATAACATCACCTTGCATTTAGGAGAATTTACCCCTTCACCAAATGGCTCCTATCTTTGTCACGGGGGGGTTTATTGTGGCAACCAACAGTGTCGGAGATCAGAAGGATGCCGTTCCTTTTCAGACTTTGGAGAAACCTAATGATGAATAAATACTAAAAATGCTAGAGCTCATAGTGTGCATGAGGCGGAGCAAAAAAAATTGAAATTTATGTTATAAACCAAATAAGAAAAATGCTACAAGTTTTTAGTTAATCTTCTAACCTGGTATCCTATTTCTGTTGGGTTTTTTTCTCCTATGTTTACGATTTTTTTCAGGTAGAAAAAGGCTGGTCAGAAAATTCTAAAACAATACAGTCATAGGATGCAAATATTGTTTAGAAAAAGGCCACAGTGTTCCACTTTCTGGCATTTCTGGAGAGAGCTGGCAACTGTCGCTTGCAGAGCCAGCTTTGACCAATTCGGTGCCATCGGCAGGATTTTAGCAGGTGCAACTGACATTGCAGCAAATTCCACCACCACTCATTGTGTTCATAGAGAAGGTCTCAGCAGGGGGCCTGGGATTTGCAAGGGTGGGATTAAAATATTTCAAGAGTGCTTTTGAAGAGTGACCAAGATTACATTGATAAATTTTTTTAAAAATCAATAAATAATTGCAATAATAGAAAAGGCTTTATTTTTGTAATATTTTGAAATAATAGTATTAAAATAGCAGTAGTAGTAATTCTTTTTCCTCCTTCGTTTTGGGGCACCTCGATGGATGGGTGGTGCCTCTAGCATTCTCTCCAAATGGCTGGGTCTGGTGCCATGTTGTGTTGACATGGTTTCCTTTTCCTTCTTAACCCAATTGATACACTTCTTGTGTGCAATCAAGCGCATCACCATGAACGGCCTCAAGGAGAGACTTTCTTTAAGTGTGTGCTCTTATTTTAATTATTTCCAGCTTGTTGAGACTCTAAGGACTTTGAGTTCTCGTCGTCATATCCGGAGGAGGCTTTAATAGTAAAGGCTTTTCATCGCACCAACTCCGTTTGGGGCCATTCAGAGGACATACGAACACTTACGCCCACATGCAGGGAAATAACACATTTTATGGCTCAGTTTGTTTGAGGCATATTTCATCACAGTATTAATGGGACTTTTTTTTTTTTTTTTTTCGTCTTCCAATAAGAAAAGCGAACAACTAAAGCAATGGCTTTTATCTCCCACTTCAAAGCTCATCGTATTCACTTCGACCCCCCAAAAAGCACCCAGATGTCTCAATCACACGCCGCATTTGATCTACATTCTAGCTGAAAGAATTCTGGTATGTTTCTTGAATATCCGTAAAGTCCTCCATTGAATTCACTGACAAAAAAAAAAAAATGACACTTCATGTTGTCGGCATACGTGTGTTCAGACGCTGGAGCGAGCAGAGATAGGCCAGTGAAGTGAAAACAGAACCCCACTCAAAATTATCCACTTGTGTCAGCACTTTATGGGTGTTTTTTTTTATTTATCTATTTATTTTTTTCCTTTAAATACAACACAGCCTCCTGGAGCTTTTCAGCATTCACCCAGTAAGTGGATAGCCTCCATTTACATTGTAGATCCGCGCTCTGCTGCATATCTCTGTTATCCAGACCACGCAGGGACCAACATATATCAGCTCACACGTGTGCCGCCTTGTACACGGCGCCTTACGGGCAACAATCCCATTTCCAGCTCTGTGCTTTATCACCTTGATGACCTGTAATTGTAATGCGAGCGCGCTATACGCCACGAACAAAACTCAATTCAGAGTCTTTGTGCGGGTTCGTGCGCCTCCTCTCCAACCAATTGAATGCTGTTCTGCAGCTACAGGTTCACTTCTATTCCTGTTTTTTTGTGTCAAAGAAGATTGAAAATATCAATAAAGGCTTCAAAATGAGTCCCTTTTGGCTTTTCTAATGCATCCATTGAGAATAATGACACGCCTATGTAGGACTGACTCCCAGACCTGAGCGCCAAACAGCCTGCAGGGGCAGGATCCATCAAGATTTACTGCTTAGACAATAACACTCCTCCACTACCACCCCCCACCACCTCCTATTATCAATACTGCTCACATACACACACATGTACAGCCACTCCTTACTACTCGAGGGCTGACTGACTGGCGGAGAAATCAGCCATTAGCAAGGAGCTGCGAGTAGCTTCTCCGCAGCAAATTAATGGACCCTTGTTCATTGTGTTTGGCCGCCAGGTACACTCAAGGGCAAAGCTCTCAACGAGACGTAAACAAAACCAAACAAAGCAATGAGACTTTTGTCATCTGATTTAGCAGGTTGTCATTCAGAGCTTTTAGTTTGGGATGTATTTCCGTTTCAGCCGGCAAAGTGTTGTGAAATGATCAAATGTGGGAAAAACACAAATAGCATTTTAATGTCCATTCTCTATTTATATTCACATTAAAGAAACATTATAGAAATAAGACCGTGTAAGTAGTGTGGCGTAGATGTGGATGTGTTTTCCTTCAACTCCAACCAATCAGATTTCTGTTTCCAGCTCATGCTAACATCAGCCTGGTGTGCGCTGTTTTCGAGCAACTTGCTTGTGGTCCATTTACCTCTGAGTTTGTCTAATGAAGAAAAACTACAGCCTTGGTCATGAGTTCTGCTTCTACCCGTGCAAGTACTGACTGTTCGCTCTCCATTAAAGTAGCTTGACGTTAAACCATCACTAACCATAAGGCGTTCAATAATGGAGAGAAAATATTTTTTTGTGTGCTATAAACTATATATATATATATATATATATATATATAAAAGTGGACATAACTTCAAGGTCTGAAAAATGAGGCCAGTGCAAAAGTGCCCCCAAAATGCAACGCCACCGAGGGCCACTAGGGGCTGCCTCAAAAGAACAGCGGGTCACTTTGGTGTCATTTGCTAAAGTCACTTCTTATTATTAGTTTTCTGGCAGTCAATCTGAAAATAATCCTGTCATAAATTAGATATTAGGCATTAAAAGCAGCATTTTTGGGGGCCTGTCAGTTTGATTGACAACCTCTTTGCTGCAGTAAGGTTTAATTGTGCGAGATCTACATGTGCACTAAAACTTAGGCACCCGTTTTCTATTGCAGTGACATTTTTTGGGGTTGGAATTTCAGCATGTTAGTAAATTGCTTGCATAAATCCCCTCCCTCCCAACATTGATGCTGTAAAGATGACACACAACCCTCCATTCACTCTTTACAAGACATTGCAAAAATAGAGAAATTTCTATTATCTGGTTTTTATCCCCATTAAAAAAGTAATGCGACTGAATTTCAGCTGACACACAGCAGGCATTCCTAGTTACCCCTTTGAGTTTGTTTGCATGTTTTTGTAATAATTGGCAACCTCAGGGTGTCTGAAACTGGTCCTCTCTTCCTCAAGACATATTCCACATGGAATAAAACAAAACTGGCAGAAAAGTACCTAAAGCCCAGCATGTGTTGCTATTATAGCTTTTAAGAACATAGTAAATACTGTGTACATCAGGGTCAATACTACAAATTCAACATGCAGTAAATATTTGGAAAGTGAAGACAGCAACAATTTAAATCTGGACTTTCTGTCATATGCATTATTATAGACAGTCGCTTCTCTCTGCTGGGAAAATGGTCTTAGATGACTGATCTAACCCTGCATGGATCCTTGGACGCTCTTCTTCCGCCACGTCTTCCTCAGCTTCATCCCTCTCAACCCTGCTGCTTCTCTCTGAAGTGTTTTCATCTCCTGATATCCTTCCCTTAAACAGGACTCTCTGCTTTGATTTGTTATTATTGTGAGTGAGTACTGTGAGTATTCAGCGTGGCCGAGTGGTCATTTCATTTTAGCATTTTAAATGGTTTCCATGAGAACACTACAGATCGTATCTGTGGTGATGCAACACAGTCTGTATGGTGGGGGGTTGTTTTGCACACAAAAAATGAGATTTCAAAGCAGTGAATTGTGTCCAAGTGCTTATATTTTTGCGGAACAGCTGACCGGTTTTGCTCATGAATGTCATAATTTAGTAATTTTTCTCTAGTGTGTCGAGTGTAAACTGTCAAAGTACTTTCTGTTTTCCCGTTATTTTGGGGCACGAAAACAAGACATTTGGAAAGTCTCAGAGTAGCTGACGACATTCACCGAAAGGGGTAAAACACAGCACTTTTTTAATTGTTATTTTTTCCCACAAAATGCTTTTGTCTTCCTGACAGACCAAAGAAAGGCTAAGTATCTTTGTGGTGGTAATGCTTTCTAATTATGCTGGAAAAGCGGTAACTTTTGTTTCCCACCAAAAATAAAAATGGCACCTCTTATAAATTTAGATTTAGCTTTTTGTTTTTCTTGGGACGGAAGAAGTGATTACATTACAGCCTTTTTGTGCTGCTGTCACTCTTCCGGCGCGGTGGCGTCTACCTCGCTGGAGAGCGTTCAGTAAACAGCACTCTGCTTTGTCATGCCAGAAGAAAATTATATTGACGTCTTTATTCTGCTTTTATGTTAATATATTCAGAACGGCTGCGGTTTTGTGGTTGTTGTGTGGAAACACCCCCCCCCCCCCCCGTGCTCCTCCATCTCCCCCCCCCCCCCCCCCCCCCCCCCCCACATCCTCTCCGCTTCCCCCCTCATCACCTCCCAAATATATTCCCGCCATCTGCAAAAAAAAGGCAAATAAAAACCAAGCCAGGGATCTGCTGTGTTCTCACTGCCAAAATTCATTTTCTGGTGTGGATGGAGCTCGCATTTGGGATTATGTCACAATTGCCCCGAAACAATCAAACCCAAGCCCGCCGACTGAAGTGGTGCTGCACCGTGCATCATCATCATAACCTTGAAAGACCTTCACTGGCAAAAAGATGGGAGTCAAGAGGGGCCTCGGAGTCATAGCCGTGCAGATAGCACCCCCTGTTGAAGCAAAGGATAACATCATCACTGATGCTTATGAAGACTTAAAGGCTCATAAAGATTACATCATATATCCTCTATTGGATCCTCTATGGAGTCCCTGGGGACACTGATGCTCCTGTGCTTTGACTTTCAAATAAGGAGGCAGGAGGGAAACCCCAGTCTATCAGCGAAATAGACATCTTGATATATTTACACATCAGACTAGTCTGGCAGGAGAATAATGTCCTTTTGAGTCCCTTCAGGGATCCCACCGGGGGCCACTGGGATTTTAAGAATGACTGATGTCAGGGTTGATTATGATTAAACCACACGAAGGCTTGTTATCGGGGAGGGAGGGATGAGTTGATGGGCGGATAAGTGCAATTAAACGAAATATAACTGAACTCCACTGAACCAAATTAACATGAATGTAATACATATTATGCTTACATTTGAAAAAACAAATTAATTACTCGACTTTTTAGATATCAGATTGTAGACTGAAAATGACACTTTACAGTTTTAAATAAATTAAAAAATGTTTAATATGTAAATAGGTTGCAAAAGCTAACTCGGTCACTTTGCATTATTTAGGTTTTGCTTTTATTGCGTCCATTCATATAGTGCTATGATGTAAATTAATTGTTGAGACATTTTAGGGGGGCCTTTTTTGAAAATCTGGTAATATATGTTTATATTATTTATTTATTTTTGTTACCACCTAAAAAAAAATTGTGAACTTCTGGTTCAGATATCTGAATAAGAACTTGCTTATTTTATCACAGTAGATCATTGAGCGCGTTTGGGGATTGTTGAAATGATTTATATCGGTGTGATCATCGTCTCGGAGGAGACTTTTAATTTGAAGGGCCGTAGCTCCTCCCACCTACTTCCGTGTGTACCCTGCGTGTCTCTCGCTCTCGCTGCTAAACTCTGGAGTGTTTTGTCGCTGCTGTTTTGAGATAAATAATCATGTCTCTGGAGGTGGAATCCGCAGAGTGAGTCGTCCGTATAATTATTGTCGAAGCAACGTGTATTCTGGCATAAACCGTCCGCTAGTTCCTCCACATTTAATCATTATTTCTGGTCGTGAGGCCTGTTTCATCCTTAGCTCCGTTAGCACTTAAAGCTAAGCTAACAAGCTAACTTCTAGCTTTACAATGACTACTGTTTGCGCTTCTTTTTTTTCTTTTTTTTTTTTTAGCGTGGGCGAAGTGGATGTACTTTAAGTTTGTTATTCGGCGTGTTAGATCACGTTGTTGTTTTTATTTATATTTATTACTTTAAAGTAGTCAAAACAAAATTGAAAGACGACAGTTTGCGTAAGTTAGCATCAGCTAACGTTGCACGTCCAGTAGATTTCTGCTCTCAGTCAATTATCCGAAATTTAAGGTGCAAACAAATCATTAAAGTTTTTGCAATTTGTTTTGTCACGTTAAATATACCTCATTTAGTGTCAGTTCTGCACGAGATCTAAATAGTAGAAAGATAGTTGATTCCTATCAGATCCCAGCAGATGCTGCAGGTTTGAGGTTAAAATCCTGCAAGTTTATTTATTTATTTAATTTTTAAACATATTTCTACAGTCAGAAATCTTTCTTGCGAAGAAATCCATGAAATTAGAAACGTGTACCGGCTCAGGGTTGAAAATATGCTGGAAAACTTCTTAATTTGACCCATTTTGACAAGTTATTGTCTTTTAACCACTTGTTTTACGTCTGAGGCGTAAAACCGAGTGCTGAGCTTTTGCCGTCTTTATCCAAATGACTTTGACATTCATCCTGTGTGTCTTCCACAGCGTGATCCGTCTGATCATGCAGTACCTGAAGGAGAACAGTCTGCACCGGACTCTGGCCACCCTGCAGGAGGAGACCACGGTGTCCCTGAACACGGTGGACAGCATCGAGAGCTTTGTGGCGGACATCAACAGCGGCCACTGGGACACGGTCCTGCAAGCCATCCAGTCCCTCAAGCTGCCGGACAAGACTTTGATAGACCTTTATGAACAGGTGAGGTTTGCGGTCGGTTTTAATCAAGTTGTGTCGTAGTTTTGTATTAATTGCAACACAAAAAGACAATAAGAGCAGTCGATACAGTTACAGGTTGTTGTTGTTGTTGTTGTTGTGTTTATGAATCAGTCAGTCTGAGTGTCAATTTCAGCGTGAGTGTGCTTAAATTACGATTGTGGATATGCAAAAGAAAACTAAAGTAAGATAACAGGATAGATGGGATCGAATTTGTGAGAAATGACTGATACGACCAAACTGACTGTCTGAGGTTGTGTTGCAGAATTTTTGAATAGAGAAGGAATCTACTAGAAGTTTTTTTTTTTTCCAGTGTGTAATGTGTATGGTGTTCCTTGATTTCCAGTTCATGAGGATAGTTTGCTCATCCATTCTTAATCCAGATGTTTTTCACGTTTTGATTCATACATTTTGCTCCCAGCATTTGTTTTTTGTTGTTGTTCTGCTGTTGTCATGCGGGCAGATTTCTCCAAAGATAGGAACAGAGTGGAAGTGTCTGAAGTTGTTTTTCTGACCAGGTTGTGTTGGAGCTGATCGAGTTGAGAGAGCTCGGCGCGGCCCGTTCGCTCCTCAGACAGACGGACCCCATGATTATGCTGAAACAGACGCAGCCAGAGAGATACATCCACCTGGAGAACCTGCTGGCTCGCTCCTACTTCGATCCCAGAGAGGTGAGTCCGAACCCCAACGTGCAACAAAAGATGCGACGTTTATTTATTCATGCAGCAAGGCAAGTTCATTTGTACAGAACATTTCGACAACATTCAATTCAAAGTGCTTCACTTAAAACCATTAAAAGCATCAAAACATCAGGCGAAAGAAAAGGACATTTAAAAACAAGTGATTTAAACATTAAGCAAGCTAAAAAAAAAATGCAAATATGTATTTGCATTTTAAACTGACGTTGGTTTCTATCTATCCAGGCGTACCCGGACGGCAGCAGTAAGGAGAAGCGGCGGGCGGCCATCGCTCAGGCGCTGGCCGGAGAGGTCAGCGTGGTGCCGCCCTCTCGTCTCATGGCTCTGCTGGGACAGGTGAGCGACCTGAAGCTCGTCAGTCAGCTCGTCAGTAAAAGGGACGAATTTCGCATCTTAATCCTGACGTGTTTTCAACGTCCGCACGTAGCCGTGCTTCTCGATTGAAGTGGAGCAGTTTATTTATAGAGCGCCAAATCACAACACGGGTTATTTCATGGCACATTAAAGTCCTTACAGCGGAACTTGACAGTATCATACAGAGAAAACCAGTAATTCAACAATTCCCACATAAGCAAGGGTGAAAAAAACCTCCGACAGAGGGAAGGAAAAACTCCCTCTTAACAGGAAGAAACCAGGCTCAGAGGTGGGCGGGGCATCTGCCTCGACCGGTTGGGGAATGAGGGGAGAGCAGAGAGAGAAAAGGACGTAGAGATCAGAAACAATGAACTGTTTTGTGGCCGTTCTCCTCCTCCAGTCTCTGAAGTGGCAGCAGCATCAGGGCCTCCTGCCTCCCGGTATGACCATCGACTTGTTCAGGGGTAAAGCTGCCGTTAAAGATGTGGAAGAGGAGCGTTTCCCCACTCAGCTCAGCAGACACATCAAGGTACTTCCAGACCCCCCGCTGGTCATTCAAATCCTGTGGTTGATTTCACGACTTTTAACGTTCGAAGTGTTCTTAACTCGCTTTTCCTCTCCTGCACAGTTCGGGCAGAAATCTCACGTGGAGTGTTCCCGGTTCTCCCCCGACGGCCAGTATCTGGTCACCGGCTCTGTGGACGGCTTCATCGAGGTCTGGAACTTCACCACCGGCAAAATCCGAAAGGTATATTAAGAAAACCAGATAAACCAGAATCTACTGCCTGATTATTTCCACTTCCTGTTTCAGATGACTTCTCTTGACTTGTGGTAATTGTTTACGCGTCGTGTCCCACAGGATCTGAAGTACCAGGCTCAGGATAACTTCATGATGATGGACGACGCGGTGTTGTGTATGTGCTTCAGTCGGGACACGGAGATGTTGGCGACCGGAGCCCAGGATGGAAAGATCAAGGTAGAGGACAAGACATTCAAATTGACTTAATCTGTCTCAGTTTGCGGTTTGTTTTCATTTTCTCGAACACTGTCATTGAACACACTCGTGTGTGCTGCGTGTGTCCGTGAAGGTTTGGAAGATCCAGAGCGGTCAGTGTCTGAGGAGATTCGAACGGGCCCACAGCAAAGGAGTGACATGTTTGAGTTTCTGTAAGGACAGCAGCCAGCTGCTCAGCGCCGCCTTCGATCAGACCATCAGGTAAAAACACCTACGAGCTTTTAAGGTCTTCCTGTTCAGACCCCTCCTCCCCCCTCCCCCCGTCAATGTGTTTGAAATAAAGGTCGTCAACTGTGTTGTTGTTGTTGTTTTTTGCACAAGAATCCACGGACTGAAGTCGGGTAAAACTCTGAAGGAGTTCCGCGGCCACTCGTCGTTCGTCAACGAGGCCGCGTTCACTCCCGACGGCCATCACGTCATCAGCGCTTCCTCCGACGGCACCGTGAAGGTAAGAGAAAGAAAACAACGGCAGCCGTGCCTTTCCTCACCTCTCACCCTTTTTTTTTTTTAATCTCTTATTTATACGTCTCCTTCACGACGACTCCTTTATCTTTGCTCCCTTTTTTTTTTTTTTTTTTTTACCTTCAACCTTCAGGTGTGGAACGTGAAGACCACCGAGTGCTCCAACACCTTCAAACCTCTGGGCACGTCCGCCGGCACCGACATCACCGTCAACAACGTCCTCCTGCTGCCGAAGAACCCGGAGCACTTCGTGGTGTGTAACCGCTCCAACACGGTGGTCATCATGAACATGCAGGGACAGGTCGGTTTCGACATTTTTACTTTTTTTGGTTTTTTTTTTGCTTGAAATGTTTCATTTGAAGACATTAATATGAATGTAAACACGCTTTCGTTGCGTTTCCACAGATCGTGAGGAGTTTCAGCTCCGGTAAGAGGGAAGGCGGCGACTTCGTGTGCTGCACTCTGTCGCCCCGCGGCGAGTGGATCTACTGCGTGGGCGAAGACTTCGTGCTCTACTGCTTCAGCACCGTCACCGGCAAACTGGAGAGAACGCTGACGGTACGTCGCTCGGCACCGGTTAGATATCAGGGAAGCTGCTCCGTTAATACTTTTACAAGAAAGCTCAAAGCATATCTCTTTGCCTTTAACCAGCTACTCTTGAAGCTCTCTTACACTTTGAACTACTGTGCCTTTAAAATGTATATTGCTTATTTTATATTTGAACTCTTACTTTTGTTTAATTTTGTACATATTTTCTGTTTCTTAAGCATTTTACCTGTTCTCAAGCATCTCATTTCTTGTCTATATGTTTTTAAATGTTCCTTTATGTCTTGTTTTTATGTGAAACTGCGTGTAATTTTCTCCGTGAATCACATCGCATTTCTAGTATGAAAGGTGCCATACAAACAAACTTTATTATTATTGTTATGATTATTATTATTATTATTATTATTATTATTATTAACTCGATGTTGCTTATGGGTCTTCCTCCCCGTCTCCAGGTGCACGAGAAGGATGTGATCGGCATCGCCCACCACCCCCACCAGAACCTCATCTCCACCTACAGCGAGGACGGCCTGCTGAAGCTCTGGAAGCCTTAAAGCAGCGCGACGAGGACACGTTGACGTTCAGCCGCTGCTCTCCTCACTTTCTGGACTCGGATCTCTTTCCTGTTTTTTTTTTTTTTTTTTTTTTTTGTTTTTTTTTTGTCCTTTTAATCCCTCCCAGGTCCTCGTGGGACTGAAAGATTGAGATGCGTGGGATATATATGTATAAAAAAAACCAGCAAAGAGCGTCTCATTAAAAGCAAACAGCTGACGGCTGTTTTTAATCAGCAGAACCTTGTTTTAACTCGACCTGCGAGGTCAGCGTTGGACTTCAAAATGTTCAATCGATCAAATAGTTTTCAATTTGTGCAACATGGAAATCCTTAAATGCGTATATTACAAAGCAGTATTTGTTTACTGTGATTTATAAATGTGGCAGGAAAGATTTTCAAAGTTATTAAAAATGGGAAAGAGACAAATTGTACAAATAATCCGTAACTTTACTCGTGGTTAAAAAAAAAAAGCGCTGTGCTGTCATTTATTAGTCACGTTCAGTCGCTGTGAATAAATAAGGTTCTGCTGTGGAGCTGTCGGATGTTCGGGGTGACGAGTGTCGATAGTAGATTCAATTCTTGTTTTTGAAAATTCAAATTTTTTTTGTATATATATTTTTTAATAGCATTTTTGTTGTTGCTTTTTTTTCAGGAAGAACCTGGTTAAATAGTGTGTTGGTGTCTTTTGTTCAGTCATGGAAAGAAGTGAAGGGTTTCAAACAGCATCTTTTCTGTTGTCATCAGAGGACTCACGCTGACATCATTTCAGTAATGTGAATAATCATTTTATATCATCTTATTGTCCGGTATTTTTTGTCCACCTTCACGCGCGCCTTTTTTTTTTTATTTTATTTTATTTTTTTTTTCACGTGACCAAATGTTAAGGGCTTTTCATTTTGGAAGCTTCTCCCAGGGTATGTGCATGAATTACAAATAATTCACACAAATTAGGCTCCGATAATTTATTGGATGTAAAAAAAAATGGTCATCTGTAACTCCTCCTGTTTGTGCCATTAAAGCTATTTAACCAGAACAGTGAAATGTCACCTACGTTGGAGAGACAGAATTATTCTGATAATAATTATAGACAGAACATTATCTCAAATTCTTGAGATGAAAAAGGAATTTTAAGAAGTCACTGTACAACCTCCAACAAATATCTTTGAAGTGTTTGTTTTTTTGTCGCTGCCTGCTTCCTGTGTCCCCAGAAAGAGGTCTGTAGAGGGTTGACTGAGTTTAATCCCTGGATCAACTGGTCTGATGGTTGTTAGTTCAGCCTCTCTGCAGAGAGGAGAGTCAAGTCAGCAACACAAGAGGAGGCAAAACCCTTCAAAATAAGAGCAAGTGATCGCTACATACTCAGTTTAAAGCGTCTTAGAGTTTGAGGGTAATATGTACTGAGGGAAGCCTCCTGCAACCTTTCTCACCAGCTTTTTAAACCCTAAAGTAGATTGAAGATCGTAGAGCCAAATGATGACAACACGCTGTGTTAATGTCAATTTTAGACGCCAATCAACAGTCTTAAGGGGATTTTTTTTTTCTTTGTGATTTTGCTGTATTATAATGACACGGTATTTTCTGGAGAAGTAGTTTCTGTATCTTTCTTGGTAAAAAAAAAAAAAAAAAAAATGTTTGGGCTGCCCAGTTGTCAGCTATTTTCTCAGCTTGTTGGTTTGTCTTCGAAATAACAAACATTTTGGAAATGTAAGGAAATCAGAGTTTCACACAACCCAAATCTTCGTCTTTAAACGTCCTGTATTACTGGACCGCCTGCTCACAACTGATTTACACTCCGCAGCAAATCTTCACATTTTAGAGGATTTATTTGCAGTTTATGTTGTATATATTCTTTATTTTCCTTACGAGGGTTTCTTATCACAAAAATATATCATCCTAAGATTTATTTTTTAAATGATGTGTGTAACAGGAAGTTGTGTTGCCATTGTTGAGGGCTTGACTTGGTTTTCTGAAGTGCAGGTCAGAGAGGTTGAATGAGTGTTTAGTGTCATTCAACAGTTACTATGGCCGGCTTTCTGCACTTCTCTCTGCTTTTATTGCTGAGTCGTGGCTCGTCTGCGCTTCTTCCAGCCTCGCTGTCTGATGACACAACGGCAGTGAGACCCACTGAGGTTTCAGACGCAGCCTTCACTACGACTCAGAGGCTTTTTTCTGCAGGGAAAACCAACACCGCTGAGGTTCCCACCGCAGGATTCACAACCGGGTCGACTGAGTCAACGACTAAAACCGCCACAACGACTCGACGCCCGGCCGAGGATTCGGGGGAAACGGCGTCCAGGAAGGAGGCTGAGGAAGAGGAAGAGGAAGGTCCTCTGGAGTTCGGTGAGTGGATGTTAAACTCATCATTTCCATTTCTCATTATATTTTAGTACTTTAATGCTCTTTATCTAGAAGGGAAAAAAATTGTCTACAAGTGATCATTAAAGAGTTTTTATGATATTTCTGTGAGGTTTTATAGTTTTTCAAATGTGATATTTGTTGTATTGGATTTCTCCTTCATGGAAAAACTTTCACGAGGGCAGTTGCACTAATCTGCTGAAGTGCCTTTTTTTTTATAAAAAATTTTTTTTTTTACAGCTTCTCCAATGATGCATTGCTTTCATGTGTCTTTTACCATAAAAAAAAAAAACAGCAATTGTGGTGTAAAAAGAAAAAAAAAAACTCAATTTGTCACGCTGACAAAGTCACCAAAACTTTAAATGTAAGTGTGACTTTGTGTTTCCCGACTGATGAAAACCAAATGTTGTTCATCACATCCTTCAGAGCAGGAAAAAAAACAACAACAACAAAAACTAGAGACGCCTCACTTCAAAACCGGTCACGTTGTAATGTGCAGGTATGCTGGACAGTATTATTCCACTGCACAGAGATGTTTTTAGTTGTTTTTTTTGTCATTGTTTAAGCAATAATTCAACATTATTGGAAATATAATTCCCTGTTCTTGATGATGAACCCTTTAGAGAGCGGGGAAAAAGTCATACAGTCTTAGTTGAATCCATTTTAATTGTATAAAAGGTGTAAAATCATCAGATTATGAATTATGGTCGTGTACTGGTGGACTATTTCCTGGCTGGGTGTAGTGGCTGCTGTCTTAAGATAAGCCAACTACCATAAATGTATCTTTATTCAAAATGGTGGCATATTGTATGTAGACACAAACACGTGTACGGTCTCGGTCTATGTGCGCTCTGCTGGGGGGATCAAAGTGTTTTGCGTTTTCGCAGCTCGGAGGTCCACGAGGAGCGTCAAGGTGGCAAAGAAGCCCAAAACTGTCCCGAAGAAACCCAAAGCCGTCACCGAGAAGCCGAAGCTTCCTGAGAAAGCAAAAGCTCGGGTCAAAACGAGTGTACGCCGGTCAGCGGCCGCAGTAACAGTCCCACGTACGTATCCGGAGGATATACAGTATGCCACTCAGACGGGTTGTAACGCTCCTAATAAAGCTCCTTTCTCGCCACGGTGCTGATGTGAGTCGTACTGTATATCTGACTCTTTTACATTATTATGTAATGAAGCTAATCATAGAAGAAAAAAAAATAGAGCCGGCCGAGGACGTTTGTATGTACGGTATAATGTGCGCGTATATGGAGGGAAAGGTCGAAGCAGGGTAGATTAGCACATCGGGGGTTTGGAGAGGAAAAAATCTAAATGCTTAGTCGGCAACTTGTCGAGTCAAATCAGAGCTGACGCTCATTAAAATCCGTTCAGGCCTGTCAGACAGTGCTGGAGTGAGATTAACTAGGAGTGATATGCCAGAGAAAGTTGCATGATGGGAAAGTTAAGTGTCAAACTTCTGATATTCCCTCTTCTTACTTGACAGTGAAGAAGTTTGGTGGTCACAATTCTGTCTTTATGCAAATAATACAAAAAAAACCCCCTCAAAACAGGGTTTTTTGTGATTAGTGTTAATCTCTTGACACTTTCATTTCCTTTGGACAATTGGCAGTTGTTGTTTTTTTACAGGATTATTTGCATTAATAATTATTTTTCAGTGCAGTGTTGATATTCTTCTTTTTCTTAAAATCTTCCCCCAAAACAACAAATAATCTTGATTTATTTTCTCTCCTTAACTTTACTTCCACAGTTAACCATCTGAGTTTAATGTAGTTTATGGGAACTCTCTTCATCATTGTCACCTTTTCAACTATCTGTAGTTCAGCTTCACTGATTTCAGGAGAAATCTTTGGTTTGGCAGGAATCCAGCGGTCAGCAGCAACAAAAGGACATTTTTTTGAGTCACAAGAGATCCTGCAGGACTACAAGGCAAAAGGGAGGTAAAGGGTCTTTACAGCATCGGTTTTATGCTGCTTCTATACCGCGGCCAGTAAAGCTTCCTGACAGGA
The DNA here is from genome assembly GCF_022577435.1 of Embiotoca jacksoni. Taxonomy (NCBI): domain Eukaryota; kingdom Metazoa; phylum Chordata; class Actinopteri; family Embiotocidae; genus Embiotoca; species Embiotoca jacksoni. Next base: position 1,409,222 of record NW_027185398.1, read on the forward strand.
AGAGGCAGTTTGAACTGAGCTGAACCGAGCAGACAATGAGAGCCTGTCTGAGGCTTTAACACGGACACCCGGCAGCTTTACAGAAACTTCAGCGGCTCCAGGACGAATCCTGCTTTCTCTGTTTCCTGCACTCCTTCTTTGGCTCAAACGTTTAAACCCATCAGTGTTGAAAGAAGTCTCGTAAAAGTGTCAGTACTTCAAAATTAACAGCATTCAATTACAAGTAAAAATCTGTGGAGATTTGGCTACCAGTCTTTTTTTCTTTCTTTTTTTTTTCATGTCCAATGGCACTAAATACTACAAATAAATGTGTAAAAGATTCACTCGTCATGAAGGAGATGAGACCAGCCAGTAGGGAAAAATCTTCAAATTCTGAACAAACACTGACCATCAAAATTGACCTGAAATTCAAAAGTGAATTGATTCAAACAAAAAAAATTGAATTTTTCTCGACCACCGTCCGAATGAACCACCGAAAGTTTCTCTGAAATTGTGACTTTTAATGGACTCGTATCCGCACAGTCCAACAACTTTGCCCTTTTTCTGTCTCGGTGACGTGGGACAAACCTATAACGCCTTTAAACCGTTGGTCATTGTGCAAAAATGAAAATCCTTGGGCTCCCTCTTACTTTGATGCTCTTCCTGCTCCTGTTATGACACGATCATAAAAGTTACAAGTGAAGTGGCAGAATGTCCTCCACTGGGTCTGGAGTCACTGAAGGTCAAAGACACTCAGCTGAGGGCTTCGTCCTACCAGCGCCGCGGCCTGGGACCCCACCGCGGCCGACTCAACATCCAGGTATACTGTACGGACCAAAAAAAATAAATCAAGAAATAGGTCATCTTGTACCTGCAGCGCAACACGGTCCCTGTGCATTTCATTTGTGTGTGTGTTGCTGTAGTCTGGGATAGAGGACGGAGACATCTACGACGGGGCCTGGTGCGCTCAGTACAAAGACAAGAAGCAGTGGCTGGAGGTGGACGCTCTCCGACTGACTCGCTTCACCGGCGTCGTCCTGCAGGGCCGCAACTCCATCTGGAGGTCAGTGCGTGTAGAAAGAGGTGGAAACTCCTACTCCTAAAATCTGTGATTGCATTTAAAAAAAATAAATAAATAACATCGCTGTCAAATAGAAAACGACACCAAAACCAATTTCTTTTCTTCTGTGCAAAGGCATCATTTCGAGACGCATCAACAGCAGGTTTCTTTCCGCCTGACTGAAACCAACTTCATGTCTTGTTTCTTACAGTTGGGACGTTGTGCACAGCTACAAGGTGCAGCTCAGTAACGACACGCTGGTCTGGAAGCCGTGTATGAACGGCAGCGAAGAGGCCGTGAGTGAACATCTCAACTCTTTATCTTTCTCCTCCTTTGTACATTTAAAACCTTAAATGGTATAAGTTTAGAAACTTAAGACATTCACTTTGTAGTGTAATTAGAAAGCTGGAACGGAATTAACTTAAAGCCATAAGAATAAACACTGTGATTGTGTTTGTTACATGTACGTATGTCATGTGCTCATGACGTAATCAAGATAGGCTAATTGTGCTTGATGTCATCAGATGGAAATGGAGGATATTCGAATGATTCAATTGCATTCATTGAATGAGTTCTTTTCTTAAAGAAAATTAGGTGATGCTTTGGTATCCATAGGTATGTTAAAAATGCTTTCGACACTTTATTCTGTTTCTTATTTATGTGCTGGGAATTTTAAGTTGCTGTGGCCTTTAATTGACTGTTTTTTGGGGTATTGTTGTATTGGAAAGTCCTAATTCAATACTGCAATTTAAAGTAAAATGGGAAAGTGTTTAATTGTACTAACTCAAATTGGTAATAAATACAGGCTAAGTTTGCTTGTATTGGAATTCTCTATCATCTATAATTAGGTAACAAATAGTTAAAAAAAAAAAAAAAAAGGACAGGTTATTAATTACTGTCAGTTTGAATAATAGGTGAACTTTAAATAAAGGCTCAAATTCCTGTTAATATATTTGTTGGTGGCTTCTGTCCATTCTACATAATGAGCACGTTTACTTTTGGCCATACGTTGCTAATTCTAATTCAGCGTCCGTCGTCATGGTTACAATAATGCACGTGTTTTGCGAACGTTACGGAGCGGTCGCGTTTAAAAAACAAAAAACAAAAAAAAAACCAAACCAAAACAACAACTTCACAACGGAAAAAACAAAACGGGTGTAGTTGAGTCCAGATCTCTTCAAGATGGAAGGAAGCGGCGAAGGGAGGAATGTTGAAACTCGGGGCACCGACACCGACATCGACAACGACATCGACAACGACATCGACAACGACATCGACAACGACCAGATTCTCTTAGCGAGATCCCATTTCCACGGGCAGGTTTACCTGCAGTTGTTTCACCTCATCTCTCCAGCGCTTCACGGCTTGCAGACCGCCGTGTTCAATGAGCAGGAGGATTATGAACGATGGCGAGAAGAAGTAAGTAAACACTTTTATTTTTTTTATTTTTGAGCAAAAACTCTTTCTAAAAAGAAATCTTGAGTTAACACACGCACACATAAATAATTCACCTTAATTTGATCGTTTTAGTGCTCGAAGGTGTAAAACGTGCAGCTGCTGTTAACATATGCGAAGTCCACTTGTTTCTGCTTTTGGAGAACATCTCGTGTCCAGTGAAGTTCATATTTCCCACGGTGCATTTCTCTTCCAGTTGCCACAGGAACTCCTGGAACCGCTGCTTAAAAGACGCAAAAGGCTTCGGAGGGAGCTCGAGAACGCGACCACAGAGCTTCAATATATTATAATGCGGCTGCGCAGTTTTGTCACCGTCTTCGAGGAGGAGTTCATGTCTCGCAGGTAGGAAGATCCGCCTTGTCTTTTTGGTGTTCTAGGTTTGATCTCATCCAAATCTTTGTTGAAGCCGCATGTGATCAACTAAAACGGTCTCTGTATGTGGGATGCAGCAAAAGGAGTGGTTAAAGTTAGTCCAAGACTTCCAAGAGTCCGAAATAGTATTTATTTTATTTTTTTGTATCTTCTTTCTAAATCCTTTTGAAGTGAAAAACTGAGATGATGTTTACGGGAGAATAATTCATTTTAGCACGAGTGGCTCTGCAGAGTCGTTATTGTACAGATTAAAAGAGGATAGTGTCTCAATTAATGATGAAAAAAATCTATTGTGTTCCTTTATTAAGCAAAAAAAAAAAGCTGAACATCTACTGTTTACAGCTCTCCTGTGTGAAAATTAGCTAATTAGTTCTTTTTAATACCACTTTAGGTTTAATGTTTTTGTGTATTTTCTCTTTATTTTGATATATATTCTACTAATTATCCATTTAACAATGTTGTCGGAGGTTTCGGAAACTTTTAAAGGATTTCTTGGCTATTTCCCGGTTTATTTGATTGACTAAACAATTAATAAAGTGATTAAAATTATTGGCCCTGAAAAAAAAAAGTGCTGTTGCAAATATTTGTTTAAATTGAGGCTGGGACTCTATTTTTCTTTAAGTAAGTCTACTGTGTGTAAAAATGCACAAATTGGCAGATATACATATAAATTGTACGGTCATTGAGGAAGTTGCCGAGTCTGATTAAACTCATAAACAACTGTTTGTTTGTTTGTTTGTTTGTTTGTTTGCAGAGGTGTCCCTGTGATGGAGGGACCTGACAGCAACGAGGAGAATCTCTCCGAGACGCTGGACGGCTCCGCCGCCTCGTCCTCGACCACCGCCGCGCTGGGGGAAGTCGACCTGGCCGATCCCGCCCCCCCCACACCTCCTGCCGAGAGCGCCGCCGAGCCGAGCGTGGGGGGGGGGGGACGCCGAGGACGCGTGTGATGCGCCGGGGGCCGAGGACGAGCTCCTCGCAGACGTGGATGGGTGTTGGGTGCCGGCAGGGTTGGAGAGCGGCGGCGGGCGTTAAGGAGGTTTATTAGACCTCGGCAGGAGAAACAGACGAAGTCATTTTAACATTTAAACCTGCTCTTCCCCCCCCCCCCCAAAAAAAAAAAGAAAACGTCCTACCCCACACCCTCCTCTCCCTCACTTCCACCTTCATCCCCACAGCCTCCCTCAGGAGTTAAATGTTCAAAATTCACGGCAACCACGACCCCTTTCGACTTCAGCCGGCCCAAAAAAGTCCTCCGTGAAATCACCCCTTGAATTAAAAAGACGTCAGCATTGACGACTTCCAGTCTCACCTGTTTTTTTCTTCAATATTTGTTCATTTTCTGGTGATTTTAATCACACGTTTCCATCTGAAGCTGACAGAGACGCTGGTTTAAAAGTCAATAACAGCTTACAGTAGTTGCTGGTTACTATGACGAGGTAAACCAGGAAGAAGGTTTAAAAAAAACAACAACATGATTCTTGGTGTGTACACTGAATTATTCAGTGAATCATTCACCGATTCATTTGTGGCTTCTTCCTAGCGACCTGCTCCGTTACCAAACCGACTTTCCTAGAAGCTGTTAGTTTGATCTTCAAGGTTTTACAGCGACACAACTCTTATATTTTTGAACACTATTCAGGTTTTGGTTTTGTTGTATTTTGTGTAGCTTAATTTAGGGGAGCAAAACCGAAGTGAGGAAAAAGTGATAAGTATATCCCAAATGAGTTGAAATGAATGTTTCTAATGATGCAGTGTCCCTGAAAGGACCTTTCACAAGAACAAGTCGTGTACCTAGACTTAAAAAAAACAAACATGTTTTTATAGCAGGTTTGCTTTAAGCGGAGGTAAAAGAAGGATGTTTCTTCTACTGTGTTCCTGATGGCGTACTTCTGTACTAACACTCACTATTTTGAGCGCCCTGCAAGTACCAGGATGATGCACTGAAAACGGTCCAAAAGATAAATAAAAGAATTTGCCATCTTGGCAACGTAGAGGAAAGGGCGGGACTAAAGAACTTTCAAAATAAAGGCGTCTGAGGAAGCTGCAGCTGTTCCTGTACAAAAACCTTGTTTCTTTTTCGCTGCTGGACAGAAGAATCGGTGTGTTTATCGAGTGTGTTAAACAGAGGAGCACGAAAACCACGTTGATTTCTGGGTAAAAATAATCAAAGCTGCAGATATTTTGGCGGGTGACGTGTTCACATGCTGAGGTTGTTTCCGGTCATGTGCGATTTGAAACGACACTAAATTCCTGCGTAGAGTCCCAACATGTAAGAGCACTATTTATTAGTGTAACTATGTTAGTCTCTTTTCCGTCAAGTCAGCTCTTCCTCTAAATTCTTTCCTCTCAAAGATTTTAATAATCCGCCCCCTGTCTTCCGTGCGCTGCAGGTATTTGAAGGAAACCAGGACGCGGAGACGCCCGTCCTCGCCCTGTTCAACACCTCCGCCGTGGCCCGGTACATTCGGATCAACCCGCAGACCTGGTACCAGAACGGGACGCAGGGGGACATCTGCCTGAGAGCCGAGGTGTTGGGCTGCACGGTTCCAGGTAACGTGAAGCTGGAAACAGGTTTTTATGTCCATGTTTTTAACACTCACCATAACACACACACCCCCCATCCCCTTTTTTTTTTACAGATCCTAATAATATCTATCCATGGCAGACAGAACCAGCGGGGTCCAGAGACAAACTGGACTTCAGACACCACAACTATGTGGAGATGAGAAAGGTAGGACAGAGTGGGGACGTACCGAAGATGAGCCCGACGTATCTTTTGGTGTCTTATCTGAGAATTAACGCAATTCTTTTGACGAGTTTGACGAGGCTTAAAAAAAGAAGCCGACATCCCGATAAATTGTCAGCAGATATCGTTTAATCGCTCGCGTTGTTTCCCCAGCTGATGAAGTCGGTGAACGAGGCGTGTCCCGACATCACCCGCATCTACAGCATCGGGAAGAGCTACACCGGCCTGAAGCTCTACGTCATGGAGATCTCCGACAACCCGGGCAAACACGAGCTAGGTGGCACGCTTTGAAAACAAAAACCTCTTCCTCTGACCGTTGCTCTTTAAATCCCGTTGACCGCTGACAGATGTGAAAAATGAACATGGTTTTTCTACCACTGTAGGAAGTAAATAAGACTCAGAACGAGATCAACAAAACGAGAGAGGACCAAGAAAAAAAAAAAAAATAATCCAGATCATCTGGGACGAAAAACTCAAAATCTTTTTTGCCTGCGATTTCTCGTCTTTCACTCGTTCTTCACGAGTCGAAGGTCGGTGAGATATTTTTGCAGTTTGACCGCTGAGAGCGGCTCCTTTAAATCCTACAGTATTTACAGCAGTCAAAGGGTCAGCGGGGGTGGCGGGTAGAGGTGGGGAGGGGAGGGGAGGGGGGGGGACACTGGTTTCCACTGTATGTCAACCCTCCCGACGCAGACAGTCCGCCCGCTGTGTGAAAACATAAACCTGCACAGAGTTGGAGTTCCTCCTCATTTGCTCCGAGGCGTACGATGTGTTTTCCTTTCGGCCCGCACGGCAGCGGAGCGGAAACTTTTTCCCGCCCAAAACACGGCGGTGCAGGCGGAGTAGAAAAAACTGGAGGGCCGTGTCCAATCCAATCCGATTTTTTTTTTCAGATATGTATTTTAGTGACCCAAACTGATTCAAGATATCTGGTCACGTTTCCAGCTTCAGTTATTAAAGTGAAACCCGTCTTTATTAGGAGTGACACAATACAGAATAATTATCATTCCTCCCATCAGCAGTTAGATAATCAAACAAAATTGTTTTCATTCCGTTTGTTTGGATTCCTAAAAAGCTGCCGGTGATTCAGAGCTGCGATGTTAAAAAGGATGATGCGCTTTTTCAGCCTCAAAACCACTTTCAGACTCCGAACTTGTGCCAGAAAAACATCCGAACAAACCCCGGATCGGCCGACTCTCAGAGCCCCGGTGTGAGGAACTCAAACTCCTCCTCGTCAACAGCTTTTCAGGAGGACGTGTGAGATTTCAGAGATACGTGAGGAAACAAACAGGAAATGGTTCCAGGTTCAGAGAAGGACGCCGACCTGTGCGACCGGGCTTCCAAAACAACGGAAACTTCATCGTTGCTGCACAGAAAGGAGTTTGAAGTTTGCAAAAGTACAAAAAAAACTAAATGCAACACACGGCCGTGTATCGTCTGCACACGTGAAGGATATTTGATTCGCCCGCTGTGCCCTGCATTGTGTTTAAATGTCAAACATATTTAATTATAGCTACGACATATTTTAAAAGCACAATAACGTCAGACGTCCTGCGTGCTGAACTACGATCCTGCGTCTGTGTTGTGGCGCCCCCTGCAGGAGAACCGGAGTTCCGCTATGTGGCGGGGATGCACGGCAACGAGGTGCTGGGCCGGGAGCTGCTGCTCAACCTGATGCAGTACATGTGCCGAGAGTACAAACGGGGAGACCGGCGGGTCGTCCGGCTCGTCGAGGAGACCCGCATCCACCTGCTGCCCTCCATGAACCCCGACGGATACGAGATGGCCTTCAAAAAGGTGCCGAGGGAACCCGCGATCGGTTCTGAGATTTTCTTGTCGCTGTGATCTCGGTGAACGGAACTAAGAAAGGATTCTTTCCCCGTTTTGGTCGGTCCTCCTCGCAGGGCTCGGAGCTGGCGGGCTGGGCCCTGGGACGTTACAGCTACGAGGGCATCGACATGAACCACAACTTCGCCGACCTCAACTCGGTGATGTGGACCGCCATCGAGCTGGAGACGGACCGGTCCAAGCTCATCAACCACTACTTTCCCATCCCCGAGCAGTATACCTCCGAGGAGGCCTTTGTACGTTTGTTTATCTGTTTATCTGTTTAAAATCAGCTTCATATCTTCATCCTCTCTTGTGGTGTTATTTCTGTTGCTGGATGTGACCTGAATATTTTGTTTACTTCAAGTCTTCAAGGAAGCAAAAATGATAAATAAAAGTCTTGGAAAAAGTGTATCGATCTCCGTCATCACCAGGTGGCCTCAGAGACCCGAGCCGTCATCAGCTGGATGCAGAACATCCCCTTCGTCCTGAGCGCCAGCTTCCACGGCGGCGAGCTGGTGGTCACCTACCCGTACGACATGACCCGGGACTGGGCACCTCGCGAGCGCACGCCCACCCCCGACGACAGCTTCTTCCGCTGGCTGGCCACGGCGTACGCCAGCACCAATCAGGTTCAACCTCTTCCTCCTCCTCTTCTTCCTCTTCTTCGTCGCTCAGATCAGCGTGACTTAACGTGTTCTCGCCATCCAATCCGACCAGGTGATGTCCAACCCGGACCGCCGGCCGTGCCACAACAAAGACTTCCTCCGATACAACAACATCATCAACGGAGCCGACTGGCACAACGTACCAGGAAGTAAGAAAGTGTGTGTGTGTGTGTGTGTGTGTGTGTTTTAAAGCTGAAAAAAGGGTTTTAAATTAACATATTATTATTATTATTATTATTATTATTATTATTATAGCAACGTAGATGATTTGGATTGCTGTTCATATTAATTGTCCAGGTAACTTCATGTACGTAAGATCTTTTATAAAAGTTAAACAACCGTCAGACTATGAAATGTTTCTTTCTTTCAAACAGGTCTCGTTACTCTTAAGATATAAAACGTTTAATACGTCCCTATTTCAAACTTTATAAAGAGGCTTTTTTCAAAGTTAATAAGGTTAAAAAAAAAAAAAAGACTTTACTTTTGCTGACTAGTGACAATGTCACTGCATTCTTTGGTAGTGGATGGATAAAGGTGTGATGACGGATTTAAATGTAGGGAAATGGGGAAAAAAATAACTGAAACTAAAACACCGGGAAAACTATGAATATTTCATCAGATTGGGAAATAAAACTGTTGAATAAATCTGACCTTTTGTGTTTTTGATCTGCAGGTATTAACGATTTCAGCTACCTGCACACCAACTGCTTCGAGGTGACGGTGGAGTTGTCCTGCGATAAGTTTCCTCACGCCAGCGAGCTTCCCATCGAGTGGGAGAACAACAGGGAGTCTCTGCTGGTTTACATGGAGCAGGTATCGTCCTCTTATTCTTCCTCCTGTAATCCGTAAACATTTCCTCACTGAAAAGAAAAAAGAAACCAAAAAAAGAACAAAATCTTGTTATTTGTTTGCTCCTCGCTTCCTCGTGTTTGTTTTTTTTGTTTTTTTTAGGTCCACCGTGGAATTAAAGGTGTGGTTCGGGACAAGGTCACAGAGGCCGGCATCGCAGACGCCATCATCAAAGTGGACGACATCGATCATCACATTAGATCAGGTGCATTTTTATTCCAACGCGAGATTTTAAATCCAGGTTTAAAAAAACCAACCCCGACTTATTTTATTATCGCAGCCTCTTTTTTTCTCGCTTCTCATCCGAAATAAACACTTTCGAAAATGATGTCGTATTGAACGCGGCGCGCTTTCTGTTTCACCCTCACCCTCCCTCAGCGGCCGATGGCGACTACTGGCGGCTGCTGAATCCCGGTGAGTACCGCGTCACGGTCAGCGCCGAGGGCTACCTCCCCTCCTCCCGCACCTGCCAGGTCATGTACGACTACTACCCCACCGTCTGCGACCTCCGCCTCACCAAGATGCCCAAACGGAGGCTGAAGGACTTTCTGGCTAAAGGAGGGAAACTCCCGAAGGACCTGCGGCTGCGGCTGCGGCAGCTGCGCGTCACCACCAAGGCCATCAACCAGAGGCGCGCTGCCGCCGCCGCCAGACGGGCTAAGAGAGTGTGATGGAAGATGGAAGTGTCTTATGTGGTTGTCCAAATCAGTGTTGATGGCAGATGTAGTCAACTGAAGCGATGAAGCCTTAAAACATCTCCTGGGAAGCAGCTGCTGGATGTTTTTCTTCTGGCACCAGCATCATTATTTGTCGTGTACAGATATGTAGTACATTTAAACCTGAGACAGCTCTGTGTGTGTGTGTGTGTGTGTGTGTGTGTGTGTGTGTGTGTGTTTTATACTATGCATGAGTGTTCTCTCCTCAAACTTCTTCAGGATACCGAAGTTAAACCGGAAACGACAAATTAAAACCAGAAGGCCGAGAAGTCTGCCGATCACCGAGTGAGTGTTTTTTGGTCATCTGATACTAAATGGGTGTTTCTGGATTTGAAGTGTTTACCAGCTGCTGATATGATCAGTGTTAGTAGCTGCATCTTCCTTCCTGTCTTTTGCGAATGCTATCGCCTTGGCTGCTTGTGAGTTTATTTTTTTCTTGTGTGGGTGCTGCCAGAGGAGAAACTTATCAAAGGTTCAGGTTGCTTTTTGTGTTGTTTTTTTTTTTTTTTTGGGGGGGGGGGAGGGGGGGGGGGGTGAGACGTCACGTGCAAATGCATCCTGGTGCATGTAGGGACTTGCAGCGAAGCTCTGCTTGCATTAACACGCAACTTTTTCAGCACATACAGCAGCGCTGCTTCGATGGACTACATTTAGCATCAACACCGAGTGGACGTCCGCATGAAAAGTGTCAAACTTTAAAGATCATCTGACAACAAAGCAGGATTTAGTTCAGACATCCACCTCCACTGGATTCATGTCAGTTTGTTGTTTTTTTTTAATTGCTGTTATTTGTCAAAAACAAACCAGCAGGTTGCCACCCTTTTTTTTTCTTTTTTTTATAAAGCAGTTCTTCTTCCTGTAAAAAGATTAAAATAAAACACCTAAGAAAAGAACAGTTTCATCTTCTGCTGTGAAGCAGAGCCACGTAAATAAATGGAAATAAATGGATGTGAACTCATGTTGTTGTTTTTTTTTGTGACCTCCAAAGAATGAACAAAATCTGACAACGGAAGACATAAATGAATCTTTATTTATAACATAATTCAACTTTACAGTCAAAAACTAAAAATTACAAAAACAAAACTAATTTACTTCAGAACAGTGAGCTTCCACTTGACGCCGTTTCTCATCTTTGGTGCCGTCGGGATCTCAGCATCTACAAAAAAAAAATGTAAATTGAGAAATAGTTAAAAAGAGAAATTATGGTTCCACGCATTGAGACCCGTTTCGGCCGACTCATTTCTTGAGTGTTTGATTAGACGTCCACTACAAAAAAAATGCCATCAAGCCGCGTACGCGGTGACCTTGAATGTTTACGTGCTGAATAGAGGTCAAGACGGCAAATTTCAACGCTACGAATTCTGCCGACCTTGTTGTGCAGCTGCAGGTCTCTGCTGCTGCTGGAAAGAAGCCATGATGCTGTTCGCAGTGGAGTTCGGCCCGGTGAGCTGCAGGGAAGGAGAATGAAATGGAAAAATCCTCAATTATCAACACAAACAATGGCGTCTTCTCACTCCTCTCACATGCACGTGAGCGCACGTATCTCGATTCTTAACTCATTTTTTGGAGGGATATTTAAATTTTTAGTTGTTTTTTTTTGTATATATATATATATACAAAAAAAAAACAACTAAAAATTGTTGTATATATATATATAGTTAAAATACAAGCTATTATTCCTTTTTGGGGAAAGGAAATAGTGGATGAAAAAAAGGTCAATTCTGCATACAAGAGCATGACTTCAACTTTTATTTTGAAAATTTCTTCTGAACTTTACTCTGTAATTTGTCACAACTCTGTTAAGTGTTACCCGAAAACCAGCACAAAAAAAAAAAATGACGAGTGAATGAGATAAAACCAAATGTGAAAAAGGGCATTTTACGGTGCTGATAATAACGACAAAGTATTTTTCTGTTTTACCGGAGCTTGGCTGTTCTGCAGGCCGTCGGGCCACACCTCGGGAACCGCTGCCTCCATCGTCTGCAGCGCCGCCTCGTATCCCAGCTGCAGCTTCTCGGCCTGTTTGTCGAACTGGAAGAGCACCAAGGCCTTCAGCAGGCTGTGGACTTCCTCTGTAGGCGACGAGACCACAGAATAAGCCGTGGGTGTATTATCATCTCTAAGTTCAGTAAAGTTGCGATTTTTACCAAAAAATAAGAGCTCATCTCTTTTTTCTTTTTTTTTTTTTTACTTTAAAAGGACGAGTCTGCAATTTATTCCGTTTCTGCTTCTGATTATTTGTTTGGAGAAAGAAACTGTGAACTTATCCTCTAACTGGATTTTTGGACGCTCTCGTCCGGCGTCTCGTACCTTTCATCTTGTCCACGGTGGTGATGATGTCACTCAGGGCGTACATCAGCGCTCGGTCCTCCAACGGGCTTCCCTCCTTCAGACTCAGCTTCTTTCGCTCGGCTTTCCGCCGGTTCTTCGACGATCTCCTGCGAGCGGAGCGTCGACGTTAAAAGCGGAGATACTTTTACAGCTGGATTCATTTAAAAGCTCGGGGTGGGGTTTTTGTCTTACGAGGAGATGCGGGAGTTACTGTGGGAGTATTTGGAACCGGTCATCGCGGTGCTGGCTTCGGAGTACAGCTCGGCGTCGGGACAGTCCGGACCGTCTTCGTCTGATGAGGAAACACAGAGTTACTGGAAAAACAACTGCAGGCTTGTAGCGGCTGTTTTTGTTTCACCAGTTTCATTTGGAAATGTTTTGAAAACGAATACAGAAGTCCTCCTGAAAGTCACCCGACATGTTTGGGTCCAGAATACGACCGAGTCTCACCGAGCAGGTCCAGTCTGGCTTTCTGCTCCCGGACCGCAGCCAGCCGGGTCCTGTGCCGGGGTGAACGTCGCTACCTGAGCCTCCAGGAAGGCGGCGTGGGTGTTGCCAGCTTGATGAAAGACAACGAGAGGACAACGTTAACCCCGCCCCCTCGATGACACGTCTGTTCACGACTTTCCTCTTCGCCTCCTTCTGCAAGTACGTTTTCAGCAGTTTTTTTTTTAAATTTTTTTTCCAAAACTCCTTTTTTTCCAAATACTTCAGACCAGTTTGACATCGATCCTCTGAGGCCTTTAACATGTTCACATGTCTGAACAGTTCTTACCTTCTAACAGAGCCGGTTTCAGGTTGGTTTCAGTGATATCCTGCCTGTTGTGCATGTAAATCTGAAGCAGGAAAAGAAGATTTTTCATCACGATGCATTGAACACAAAAACAAAGACAAGTGTAAAAGGAGGAAAGGATGGGTCCGTTTGTTTACTGACCAATCGGAGCGCCTCCTCCCAGACTGCACCGGTGATCAGAGCCAAAATGGCTTCCTCACAGTCCTGTTGGAAACAGAGGAACCGATACTTTCACACCTGTAGATGCTGGGTTGTGTTACAACTATAAACATCAAATGCTGAAGAGTTTTTCCACATTTATCTGCTTGATATTTTGCTCATGCAGAAACGCTGACTCATCAGAAATCATTTCATCCAGCTGTGCCGTCGCTGCAGATGTTCTTACTTTGGCGTACTGGTCCAACAGCAGAGCAGCTTCCGAGTAGCGCCTCTGTTCAATCAGCTTCTCTATAAGGGAAGGAAAGCACAAACATTCACCGTGGCCACCCGACTGTCTACCTTCACTTTCTGTCTGTCGGTCCCGACTGCCCGTTGTCATGGTTACCTGCCAGGTCTCTGGCCAGCAGAGCGAGCTGGTCGGGCGGCAGCGGTATCTGCTGCGCCACGCAGATGGCGTTCCTCCAGCTGGAGCTGCCGGCGAACGCCTGCAGGGCGGTGACCGGCTCTCCGCATCGCCATAGCAACAGGCCGGCCTGCTCCGCCTGCTGCTGCTCCACCAGGTGCTCGGCGTAGATGCAGCTCAGGGCCTTGAGGTCAGAGGGCAAAGTTCAGGGGAGGGGAGGGGGGTCAAAGTCAGGTTTTATATAACGTTTAGTGTTACGCTGTTGAAAACAAAACAAAAAAAAAAAAATCTGTTTAAAAAAAAAACAAAAAAAAACTGCTGAGTCTGCACCTTGTAGTGAGCGCTGTCAACTGCGTACAGCCTCAGAGCTTCGCTGTAGAGTTTCTGCTCCTTCACCAGCTGCAGAGCTTCGGGGAAATGTTCATCTCCTGCACGCAAAAATACACGACGCATATCAGGTCAACACTTTGTGGATTTTACAGAGTAACTCGATATCTTGAAAGATTTCATTTTTGAGAGCAGCAGAGAATCACTGAGACCGACCACACTTGCTGAGGTGGACGAGAGCCTTCCTGTAGTGCTTCAGGTGTTTGTCGATGGTGTAGCGTTGGTAGTTGGGCTCTAGTCTCTTCAGCATGTTTAAGAAGGGAAGGTACTCTTTGGGGTCCTGCAGAGGTTTGAAGAGAAACATTACAGACAAATCCGATCCTCCGATCGCAGCTTTCTTACATCACAACTCGTTGTAAAAAAAAAAAAGAAAAAAAAGTGACGGACCTTCTTGCTTGTTTTTACATCCGGAAAAACATCCCAAAACTCTGGGTACAAAGTACTTAACATCATTTTTCTCAAGAATATAAACAGATTTTTTTGTTAATTGAAGGGAAATTTGTGGCTGTTAAGACTAATTACTGAATTAATCACCTCATTAGGGATTACAGACTGTATAAAAAAATATTAGTTTTGTGATGTAACACGCTTTGTGTTTTTTTTTTTCTCCCAGAGAAGTCAAACACTCGGGACAGTCGGTCGTTCCTCTGCCGTCTCGGTACCTTCTGGGACTTCTCGGCCACCATGAGCACGAGGTCGAAATCGTACGTTCCCAGCGAGTGTTCGTACAGGTCGTTGACGTCGACGAGGAAGAGGAGGTACTTCAGCGCCTCTTCGGCGCTCACGCCGCCCGGAGCTGCAGGTGGGTTTTCTAAACGGACACACGCACAAAAAAAACGATGAGAATGACAAGAGACGGCATCCTCCTGCCGCTCATCGCTGCCGTCTGCATTGAGAGAGTGTGTGTGTGTGTGTGTGTGTGTGTGTGTGTGTGCGTGCGTGCGTGTGTGTGTGCGTGCGTGCGTGTGTGTGTGTGTGCTCACCTCGCAGCTCGTGGACTTTCTGCAGAGCGATCTCCAGCTCTGGAACCGTCTTCTTCACGTGAGCGGTCAGTATGGACAGACAGAACCTGGACCGGAGACGACGAGATCGATTATAAAATGCAGATAAATGGACATTTTAAAACCTAATCGTTTGTAGAAGTTTGGACTGACTTATTTGCATCCGCCGTCTCCATGGCGCTCCGTAACGCATCACAAACCACGTCCACCTTCTTGTGGCCGGAGGCCGGCTGCACCGGGCTGCTGCTCTCCGGACGGGGGTACATGCTGCTGGTCGTGTCCTCCTCTCTGGGAACCAAAGACCAAAAAAAACCAACCAAAAAAACAACAGGTGTTAGAAGAGAGTTGTGTGTTTGGTTTTTTTAATGTGAGAATCAACTGTGATGAAGTCTGACCTGAGCTCAGTGAGGAAGAGGTTGATGTGGTTGATGGAGCCGAGTTGTGTGAGGAAGGTCTTGATGTTCTCCAGGAAAACCTGCAGAAGAAAAAAAAACCCAGAAAAAAAACACTTTGTTTAAAATTTAGGAATGTAAAAAAAAAAAGAAAGAAATATTCCAGTGTTTTAGCTCTTCTGTTCATGTTTCCAAATGTTACCCGTCTCAGCTGGAAAAGAAACTCCACTGGGACACCTTTTAAATGAGCTTGGTGAGAATCTACGGTGTGTACCTTCGGGTTGTGATCGTAGATGAGGTTCAGGTTGATCCTCAGCTTCCTCATACACCCGAAGGCTTCTCCGAATCTCAGACTGAGAGAAACAAACAACAAATAAAAACAAGCGAGACCGAGAGAGAGAGAGAGAGAGAGAGGGAGAGAGAGAGAGAGAGAGTCCGCCGGTCTTCAGGCATCAGGATACAAACTGGCTACGAACTCACCTGTCCAACCACGTCCTGAGCTGAGCCAACACCAGCGCTCTGTGATGGATGGTCTCCAGATTACCGCGGGGCATCTGAACACACACACACACACACACACACACACACACACACACACACACACACACACACACACACAAATAAATCAGAGGGAGCAAACCTCTAAATTTGTCATTTTAAAAAGGCTCCATATTTTGATTTCCATAAAAAGAGATTTTTCTAGTTTGAAGTACCAAACCACCGTTGTCAGCGCTTTTGTGTGTGTGTGTGTGTGTGTGTGTGTGTGTGTGTGTGTGTGTGTGTGTGACCTGCAGAATCACTCGGGTGTCTCGAGGCACCACGGTGACGATCCTCGATCCTCTCTCCACTCGCCGGAGTGTCTCGTCGTTGTGATCTCCGTCTGAGGCCAAGGCCGCCTGCAGCCCTGCGGGGGGTCAGAAGCTCGATTTAACTCGACACGTACCGGCGAATATATACCGGCGAGAAAGACCGTGATCGTGTATTTGTATTTTGACGTTGTTGTTTTTTTTTGTCTCCGTCCCACCTTTGACGGTGAGCGCGTTCAGTCGGAGGCAACGGCAGGTGTGGGAGTGCGTGGTGACGAGCAGGAAGTCGTCGCAGACGGCGAAGGAGCCGACGTTGGAGGCCAGCTGACGAAGGAACGGACACGCAAAACATTTCGTCGCTGCTCGGTAAAGCTTCCCGTTTCACCCAACGAAACAAAGCGCTGACAGACGTACCTGCGTGTCTCCGGCGTACAGGTGGGATCTGTCCGTCAGGCCGAGAGGATGCTCCTGGCGGAGGGAAAACATTCGGGTGTGTCTCGCTGTTTTAACAATCCTGTAACTGTGCGTTCGTGTTTGTTTTTTGTTTTTTCTACCTCCCCTCCGATGCTGCAGAGGGACATCTGGACGCAGGGAACCGGGAAGTTGACGCTGCAGCCGCTGGAGTCTCGCCAGTCCTCCACCGATAAGCGCTCGTCGGGACCGTCTACACAGGAAGGTAAGAACACAAAACACTGGTCAAACACAGGTCGGGATTGTGTCATTTATTAAATTGTTGTGTTTTATTTTAGTATTTTAGGCGTTTTGAAGTCATATACTGGGAAAAAAACATGTTTTGGGTTAATATTTCCCCCCCTCCAATAAAGAAAGCACACAGCTGAGCAGCAGAAGAAGAATCGTGTTCGGTGTGTTCACTGACCCCAGTGCAGCTTCCTGATCTGTCCGTCCTCCAGCTGTAGGGCCACGGCTTTGGTCTGCGAGCGATAAACCACACCGACCACGATCCCGCTCACTTCCACCTCGCTGGCGACGCAGACAAAAAAAGGAATAAAAAAGGATAGAGAACAGTTTACGTCAATGATTTCTGTACTAACGGACAAATCCGTGTCCGAAAGAGACTGCTGACCGGACGGCGGGCGCGTCGCCGTCGTCCCGAGGGGGGCGGAGCTTCACCAGGGTGGAGGTGGTCGGCTGCGCACCGGGTTTGACCCCGATGAACAGCTCGTCCTCCACCCACAGCAGCTGCCGCAGGGCCGAAGGGTTGTACTCCAGACCGAGCGGTCTGCAGGAAGATGGGACGAAAACGTGGTAAGAACAGAAACAAATTCAAATTAAAACACATTATTGAAGTGACTGAATGCGCGTTTGCATCATGTGCAGCGCTGCAGATTGTTTGCGTCACCTCATGGTTTTCTGGAGGACCAGCGGACCCGCCTGATTTCCTGAATCTGGATTGACAGGGGGGGAAATACATATTTAAAAATTAAAAACGACATTATGTAGAAACCGGTCCATGTAGATAATCCTCTGTGTTTATATCGAATCAAGTGTAATCCGCTTCAGGTTCAGTATCCCAGTAAAATCCCTTATTTCAAAGTTGGCTAGATTTCCTGAATTGTGCTGAAAGTATTGCGGCATAATAACATATATAATTACATATTACTGTATGTTGAATTAGTTTTGTGAATACAGTCGGCCTATGTTTTAGCGCCATGGTTCCCTAAGTTGAAGAAAATAAAAAATAATTAGAAATAAAATATGTCTGTCATGTAAAGCGTGATTATTATCAAAGAAAGTAATTGGTGCTTAAAAAAATCATGTTTTTTTTCTCGACTTGCGAATTCTCTCCATTTTACAGCAAAATAAACATATTTAAAACTCTGCAAATTATGTCGCAATTTTTGAGAAAATCTGCCACAAAATCCCAAAATATTTAACACAATATTCACAAAAAAAACAAAACGTTGTGCAATCCTGGAGGGTCTAATTAAGTGTTAATAAGATGAAAATTCTCCTTCTGTTTTTTTTGGAAGGGAAAAATTACAACATTCAACTGTTTTTTTTTTAATTTGTTTTTTTTACAGTAATCAAAATTATTCTGATGAAAATAGACCCACCTTGTCTGTAGATCAAGATTCGTCCACTATCTGTGAGCGCCGCGAGCTGATTGGTTCCCTGAGGCTGACACAGGAACGTCACCTGGTTGACCGGCGAGCCGACCTGCAGCTCGAGTGAACACATGGGAGGAGGGACCACGCTCTGCCTGAAGGTCGTCACCAGGATTTTATCTGCGAGAGTTCAGACCAGGAATTAACGTCGCGTTAGAATAACTCGGGCGTCCTCTCGTCTCGTCGTGCCCCCCCGTCAGATCCCCCCCCTCACCTCCGTCGATCACGGCCACGTTGGCGTTGTCGCCGGCGTCCACTCCGGGGCTGCGCTCGGTCGCCCAGCCCCAGTCGTAGGTGGTGGCGGTCCAGCCGCGGGTCACCGCGTGGAGCCGTAGGGGGCGCTCGGGGTCCCAGCAGACGCACACCGGAGCCTTCTGGGGGTCTCGGCCGAAGTTCAGGCTCTGCTTCAGGTACCAGTGGTAGTTCCCCACCGTCCACAGCTGGACTGCAGAGACGATAACGATAATCATTCACAGGAGTAGAAGGACGAATCGTCTGTTGCGCAAAAATGTCTGCAGCTTTCTTGTTCATCACCACGAGGCACCGCGGCGAATGTTTATTTGTGTTTGTCTGAACTCACTGCAGCTGTTGACGCGTCCGTCCTCCCCAGCTGCCGTGTCCTCCGACCAGACGGCTAAAACGGTGGAGTCGCTGTTCCACAGCAGCTCCTTCACCTAAAAACACACGCGGGTGGAGTAGTCCTTTAACACTTTCCTTTTAGAAACTCAGGACGCTCATAATCACAGTGAGAAAGTATTCTTCTTATTTTAATAATAAACTCGAAACTGGCCTTGACTCGGTCTGCGCCGAAGGGCAGAGTGAAGTCTCCGTGCAGCAGTCCGTTCTTCTCCATGAACACCACGCTGTGTTTGTTGGGATGACGCCGGGTGCTCGCGATCAGGCTCCCCGAAGGTCTGAAACGACAGCAACGAGATTCAGATTCGGCTTCTCGTGTCGCGGGAAAACTGCTGATGCTGCTTGTTTTTTGTTTTTAAAACTAAAATCAAACAAACTGATTTTAATGGATTAAAAAAAAAATAAAGTTGTCGTTTCAAAGAGCTTCTTACTTCCAGCAGAGCGTCTGCTCCAGGCCGTTGACGGGCTCGCTGGTGGCCTGCAGGACGCCCTCTCTGTTCCACACCCGAACCTTCCTGGCTCTGGTCTGAGGGCAGATGGCGCTGATGGCGAACAGCTGACCGTCGCCTCTCCACGTCACCCGCGGCCGGCGGTCGTCCCAGGACACGGCCGGCTGCACTTCCTGCGGATTCACGTTTTGTACACACTTCTGAATGTGTTCATATTTGACGCAAACTTTTCTTCGTTTTTCTAAAATAAAAGAAGATCCGATTGTTTTGAGTGAACAGAAACCGACCTGGACTCTCCTCTGTGCTGCCTGTTTCCCTTCTGAGCCGTGAAACTGAGTCTCCTTCTTCCCCCAGCCGACTGTGATGAACTTCCCTGCAAAAGTCAGCGATGTAGATCGACACATTTCAGGAAGTGCTAAAACAATCATGTTGGAAAAATTACTCAGAGGCTCGGTTCAAAATCAAACACATCGGACATTAATTCTTGCAAGAAGGAGCAACTACATGCACCCTCAAAGAGAGGTGTCCAGCAATGCTCCCCCCAGCAATGCTCCACGTCACTCCTCCATAAGGCAGCTTTTATACAGTGTGACAAACAGTAGACAGTCACCCCCATTCCCTTTGTATCTGCTTTCGTATGGTAATACTGAGTTGGTTGCAGGTCACAAGATAAGGACACGGGGGAGTCGTCAATTAGATGCGGAAAGTAAAACAAGAAGGAATCACTTGCAAATAAGACAGAAAACAAAAGAGACTTTCCGGAGCCACAATGCAAACAAGAGGAAGAGACTAATCTTTTTTTCCATCAAATCATTAGACAAAAAAAACTATATATATATGTATATATATTTTTACACTTAATAAATAATTTATTGCACTTCAGTTGGGTCCTGAATCTGAAATCTGAACATCTGGAGCCCAACGTACCTTCACCGAAATCGTCCTGGTGGATTCTGACCTCGGTGATCGGCTCGAAGTCTTTGGTCATCATGATGATCGTCTCCTGACCTGGGAACACAAGTTATGATGTCACTCATCTGTAACGCTGCGAAATATGTCTACGCAGTGAACATCTGATCTGTCGTCACGGTTACAGATGTCCATCTAAAGCCACGCAGCGTGTCGACCGAACTCATTTTTATTCGTCTATCTTCAAAGAAATTTGAAACTTTTCTTCTTCTTCTTCTTTTAAAGAGTTTTCCAAACTAAGAAATGACGCCGAAGACTTAAGTTGGATGGATGGAAGATGTTTTTAGACACACTGACCGGTCGTGAGAGTGACGAGCTCTCCATCGGGACTCCAGCTCATCGAGGTGAGACCGCTGTCGACGTTGCCAACACACTCCAACTGTTGGAACACAACGCTCATTAAAAAAACACACACACACAAAAAAAAACGCATTTTCTTTCACTTTATTCCGACCTTAACTTGAAAAAAGCTAAAACCTGAAAATAAAAACTCTCCAACTTCTCAGTCCTTCCAAACCTTGCAGGTGTTGAGGTTGAAGAGAACGACGTCGCCGCCCGCCGTGGCCAAACACGCGGACTGAAGTTCGGCCAGGTCCTGCAGCCCGACCACCACCCCGCCGCCGTCCTCGGGGAGGAAACCGTCCGCTGTCAGCGAGGCTTCGCTGACGACCTGCAGAAGAAAGACGTGGAAGGTAAGTCGATGGTGAGTGAATAAAACTTTAAAAAAAAAACCTGAGCATCGACGACTTCGGCACAATATATTTTCCCACCCATCGGCCGGCGATGACACCCCCCCCCCCCGCCCGCCCCATCAGTCAACAGCTCACCTGGCGAGTCCGGGGGTCGTACTCTGTGATGGAGAACTGAGAAGCGATCAGCAGCGAGCCGGTGTCGGCCCGCACGGAGAAACACCGCGGGGAGCCCGGAGCCTGCAGCTCGGCGCTCCGGAGGCTCTTCAGCAGCTTCAGATTCCTCATCTCGCCTCGGGAGGCTGAAGAAGACCTGGAACGGACAGGATATCCAACGCGGCCAGTCAGGAAACGATCCAGATGTTCTTCTCGTGATGGACGTGGTTTGGAAACACGTCTTCGGGTGAACTTGGTGACATGAAACGAGCAGAAAATGTCTCCACCAACGTAAAACAAACTACAGTTACAGGTTTTTTTTCCCCTCGAGTGAAATATATTCTTTTGAGTGCCAATAAACATTCCTAAATTATTATTATTATTATACCATTCGCATATGTTGAGACACAATAACTAAACGCACCAGCTGTTCAATTCACTTAAATATCAATGATTTCTTTTTTTTTTTTTTGTAATTTCTCATTCAGCTTCAATACTTTCAGTTTTTGCAAAATATTGTATATTCTCTCTGATGCGACTTCAAGAGTCTGGCAACGAAGTGCAAACACAATTTGATATATTTTCTCAAGATATCCGATCACAAGTGTCCTCCGAACCGCCTCCTGCTGTTTGTGTGCAGGACATCAGTAACTAAATCGAAACCGTGAAAAAGCATAACGTAACGGAAAAAAAAAAAAAAGCCTTTTAAACGTGCTTTAACATGTTAATTACCTGGTTTGGTTGCAGGTTTTAGACGAAACTGAAGGTTATAAAGACTCAAATACAGGGTGTCCGAAAATGGAACTGGATGTGATAGCTTAGCTTTAAACTGGAAGAAGCGACGTGATATTTATCTGCAAAATCAGAAAACGGAAGCTTCGACATTTGATACAATCACCGGGAAACTGTGAAAAACCCACCGTTAAGACACAAGCTGAAGAAATGATCCGTTTTAAATGTCCAACATCAACACCACAACAACACGCATGTGGCACTGTAAATACTTGTTACCTTTGACCTACGGCGTAGTTACATGAGGGATAACAGCGGTGCTGCCCCCTGGTGACGTGGAGTACATGTACAGCCAGTAGGTATTTACTTTTTATTATTAGTTTATTATTATACAGTAACGGGGTAAATTGACATTATATCTAAAACAAATTATATAATATTCAAATGTGCAGATATTTGAATGCTCTGAAAATAATGCAAGGTGCAATGGATGTGTTTACTTAATCAGGATGTCGTGATTATGATCTAAATCTTAGATTAATTGCCAATTCCATTCACACAAAATAAAAACCCGAAAACTGTCTTTCTCTCTGATCTTCATCTGTAGGAAAATATCAACAGGATTTATAAGAGTAATAGTTATAACTACTTGAACGTGTTTCTTTACACCTTTCCCAAGACACTTATTATTCTAGGCATGAACAGCCATGTCGTTATGATGACTTTAAGGCAACAAAACAATAAATATAAACATGAAATAGATATACACTGCTCAAAAAAATAAAGGGAACACTTAAACAACACATCCTAGATCTCAATGAATTAAATATTCCAGTTGAATTGAGTTACATCTTGTTGTTTAAGTATTTAAGTGTTCCCTTTATTTTTTTTTTAGCAGTGTATATTTTTTTTAATAGAATGTCTTTATCTGAAAAGTAAGTAGTGTCTAAAACTAATAAATCAATACAGTAAAGTCAAAATGTGCAATATTTCTCTCTGAAATGGAGTTGAGTAGGAATCTGAATTTGCAATAAAAAGGAAACCTACAAACTGAGCTTACAGTAAAACTTTTTTATGGTAAAATCATATGAGACAACAAGTATTATTCATTCATCATGAGTTTCTCAGTTGTGTCTATTTATGTCTGTCTGGTTTTTTTTGCACGCTGAGAGAGACAGTCTCCAACCGGTCAAATAGTCTATCGGCTTTTACTCTGAAAAGAAAACGGATGTTCACCGGGTTTTTTTTTTTATCATGCTTTTATTTTGTAACGCAAGTGACCGGATGTTCTATTTGTTTGTTCGCGTCGACACTTAAACGGCTTTCTGATTGACAACAGGTGAGCGGGAGTTCAGGGTGAGGACACCTCCACAGGACCACACGATCAGAAAATCACGACGAGAGGACGGCTGCCATGAAGGTAAACGTCTTATTTATTTGTCTCGCATCTCTTTGCCGCCCTCGGTTTTGTTGTTGTTGTTGTTGTTTGTTTTTATCTAAAACGCAAGGCAAGCCGACGGACCGCATTGCTCACTCCTCCTTCACAACCTTAAACCAGACGTTGCTTGGTTTCTATTTGAAGCTTCATTTCTCGCTTCTCGTCGTGTTTGCTGGTGATATCTTTTCATTTACGAGTCATGTCGGTGTTGTGCTTCAAGAGAAACGGTCAAAAAAAAAACAAAGTATCGTGTTGTTTGGTTGCCTCCCCCCCCCACCTCCTCCCTCCCCCATCATCTCCCCCATCCTCCCCCGTCCTCCCCCGTCTCCTCTTCACCGGGCTGTTGGCATTTAAAAAAAAACCCAAACAAACACTACGTTAAAGAACCAGAGCAATTTTAAATACAACAATTTCATGGCTGCACCTTTTTAATTTATAACGGGAATAAAAACCAAAAATCCACCTGTTGTACGTGGAGCTCAGTTTATATGAAATAAATGCACATATTTATATATATACTTGAAATAAGAATGACAGAAATGTCACTTTCATTTCCACAATCTATGTAATTTTTCTGTTGCATGTCGTATTCATGTCTATTTAGATCTCTACTTAACATCATGTGTGACCAATTAAATCAACGTTTCTGTCTGATTTAAAGTAAATTACACAGGAAGTTTAAACAGAAATATTTGTCTGTCTGAATTAGTTTTTTTTGTGTGTGTGTTCTCCAGGAATGAAGAAGCTGACCAAGATGTTTCCATCTTCTTTTTCTGCTGTTTCTTGTGTCGCGTGAAGGTAATACTGCGATTTATAATGCTTTATCTTTATTATTATTTTGTGTAAAGCCGTAGCGGACGAAGCCCGTTCAAGAAAATATACCAAATAGTCAAAGCGGCTTGCGAGTCCGTGATGTAAAGTAGATTTTTAAAACTCAACCAAGCCTAATAAAACAACAGAAATCTCCTTTTAAATAGTTCTCCACCCGTTGCGTTGTAGTTTTGCTGAATTAACAGACTTTGACAGGAAGTTTGTTTTAATGCTGAGTGAGCAGACCGTTCTGGGAACATCAACCACTTCCGCTTTCAGCTCCAGCTGATCGTGGTATAGGAAAACAAAAACCTCAGTGTGTTTTATTTTTAACAGACTTTAATAGACAGTTCAGTCAATCACAACGTTGTCCTGATGCAGGATTAAAGTGTTTTTTCTTTTTTCCCCCCCCAAGAGGAGCCTGCTCCAGCAGTAACCTGATTCGATCTGCAGTAGGTCATGCGGTTTACGACCTCGAGCAGTTATTAGATTCACCATTTTCGATCCCACGGGTTTCCAAAGTGGCCCATTTCCGACCCTTTTATTACGTTACTGACACGAAAGACGGGACAATTTTGGTTTTTTTGGTTTTTTTAGCGCTCTGCCGAAGTTTTAAGTTAAGCTTTCTAAGAATTTCACGGCTACATATCTGAGCTGTGATGTCATTTTGCCAAGTCAAGCCGGTGAGAGAAGTCCGGCCTCGCCGCATTCCTCCCTCACATACCGATCTGATAAACCAGACGAGCTGCTCGCCTCCCTCGTCCGGACCGCGGTTCTGAATACCGACATTGTCTCCGGCCGGCTTCACGCCAACATCTTATTCTAATTATTCTCCGGGTCTCCGCGGCGCACGGACACCAGTTGGTGCGTTTGGTTCCCTGAAAGAAGAACAAATAAGACAACAACAAAAAAATAAAACACTTCAAATGCTGCGCCTATAAAACCGAATATTCTTTTAGTCGTAGAACAAGTCAAGTTTTCTTCTTCTTCTTCTATTAAATCATCTGAATGAAGTTGTGATTGCGTCCTGCCTGCTCCGTCGGTACCAAACCTCCACCCCGGTGCTTGTTTGGGGGATTTGCAGCGACGTCGACTGTCTGCACGTAATCAAACAACAGTTGTTGTTTTTTATATATATGTTGAAATAAAAACCTGCTTTAGGACGATAAGACTTGATGTCGAGGATGAAAACCCCCCTCGGACTTTGGTAATCTCTTGATTGATTTATTTTTCATCTGGCAAACACCAGCAGGTCAAAGTTCTCTCTTTTATTATGTTTGGCACAAACGTCCCGGCAGACATTCACGGTTCCTCGATGCTAACGTTTGATTAGGTTGAATTATTATTATTATTTTTTTTATGCTTTTAGCATCGCCAATGAAATTCTGTCATCCTCCATTTAACTTTAAGCGTCGATATTTCAATTTGGGGTGATGCTGTATTAAAATGAATGCATCAGCTTTATGTTTCTGGCTACGTGGACATGACAACTTAACTTTAATTTAAAATCCCTTTACTAGTAATCAGCGGTTGCTCAGTGGGCATAACTTAATATTAAATAAAGATGATCGCATGAGCTTTATGTCTTCTGCTCTGCCGTGGACTCCCCAGACGTTCAACACGGTCCTCTCCTTAACTTTAATTTGAATTCCTTTGCGCTAACCAGTGAGCGCTCGGTGGACACGCCCCCGCTTTAATTATTTGTTTGATCGTTTTGACGTAAAGTTGAGACGCAACTCTGCGTAAATCTTTTCTCGCTGGCTGAAACCAATCCTGAAGGAATGAGGTGTAAATCTTCTTTCTTTGCTACCGTCTGCCAGGAAATCCGGACAATCCCTTTGCGATTGGAAAGAGGATGGGACGTCCCACCGTGCTTTTGTTTCCCGGGGGAGGAAAACTTCAATCACTTCAGTGCTCCGTTCTCATTGGTCCGTCCACCGTTTGATGAAGCCTCTCGAGGTGTCGCTCCGATTGGTCCGTCGGTCCACGGTGAAGACTCGCCAGCCAATCGGCCTCCGTCTGGGTGAGTTCCACTTCCTCTTCCCACCAGCTGCTGCAGTCAATCAGCTTATTCAGCAGCTAGTGTGTGTGTGTGTGTGTGTGGCCACCCTCTCCCCTCCTTTGCCCTCCCCTCTTTTTCCTCTACAAAACAGCCATCCCACCCTCCTTTCCACTCCCATCCCCCCTTTCCTCACACACTTATACTCTTGTGTGTCTCTCTCACACACACACACACACACACACACACACACACACACACACACACACACACACACAAACACACTCCTGCCACATGAGGCCCAGCAGCAGCAGCCTGGTGTGTGTGAGTCACCGGAGAAAGTTACACCAGTGTGTGTGTGTGTGTGTGTGTGTGTGTGTGTGTGTGTGTGTGTTTTCCATGCAGCAGCGTCTCCTCTGCAGCAGATTTTGCTTCAGTCGGGTCGCAGCACAAGAAGCCAGACAGAGGAGAGCTCGAGGTTCACCGCAGCTGAATTCAGGATCCTGCGCGAGGTAACGACTGCCTCATCTAAATGTTTTTTTAATGCTCCTCTGTCACTCCGACTCGGTGTTGTTGTTGTTGTTGTTGTCAGGGTTGCGGTGACTTTGCACTAGTTGTGATTCAGCTCGTGAGCTGCTGAGGTTTCTGCTTGCAGCTCTGACACCGTTGTTTTGAGATGGATAGTTTTTGTGCGATGTTTGTGACTTAGATTTGTCTGTTCTCTGATGTGTTTATGGGCCATAGTTAGTCATTTCTTTAGAGTTTATTAATCGCACCTAATACGTGATTTTCTGTAGCAATACTTTACATTTAGAGTTTTTAAAACCTGCTTTTTCTATTAAAAACTGAAGTTTTCAAATGTGAAATTCTGTCTGAATACCAGCAGTGTTTTCAGTGACTCAACCAGGTGTGTGATGCCAGATGTTTGGTAGAGTTTGTGATTGTTGGTGCACTCTGGTTTCTGTCAGGTTGTCAAGCTTGTAAATCTCAATAATCTCCAACTCTGGGTCGCCACATGCTGCGAAAAAAACAACCTCAACCTTTTGTTAGAAGGAAGGTTTTTAGTTACGATCAGACCAAACTAAATGAACACAGTCACTGTAATCTACTTTAATACTGACCGTCGGTGGACATCTGAAAATATGATGCAGTCCTGTGGTGTCCAGAAAATATTATCAACAAATTTAAAAACATGGCAAACACTTAAAGGTTTTGCAAACACGCAACATCTTTTCATATATACTCAATGGCCAGTTTATTAGGTACACCGAGCTAAAACTACTAAAATGATTGAAATTTGAAATATCAAGCAGCGCCTCAAATACAAATTCAGACTTTAAGAGCTACACAAGGTGTTGTTGTCATGTCGACCTCGGTGCATTTACCCTGTTTGTCTCAGTTACAGCTGTGAATATCAAAACATTTCAGCACAGACGAAAATATCTCCATAGAAGCGAGTGTCAAAAAGCACAAACAGAAGTTGTCACAAAATGTGCAAACGCGTGTGAAACTCTGCGTACGTGCTCGTTGGTCAGATCAGGTTTGATATTATTGCAGGAACTTATCAGTTCATCTGGTGTGGACAGCAACAGGACTTCACATCGAAGTCAAACAGACAGTGAAAGACAAACGGCAGAGCTGAGGACAGACCTCAGCAGCTGCAACTTTAATAATGAAGCGGTGCAACGTGTCATCGGATAGTTGGACCCAACAAAAACATCACCTACAAAAGCACTATGAAATATTCTCACCACAAAATGTCTTGTTTGTGGTATGAGGCGTGAAACCCGGGCATTACAACTGATATAAATAACACGATGGACTCAGGACGCACTGAAGAAACTCTGAGCCTGTTGTGATGAGTAACTCCTCGCACACACGCATTATAATTAAATCACCGAGTCAAAAATACATTTGTCATCAGAGTCGATTCCTTTAAAGCCACAGAAGGCTCAACCGTGTACCGGCTAATCGTCACAGCGGCAGTCTGTCGGTAAGCAGCTTGCCAGCCTCCCGGTGGGCCGACACGTGGCCTTCCAGCTCAGAGGGTCCACAACAATGCATCTCCCCTCTCTGAGTGTTAGTGTGATGTAAGCAATATAAACAAAGCCATCACATCTGCTGCTTTATGCGGTTATAAAGACCGTGTTAACACGAGGGGTAATCCACAACATGTTTTTCTTCTTTCTTTTTCTTTTGGCTTTTAAAAGAAGCACCCGTTGTTGTTGTTTTTTTTTATTTTATTGTCCGTCTCTAAAACGAAACATTAAATCAAATGCAGGAATGAAACGTCAGTCTGTACATTCCTGGAGTTTTTCTGTGAGAGATTCCTCATCTGTCTACAGATGTTTAAAGAATTTTTTCTCCTTCCTGAGTTTCTTGACTTTACTCACATTTGTGGTCTGAATAACAGATGTTGTAAACTGTCCTTTTAAACGAAAATTGTCTGCTAGTTCAAAAATTGTTTTATGATCTGGGTTACACCGAACAGAACCGATATCCAGATGTTGGTCCTGATAGAGGTGCAACTTTTGACATGTCCTCTTTAGACAACACAGCTGAGCAAATACAAGATGGACTCTTACAGCGAGGGCTTCCACTGCTGCATCCCAGTTCGGCCTCTCGCATGTTTTCATTACATTCAAATCATAACTCTAAGCCAATGTTTTTCCAAAAGATAAACTACTACTTCAGTTTTGGGGTATTTCTTTTTGAATCCTCAACAACTTTTTTAACTGCTTTAATAATCTGCCCAATTTAAAAAAAAAAAAAAAAAAAGTTTAGTAAATTACAACTGTTTCCTGATCCCAAAAAGGAAAAACCAGAAATGACGCACCTGTTTAATCATGACGAACAACACGAGCCCAATATGAATGTATAATCCCAAACAAAACTTAAGAAAAACGATATAACACTAATACGGACAAATATGTCTTGTGATCAAAGATATATTGATTTAGAAACACAAGTCAAGTCAACAACAACGAATCAATAAATCAAATATGTGTTCTTGCACTGTTGCTGCTCAGTCATGCTGAAACCAGTCAATACAAATGACATCTGCGTCCTCCAGTGTCCCCGTCCATCCAGTGTGGTCCATCTGGTCTACTGTTGGGATGCGAAGTCGTGACACCACGCAGCTGTTGCCGCTCACAGTTAAAACTCAGATGATCAATAATGTAAGATTTTAGATTTTAAGACTGGAACGGTTTCAAGACAGAAAAAAAAAACTCCTCCAAATGACAAACAAATGGGTTTAAGGGAAACCTTTTCCCCTCCAAAAATTCTGTTAAATGTCACTGAAATGATTTCATCAATTGGAAAGATGTCAATGAAGATGCTATTACAAATGAAGAGATACTTGTTAGAACCAAAAAAAGGTTTTAAACATGAAAAAAAACCAACAGTGTTTCTCTTGGACAGTGATCTCCAGCATGGAGGTGCCGAGGAGGCCGCAGCCCTCCTTCACCCTGACTCTCCCTAAAGCGGCCTCGACCGCTCCGTCGCCCGCGGGAGCCGTCGAGAAGGTCGCCAAGAAAGCTCCGGCGGAGGAGGACGATCAAGTCGGAGAAGAGACTGAGACGTCCGGGTCGGATGTGTCCGTGATCGCGGAGCCGCCGGCCGACTCCTCAGAACTCTCGGATACAAAAGCCGTACCGGCCATCTCCAGACTTTCCTCCCAGGACAGTTTCTCGGAGGAGAGGTCGGTGTCGGAGGAGGAGAGGTCGGTGTCGGCCGAGGAGGAGGCCGAGGAGGCCCGGAAGAAGTGTGAAAAGGAGGAAGCCGCGGCTAAAGAGAGAGCAGCCCACAGACAGCAGCTGGCGATAGAGGAGCTGGTCCACTCGGAGAGGAACTACCTCCGACTGCTGCAGCTCAGCACGGTGACCATCAGGAACAACCTGCAGCAACTACAGGTACCAACCAACCATGGACACTTGTGGAATTACCTTGGTGTGTGTGTGTAGCGCAAACAATGATTCTGGACAGACATGTTTTTCTATGGCATTGCATGCAAATGTGTAAAATAAGATGAAAGATGGCGGTGAATCGGAGATACGTGTGAATGAATATGATGGACGAAGGACGGACGGAGAGAAGCAGCAGCGCGAAGGAGGGCCGAGCAGAGAAAAGCAGAATAAATGGGAATGAATAGTGGCATTGTGAGGCAGAAAAGTTGCTGGATTGTTTTCAGTGTTAATGTGCAGATTGTTCCGTCTCCCACCAGTTAGTGTGCCCACTGTTGTCTCATTAGAATAAAATGGAGGAGAACAAAATGGATGTTCATCAGCTGCATTAGCATTTGTTTTCTGTTTTAAAATAAAGGAGTAGCTAGCAGAAACACATACATAGCTAACTTTGTGCTATGCACTGCGATAAACCTCAAACTTGGCATTAAGTGATGACTATGGAAAAAATGTGCAATGTTATGTAGGCTTTATCATGTTTTTATGTATTTGGACGCATTTCCAAAGTTGCTTTTTGTTGGTTACCTTTCCAGTTGATCAACTATATTTTGTTTAATTTTAAATGACCTACTATACCGCCACAGGGCTCTACATAAAAGGGCTGGATTGATTGATTGATTGATTGATTGATTGATTGATTGATTGATTGATTGATTATATTCAGGCAAGGTGGTTGAATATGATCAAATTGTTCTCACCAGTACTCAGTCACAGAAGAACCCACTGCACGAGAGACTGCATATTCTTTTTTAATAAGGGTTAATAATTGTGCCATATCTGACCCACATATTCTCCATCCAGTCTACATTTGGACAGTAAATTCCTGCAGGACAGAAAAATGAATTTGCTTTTGTCTGTTGTTTTCCATCTCCATGCCCACCACAGCCTCCTCTAGCCAACCTGGACAGCATATTCCTCTACATAGAGGAGGTGATCGATGTGTCGAGCCGTCTCCTCAGCCTGTTGGACCAGAAGCAGGTTCAGTCCGGAGACCCGGACTTCCTGGAGACGCTGTGTAAGGGTCGACGCTTTCCTATTTCTTCAGTGTCTAATCCCCCAAAACTCTATTTGATGACACGAGTCTGTTCACGTTTCCAACAGGTCGGTTTCAGATCAGTTTTCTGTTTCTAGATCAGTTTTGGGTTTTTTTCTCGATCCCCATTCGTTGACAGGAAACAATTCACGTTCAACAACCTTTTGTTTGTTGGATTTGTGGCTTTTCACGTTCATGTGAGAAGTTCAGTCGAGGCAAGATCCACATAGGAGAGTTCATTCTTAAGGCTCTATACCCAGAAATATCTGCTATACTGTTTTGCCGTATTTACATGTGTTACAGCCACTTGAGAGGCCACAATATTATTTTTGGATTATTTTTATTGTTACATTATTTACAACAAAGTTAAAGAGTAAAATAATGTGTTCACCTCACGAGCAATCTTCTCAAATGTTTTTAAAAACAACACCCACTGTTCTCCCTGTAAGATGGTGAAAATAAAGGATGTTTTTAATAATAAACTTTATTTGTATAGCACCTTTCATATAAGAAATGCAGCTCAAAGTGCTTCACAGCAAGATAATTACATGTAGTGTTTCACATAGAAACAGATATAAAGGAACATTTAGAAATATAGAAAAGAAATTAGATAAAATGCATAAGAAACATAAAATGTCAGGACATGTCGAGACGTGTCTCTTCTGAGGACAAACATTCATAGTTTCTCAGCAGGAAGGCTGTTGATTAAATTTGCTTGTTGGCTGTGCCCACAATTAAATGGACAACAAGAGAGGGCTGTTTTATACACACAGTCTATCACAGTCATCATCGAAATTGTGTTTCACATGAGCTGTCTTTCTCGCACGTATTAATAATTCAAATAGATGCAGAGAACAGGTCACTCAATAAGAATTAATCTATAATTTATGATTATTTGTCGGTATTTAATGTTGTTCCTGCATGTAAAGAAGTAAAATCGATATTTCTTGCCTTCTGACAGGTGATTCGTTCCTCAGCCTGTCCTCGGACATCGAAGCCGCCTACAAGGAATACTTGGCCAACTACAATCACGTCACGGTGGTGGAGAACAGCTACAAGCAGAAGGAGGCCCTCTGGAATGAGATCGTCAGAGTCATCAAGGCCTCCGCGTGGGTTCATTTATCATCTTTCACATTGGAACAGAAAGCGAACTGGATAAACTGCAGAAACAACATGTTACTTTCACTTCCCTCCAGGCCTGAAGTCAACGCCACCTCTCTGAGTTTCTTCTTGGTGATGCCGGTGCAGCGGATCGCCCGCTACCCGCTCCTCCTGCAGACCATCCAGAAACACACGGAGCCGACTCACCCGGCGTACCCGCTGCTGGAGCAGACCGCTCACACCTCCATCGCTCTGAACTGTCGCATCAACGAGTACAAGCGCTTCAGAGAAGTCGGTAAGACGGGTTTTCTGCCGTGACGTTAACTCGCAGTGGCGACATCAGAGGGGGGAGAGCTGTGACAAAAGAAGCTCCGCTGTAAAGTCGATAAAATCTTCTTGTGTTACAGCTGACAAATACAAGAAGACGGAAACCCTGACCATCAAGGACAAGATCAACCGCCTGAACAGCCACAGCATCGCCAAGAAGACGGCGAGACTCAGCCAGCAGATCAAACACGAGACCGGGATAGCAGCTAAGGTAGGACGCTGTCCTGTAACCCTGTGAGATCACCGGCCGGGTTAGGTGGACCTAACGCTCCACAAGACACCAAGCAACACATTTATAGTGACGTTTCAGGGTGAAGCAACCTCTGTCAATAAAACCTCCTTCAGCTGCACCTCCGTAATCAATGATTAACCAGCAGAGAGAGAGACAGCGTTGTGATCTGTTCACTCTGCTACACCGAAGCACGGCTACAGTCTGATGAGGTCTTCCAGGTCTGATCAAAGACGTCCAGTCCGTCCTTCCACGTCTCCCGTAGCTTCCATCTTTTACTTCAGTCATATTTAGGCCTGATTTGCGTGTAGTCGAGATATAAAACAATCTGACTTTGCATTCATTTTACATATTTAAAGCCATTTGTTTGTACTTAAACATTTTTGCGGGGTGTCACAGCTGGTGGACGAGGAGTTTGACGCCCTGGAAGGTTTCTTTTACGTCCTGGAGAACGGGATCCTGGAGCTTCTGGAGAACGTGGAGACGTACCTGCACCACCTACAGGTACGCTGCAAAA
Organism: Embiotoca jacksoni; assembly: GCF_022577435.1. Lineage (NCBI taxonomy): Eukaryota > Metazoa > Chordata > Actinopteri > Embiotocidae > Embiotoca > Embiotoca jacksoni. The sequence goes on from NW_027185398.1 coordinate 1,442,345, forward strand.
CATCCCGGGTTTATTTACCGGTAACGATTTGCTGTTTGCGAGTTTAAACCTAACACTGTTATTTCTATTAAATATAACTAAATTAAAGAGGAAAAGAGAGCGTTAGACCTGTCGAGTGTTAAATGAAACGGCGGCTTTGACCTTTTTGTTTTTGATAAGAAGAATCGTAACGTTTTGGCTCCAGACGCCTAAAGATGGGAATTCGAGGCTTTGCGCAATTCCTGGTTTGAATCTTTGGTATAATAAACATCTCTGTCAGGAATTATTTGCCCGTGTTTAATGCGTAAAACCCCAGATGGCCTGAGAAACATGAATGTAACGTGTGTTTTTCTTTTTCAAGTAGCGTCTGTTGCGAACAGAATATTGAAACCTATCAGTGTTTAATTTGCCACATACACTAAATAAAAAAAAATAAAAAAAACCATCCAATCTGCGAGACATGTGGTCGTGTCTGGAGTTCATTTTCTTCATGTACCTATACGTGTCAGCATTTTCCACTCATTTAATCTTTAATATTCACTGTAAGTACAACCAACAATTTGCCAGATCCGCAGTCGTATACTTAAATGTCTTAAATGACGGATGAACAGCACATCTGATTCATTCCTCCCGTCTATGACTGATGTCTTTCCAGTCGCTGGTGGAGAAGTGGAACATAACTGGATATTTATTTCTGAACATGTCATATGTTTATGAGTCACACTGTGTAAACTCAGGAGCTCCTTTAAGTCCCTGAAGTTAAACACATGAATTTCCATGTAACTTTCTGCCCTAAAATTATTCTCCAAGCTGGTTTTCTCCTTTTTTTTTTTTTTGCATTTTCCTTCTTTTTCTTTCTTTCTCGGTCGTTGATCAAAATGAACCGTCGCAGCCTGCTCACGTTTTGACCGTGTGATACTCGGCTCTTTGTCGTTGGTCTGTAGGGGTTCCTGGCCTGCAAGACGGAGGAGTTTGACTTGGATATGGATGGAGAGAAGGCGCCTATCTGCTACAAGGAGATCACTACTGCTCTCAGACAGTGGATCCTTCCTACATTTGTGAGTCATCATTATGCGCAATCCACAAATGCTCTCAAAAATCATTACAACCAAAAACAATGTCAACAATAAAAACCCCACCTGTCAGAAATGATGAATACGTTAAACGCATCGGTTTTGTAATGCTGGGCTTCCATGATCACGTGATCCTCTTCCTTCCTCCATCCAGGAGAAGAGGATGAGGACGCTGATCCACAAGCCGCTGTGTGCCCTCCGCGACCTCCTGGTGGGCCCGAGGAACCTGATCAGAAAGAGACTGGACAAGCTGCTCGACTACGAACTGCTGGAAGCCAAATCCAACCTGAGCTACGAGGAGCAGGCGGTGGTGAGCACCTACAGGTACAGAGAGATTTAAAACTACAGGCAGGACTGTCGTTGGATGGGTTGGAAAGGCTGGGGTAATAATTAAAGGGCTGCTTGTTTGAGATTTTAAGAGTATGGACTCGACAAAACACTGAATCCAAATCTAATACTCCATAAATTCAACTGGGATATAAGAGACATGACAAAAGGCAGTTCCAATATTGGGGAAACAAGGTAGAAATGTTGTCACATACAGTAAATACATCTAAATTAGTGGTTCTGACATGAAGAAAAACAACTTCTGGTGGTGGTGGACACTAAATTCAGGCTGCTAAGAACAAACTGTTGATATTGAGATGATCACCAGAAACAGCTTCTTTTTTCCTTCTTTTTTTTTAGCTTTGTTGTATTGAGGCATCTTTGTGTTATTTATGTAACTAGAATTTCTACAGATATTTAAAACGGCAGAGTTATTGCCAGGCAAGAAGTTTTGTTGTAGTTTCAGGATTTGGGTTTTTACTTTAATCCAGCAGACAAGATTTGATCATTTACTAGTTTTACCGAGCAGTTTAGATTGACTGAGCTCGGCCTCCATTTTGAATTGAGAACATCTGGTCTCCTCTCTTGTCAGGACGATCAACACGTTGCTCCTGAACGAGCTCCCTCAGTTCAACGGTCTGGCTCTGCAGATGATCTGGAGCATGTTGGGGACGTTCAGCTGTCTGCATAAAGACCTCTCCTCCGACATGGAGCAGCTGTTTCAGAGCTTCGCACAACAGGTACGACCTCACAATAAGCCGAAGCAGAAGATGAGTTTCCATAGCAGGTTGTGATAAATGTGTCTTGTTTCCTTTCTCTTCATCCGTCTCCTTCCAGCTCCCTCACAGCTCTTTCCACCCCGGTGCATTCTGGGAGTGGGCGGAGTCTGCCGTGCTGGAAGGTGCCAGGAGGCTGCAGACTTTATGTCAAAGCGTGGAGGACACACTCAACGCACCGGTCGTCCAGGTTGGACTTGAGAGAGTGTTGTTTTTTTACTTTGTGGTTTTTCTGGGTTGTTGTCCAGGAACACTGGGAAGAACTTGTGTGTTTTGTTTCAATAATTTAGTTCAAATTTTTTATAAAACTCAGGTTAACTACAAATACAAGGTTTCTAAAATGATAATATGCTGTCCAACAGACCGTAAATTCACAAACACATTAACACGACAGTCAGAAAAACAAGCTCAGTCACATTTCTTTTCTTTTTTTTCTGCCTCAGATTAGAGCGCAGAGCAAATTTGAGCTATTTGTCATTGACACGTCCAGAAAAAAAATACGTTTACACGAGTTCTCCAACACGCAGTTGTTCCAAGCAGTGAAGAGGAAAAATGTCAAAGTAGAAACACGTCCTGCATAACAGCAGTCTAAAAATAGACACAGATTTTATTACCCAGCTCACATCACTTCATGTACGCTTTAAATTGGAATATTTAATAGACAAAAAGCCAGAAATTACTAGTGACAATTTGGACTTAATCATTGTTATAAAAATACCTCAAAGACTCATTTTCTTCTGGTTTTTACTCTCCTAATGTAACTTGACAATATGCAAAAATATAATACAGCTCCAGGTGTTTTCCATTTGTTTGTTGTTGCGTCTGGAGTGTGTGAGCAGTGATGAGTGTTTGTGTTTACGATTTGGCATTTAAAATAAAAAAAATCCTTTTGACATGTGTCACTGCTGCTCGTATTTCCTGTTTTACCGCATGTCGTGTGCCTTTAAAGTGGGTCACACTGACATTCAAACTCGCCAGGCAACTTTCATAAATCCTCCACTGACGTGTTGTTTGAGGTTACAGTGATCACTGAGGAATTTACCGACTCGTTGTGTCATTACAAATCAGTCATCAGTGACGAGATACAGAATGTGCTTCTGCAACTTTCTTGATGACTTCCCAGCTTATTGTATTTAACCTTATGTTTCCCCGTTCCTTGTGATTTTTGTTCCTCCGTCAGCCTCTGAGCCCGTCGTCTCAGCGCCGCCTGAAGCAGCTGATGGACAAGCACGGTTCTGGAAAGATCTACCAGGTGATGGGCGCCGTGGTGGGCAGCCGGGACCTGGACCTGAACCTGGCGAAGGGGGAGCTGGTGGCCGTCATCAGCGAGGCCGACACCCGCGGAGACAAACGGAGATGGCTGGTTGATGCGGGAGGTGGAAAAAGCTTAATTTACTAAAACACCATCTTTTACCATGTTAATTAACAAAACGACAAATTAAACCACGCAGCACATAATTCAGCCGGCTCACAGATGACCACAGAGGTTATTCTGATGTCTTAAGTTTAGAGGAAGAGCAGTATATCTGGGAAAATGGCTAAAAAGAAGGAAGAATTCCTGCTGTGTATGATTTAGAGCTAAAGTATGTATGAGGTACAAATAGATGTCTGGAAGCTCGAAGTTTAGGGAGGAAAACCGAAGCAATGGAGTTGATCTCCGAATAGAAAATACTGCGGTTCCAGTGCAGCTCGTCCTAAATGCAGCTCATCGCTGCCATCTTTCGGCCAATCGATGTTATTACAATGAACCAACTACTGAGCAGTATTTGATCAGTGTACCAACCAACCAGTGTTTTATATTTAGTGCACACAGTGAAAATGGAATTGGCTCGTAAAACAGTAAAAACTTGTCGCAGGCAGAAGAGGCTACGCTCCTTCCTCGAAGCTCATTCGCTACCACCAGCCGACGGAGGCCCCGCCCCCCTCGCCACACCTGACCCTGCCGGACGGCGTGACGGGAATCAGACGACACTCCTACACCCAGGAGAGCCAGCCGCTCAAAGTCATGAGCCAGCCTTGTTTCCAGGTAATCCAGATAATAAACGTTAGAAAAATTATACCAGATAAAAGTAGAAAAATACGGCGTGTTGGGGGTATTTATAACTAAATGAATTAATAATTGGTGATTGTGAATGTTTGTATGGTTGATTTTTTTTGGGGGGGGGGCGGGAGTCAACATAATACAATAATATTATGATACCTAACTCAGGATACAATATCATTTATATTTGATTTTTTTTTTAGACATGTTTTTTTTAAATCTCACTTTACTCCACAAGAAAGTGGATTAATTGTTTTCCTTTAAAAGCACCTCAAAGTTTGTGTGACAACATCAGTCGGTCGAATCATTTCCAGAATGAACTTCGAAATGTGAAGTACGTCACGACTTGGCTGAGTGAAACGAGGATGTCTCATTTTGTTCGACGCGTGTTGCTTCGGCTCTTCGCCTCCTGGTTTTACGTGCGATTTGTTTGTTTACTTGTTTATCTTGGTGGTTTATTTGATTGTAATGTCAGGTGTACCAAGTGTTGTGTGTGTGTGTGTGTGTGTGTGTGTGTGTGTGTGTGTTTGTGTGTGTGTGTTTAATTTCCTGAATTAAACACTACAGACTTGCTATGTCCAAAGAATTGACTGATCGATGTGACAGGATTCAGTGACGGAAGCGTCAGCCTGTCACATGCCTGACTCTCTGTGTGTGTGTGTGTGTGTGTGTGTGTGTGTGTGTGTGTGTGTGTGTGTTTGGGGGGGTACTTGTTCTTCTATGTTTGTGAGGACTATCAATAGTATTGTACCTTAAGAACCTTCTGAACTGTGAGGACCGGACAGGTTAGAGTCAGGTAGAGTTAGAGCTGAGGTTTGGTACTAAGTTGTGCTAGTTAAGGTTATAGCTATGTCAGATTATGCAATGAATTATATCGATGAGTGTCCTCACAAAGATAGAAAGATGTGTTTGTGTGTGTGCATGTTTTTTTTGTTTTTTTATATGGGAAAGTCCATGAATAGCTGCTTAACCTTGTGAGTGGGTTACTGTGAGGGGTCGTGAGTTAATTTATGCGATGCAGAGCTGCAGGCTGCGATAAAGTGTGTGTGTGTGTGCGTGTGTGTGCGTGTGTGTGTGCGTGTGCGTGCGGGTGTGCGTGCGTGGCTACATTGATTTACATTTACAACATGCAAGTGTGAGAGGAGTGTCGCAGCTTGTAAATTTGTGATGGTTTATGTGAGTATTTGTGCATGAAAGATGGAGATGTGTGTGTGTGTGCGTGCGTGTGTGAGAGAGATATGCCTTCACAGGGCCTTGCCTTTTAAAATGAGTGATTGCTCCACTGACCTTATACACACCGTTTTCTCCTCCTCCTCTTCTTCCTCCTCCTCGTGTCCATCCCACACGACCCTGAGTCTGCTCCCGTACACAACAATGTACCTCCCTCAGGCCCCGGCCACATTATGGCAGATAACACACAAATGTTCACGTCTTTGGGTTCTTTCATTCACACTAAATCACATGTTCTCCACTGCACAAAATGGAGGTATTCCACACACACACAAAAAAAGAAGAAAAACAGATGCTGTTCTTTCGTGGGAGAAATAGAGGAGATGTATGGCTGTCCTTAAAAGACATGAAGGTGGAGCAGCAACATTTAAGCTTCATAGCAACTTTCTCTGCGATCTGTGACGTCGTTTATAAAATGAAAAATATCTTGATGTGAAAGGTTTTGTGTTAAAACAAGAAAACTTCCTGCAGCAAAGTGTTTTTTTCAGCAGCATATTGCTGTAAAAAAAAAACAACAACACCAACTGTGTAACCTTAAGAAAATGATGAAAGCGATGTGTAAGAAATGGGATATTTAAGGACAAATCATTTTTAATAGACGTGGTTGTACCGTCGGCTCGCTCGGGAACAGGTTAAACCTCGATGTTTCACGGTTGGGCTGTGAAGAGCGCCCTCGCTCTCCAGCCGACTTTCATCCTCTCGCTTATGTTGGACGAAGCACATTTAGATTTCCATCCTATTTCTGTCAAAACTCCTAGAAAAGAAAAGCAGGGGGGCTTTACAGCTTTTAGACATCCCAGCCAAGTATTCATCATTTCCTGTCAGGTCTCCTTTTAACTGTTTCCGCACCACGGTTGTCATGACAATATGCCGACACAAAGAGGTGCTGATTCGCCACGCTGCGCTCGTCTTGGACTTTTTCTTTTCTTCTCTTTCCTCATTTCCATCAGGAACTTAGCCGCAGCAAAAATGCTCTCCTCGGCCTCCCCGACATGAATCACTCCTCAGCCGACGGCCACACTCTCTTCACTTTTACGTTTATTTATTTTTTGTTCCTCCTCCTCTTCCTCCTCCTCCATGTCCGCCTGGCAAAATGCTAATTAAATGCTAATTGGTGTAGGCCGTTAGGGCAGCGCTGACGTCGGAGCGGAGAGGTGAGCCGAGGTGAAGGGTTTGTTAATGACACAGAGCAGCCGGCTAAACTCGGCTATTAGCACTGCTGGGCCACTCTGTCATACCAACACAAGGCTCATTAGGAAGCCTTCATTCTGTGACTGTGGGGGGGGGGGGGGGTGATGAGATGGGATTTGTCAAGACATAACTAGTGGGCTTAACCTTTTCAGAGAATATTACAATGATTTGTGGCTGTGTGAGTCTGTGTGTCTACATTTGTACCTGCGTGCAGACATTTTTTTTTTTTCATTTTTCGAAGTCGTGAACATGAATTAAGGCCGTTTCGCTTTTTAATAGCAGTTATAAAAATGTAGGGGACATGCCTGTATCATATTAATAAGTATTCATACCTTACATTATCTCTGTTATTAACGAATGGATTACAATTCAACTTTGCGAAAATATTCCTTTCTTTCTGACATTAACATTTAATACCAACATCGTCGGCTTTAACGTCAGCTTGTCACACAGGAATGTGAAATGTTTGCTTGTTGGCACACCAGCTAGGCCGGCTGATGTTGATGAAATAATTATGATCTTGACGACATATCCTGAATTATTACTGCTGATATAAGTATTAATCGAGTTAATGTAAAATCGCATATAAAGCACATCATCAGATGAAGTTCAAAACTATAAAATTTAAAGTTACGTTTGATACTTTAAAGGACCAAGTTGTCAAGCTACAATGCTACAATGCTAACATACCCGTTTACATTCAAGGAATGAAAAAAAACGTAAGCAGCCGAGCAGACTTGTACTTTTTGTATTTCATCCAGCGTTTTAATTTTTCCAGGTTTTGGCCGCCTATGACTTTACAGCAAGGGGCAACCACGAAGTTTCTATTCGGGCCGGGGAGCCAATTCGTGTCCTGGAGCCCCACGACAAACGAGGGAATCGTGACTGGAGCCTGGTGGAGGCGCGGGGGGGGCAGAGGGGCTACGTGCCCTCCAACTACCTCGCAATTATGCCTTTGGGGATGGGTCCGCCCGGCAGCTACCACCCACGCTGCTAGGAGGGAAGTAGCCCAAAAAAAACAACAACACATACATCAGCATGATTTGCAGGATGACGAGGATTTTTTTCCAAAAACTGCATTTCGAAATGCTCGTTTTTTTTTTTTTGTTCTCATGAAGCCCAACTTCTACAGTAGCATATATCTACAAATCAGTGTTTTTAAAGAGACACCAGAGCAGTTTCTTCATCTATAATTATGCGATGGCCACCGTGTGTCCACTAAAGATGCTAAATTCTGGTAGTTAACTGCTGCATCCAATTTTACAACTGGAATTTTTGAGCTTCTCTTCATACACAAACTACCTGCTTTAAAAAAACTAAAAAAAAAAAAAATCTAAAAAAAAAAGTTTCAACATCATCAGCTTTTACAAGTAAAGACTTCTCAGGCTGTTTCTGCTCCAACATTTAAAAACAACAACAACAATCTAATCCTGCATTTTGCAACAAAAACATACTTTAATAAGCTGTGACATGAGTGGAGATGAATCCTTAGCTTTAGCTAAACATAAATAATGAATAGATGGTAGATCTGCGACTAATGTGCATTTTTGTTATTGAGGGTAAAGATATTCACTTTATTATTATCATGAAGGACTGAAGGAACTGGAAGATATTCCCGTTTTTAAAAAGCTGCAATCAAAGAATTTTGACTCAATGATGAATTGATCGTCAAAATTAATTTTCTGTCCATCAACTAATCATTACTGGTTGAAAGCTGCTGGTTTAAATGAGGGGAATGTGTGCAATACAAGACATATTTACGTTCCTATGGTTTTCTTTTTTTTTTTGGTATGGACAGTAAATCTATAAAACAATCAGAAAGTGCAAGTTTTGGTGGATCATCTTTGATCCACACAATCGTTGACTTGTACGAAGGATAAAATACCAGGACACACTGGATAAAAAAACCAAAATGAAGGATTATTAGTTGGCGTCTTGCTCGTGGACTCTCAGGAAGGACCGACGCTGAAGGACGAGCTTAAAGTTGCACTGAAAAACTTGTTATTACTATTGTTAAAAAAAGCTCCGGAGACGAGGAAGGAATTGTTTCAGAGACTCATTGGAGGTGGAGGCGGTGTGTGTGGGGAGGAGGGGCGGGTGGAGGGATGAGGGGGCGTACCCTTCACTGATTTCCCATGATTCTCAGCGGCAAAGACGGACACTCGAATTGGAAAAAAACAAAACAATAGACTGCATGTTCTGTCGTTAGAGGGTCTTTTTGTAACTGCAACACTTGGAAACAGAGAAAATGGTGTGTGTGTGTGTGTGTGTGTGTGTGTGTGTGTGTGTGTGTGTGTGTGTGTGTCCTCCTCCTCACCTGGAGGCAGGAGCAGCACTGTATTGAGACTGACAGCTACACAGCGCTCTCATCATCTCAGACTGTGTAATGTGATGTAAATGTAAAATGTCTCCGGGGCCGAGGAAGAGGAGGATGAGGGGATGTAAGGAGAAGACGAAGGCACTCGCCAAAGTCGTGAAGGAGTTGGAAGGAGACACTAGTTATCTTGTTAGTTTGAATCTTGAGGTTCTTCTCCCGTTATTTTCTCCTCTCTGCACTTAATTTAAATCAGCTCAACTCGTCCCTTCTTATATTATCTCTCCGTATTTGTAATACGATTGTGTTTTTTTTAATTATTTTTTTAATTTTGTTTATCCCCCCGGAAACGTATTTAAATCAAAGATTTTGAAATGGTACAGGCAGGTTTTTCGGAAGCGACCTACTTCTGCATTCCAAAGCACCTGATGATGCTTGTTGCCATGGCGACAGCTCAGCCAATGCAGGTCATGTCTCTCCGTGGCATTTTCTTCAAGTCGGCCGGACCGTGAAAACATTTAGCCGCGGCAGCGTTTTAAACTTGCTCGTGATTGTCCTGGAAGTTTGAATTTATTTATTCAAACAGTCCCAAAAATTATAATTCCCTGATTCTGCAAACATACATTTTTTTTTGGATATTAATCCTTATAGCAAGAAATATGTCCCAGTTTAACAGGTCATTCACACAATTCATCTTTATCAACCCACAAATCCATCGTGAGTTTTAAAATATAACAATCAACATACATATTTTAAAGCTGCAGTGAAAAAAAACAAGGTGAAAACCTGGCTGCACTTTGTATGGAATGCTTTAGGGCTTTTATTTTGAAATGAGGGCTTCTAATTTGAAATGGATACAGGAAGTCGAGGCAGTCGCCTGACCGGCAGTCTAATTTTGATCACTCGGTTTACTCGTTGATATTTACGTTTACAGGGCCGCCTGCGCTAGCTTTGGCTCCGCCCATCTGCTGCTTCAGTCTCCGCTCAGAAGACTGAACAGAAACGGTCAATGCTGATTGGTTTAAAGCTTCTCCAGTAGTTTCAAAAATTAAACCCGAGGATGACACGACTGGAATTAATCCTCCGTGGAGCGCGACCAGACTCGTACATTCACACAATTTTACGCCTCCCGTCGACGACCAGACTTCCTGTTCCACCAGCTCGTCTCGAGCATTTTTATTTCTTTTTTTCTTCCGTGTCCGATCGCGCTGCATCAGCTGCTGTGGACGACGTGAAGGGAGGCTGAGACTCAGCTGCTCAGCTGGAGCTCAGCTGCTGCCATCAGTCTGAATGTCAGGATGGAGCAGAGCAGCAGGACACACACACACACACACACACACACACACACACACAGAGAGAGTGTGTGTGTGATGGTACTTCCACGCCAAAAATACCAAATGTCCTCGAGGATAGACGAGGAACACAGAAATCCCTCAACCCGAGAACATTTCACCTCCTTTCACCTCCTCAACGGCCGCGTCGAGGTGAAAGGAACAATTCAGCTGTTTAAATGTGTTCACGAACAGCGACTGCAACGCCATCAAACTTCCCATTCTGAGATCTATTCAACTGTATATTTTTTTATATATATTTTTTTGTAATTCCCACTGACAGCTGCAAGCTGCAGATTTTATTAATCTATTTTTTTTTTTTTAAGTATTTCTTGCTCCCCTTAGAAAAACTTGGCCAAAAATGTAGATACTGTGACTGCAGGAAAATTGGATGAACAGTCAAACTTCCAGTATTTGATCAGAAAAATGTTAAGAGCCATAAACTGTCCTTATAAGCGTGTCTGCATTTATTACCAGCGGAGGCTGTTGTTCACATCTCCACCACTAGAGGGACCTGGAGACTTCAGTTGGTTGTTGCTGAGGAGAGCCTGTTTCACTTGAAAAAGTGTGTGTGTGTGTGTGTGTTAGACCGCCATCATTACCTTTTGTCAGTATTGATCCTGACAAACCCCTGAGAGAACAGTCAAGCCAAACTCTGTACATTCTGTTAATATTGTTTATTTGTTTTTTATTTTATTTTATTTTATAATTAACCTCCCGTCACGCCAACACGCTGACGACCTGATTTTTTTTTTTTTACAGTGTAGCAGCAGTAGTTCTTGTTTTATAATTTATAGTTTTTTGGGGGATTTGCGTTCGGTCCCAATTGTTGTTTTTAACTTATTTTGATGAAGTCTTTTGAAAGTGTTGACAAAGTTTAACGATGTCGAACTCGCGTATTCACGCTCGTTCGTGCGGCTTCAATAAAAATAACTAAATTGAAACCGGTTATGTGTCCTTGTGTCATTTCACACGAGTACAGACCCCCCCCCCTCCAAAAAAAAAGAAATAAAATCTATCGCCGTCTGTGTTTCACTCTATCGACTATATGCTAAATATTTTTGAAATAACGTTAATATATATCCTCCATATTTAAAAAAAAAACAACGACCGCTTTTCCATCATAATGTCCGATTAAAACTCATTCCATTGCGCAACTCTTGGTTAAGATCCCGCCCATCGAACTTGTTTTTAATTTTCCCCTCAAGATGCTCTGGAGGTCAAACCGTCATCTTTTCTTTAACCCCAAAGTCTGACGACCCCGATGTTGACGACGATATCGTCTTACTCCTTCAGCGCCGACCACCACCGCGAGGCTCGGGAACCCAACGGCCTCGTCGCAGGTTTCTGACTCGGCAGCGTGAACGGGCCGGGTCGCCCCGCCACGTTTGCACAACAGCTGTCACTACATCTTCTTGCAAGTTCATTGAGAAGATGGTGTTTACTTGTAGCCTCCCCCCTCCCCCGCCCCCCCCACCCACACACCCACACACACTCTTCCTGTTTTGTCGGCTTTTTGTTGCCTCGTTGCGGAGATTGACTCAGCTGTCTGACGTCACAACCGATCTGCTCCCTTTTTTCTTATTTTTGATACAAATTATTATTTTTTTTAATTTATTTGTTGTTTTTTTCCCCCTCCACTGCAGCAGGTGTGAGTTTTTAACCGCTCACAGGTACCTCTTTCATCTTCGTGCACCTTTTCGGCTCAGCGGGGTGTACAATAAACAATGGAAAGCTGCAGGGAGAGGACACACACACACACACACACACACACACACACACACACACACACACACACACACACACACACACACACACACACACACACACACACACACACACACATTTCCAGGCTGTGTCTAAGCTGCGTGTCTGTTTTTGAGGGCGAGTTCAGCAGTGCCTTCGGTGCTCCGTTCACCTGCTGCGTGAATGGAAAAGCAGCAAATATTTCTGAGAAATAAAAGTGTTGACAGCATTTTTTTTTATTATTTTTTTTTTTATATTTTTTTTTATCTGTTCCCAGCAAAATGTGTATTTTGTTTGGCGAGGCACCACAACCACTTTCTGTTTTCCTCCCGCCCGTCACGCTGTCTGCCGGGTCGACACCTCCGCTGTCTCTCTACTGTCGCCAGACTGACGGCGGACATCCAAGACGCACGTGCCCTCTTAATGTCTCGCGTGTCCGTCATTAGCGTGGCTTTAAGCCGTTTCCTCGGCTGAGTCTTTGTTTACGTTGCTGATAAAGAGGCAGGTGAGGAGACGCTAAATGGATGAAGTGAGACAGAAGAACTCCCATTATTGATCCGCGCTTGAAGGAGAGGAAAGCACAAGATGACAAATATTAATGACTCCCAACACACAAACGAGGAGGGGAAAGAAAAGACGGGATTCTGCACTGCAGCAGACTGGAAGAAGTTTTCCAGACTATTTTAGACTGTATTGACCTTGAAGGAGGTTAAAGCATTTTTTTTTTTTTTTTTTTTTTTTTTTTTTAAAAAGCATTTTAATCAAAGTGTTTTGTCATCTTTTGTCAGCATCAGCACCACCTATTGTCTCGGCGCCGCAGGGGATTGTGGGTCGTCAGAAAGTAGTAATCGGACATCCTGGTACTTTTTTTTGGCATACTACATTTAACATACATTTAACATACTACATTTAACATACTACATTTAACATACTGCATTTAACATACTACATTTAACATACTACATTTAACATACTGCATTTAACATACTACATTTAACATACATTTAACATACTACATTTAACATACATTTAACATACTGCATTTAACATACATTTAACATACTACATTTAACATACATTTAACATACTGCATTTAACATACATTTAACATACTGCATTTAACATACTACATTTAACATACTGCATTTAACATACATTTAACATACTGCATTTAACATACCAAATTTAACATACTGCATTTAACATACATTTAACATACTGCATTTAACATACTACATTTAACATACTGCATTTAACATACTACATTTAACATGCTGCATTTAACATACTACATTTAACATACATTTAACATACTGCATTTAACATACTACATTTAACATACTATGTTTAACATACTACGTTTAACATACTACATTTAACATACTGCATTTAACATACTGCATTTAACATACCACATTTAACACTGCATTTAACATACTACATTTAACATACTATGTTTAACATACAACATTTAACACTGCATTTAACATACTGCATTTAACACTACATTTAACTACATTTAACATACTGCATTTAACATACAACATTTAACACTGCATTTAACATACTGCATTTAACACTGCATTTAACATACTGCATTTAACATACTGCATTTAACATACTACATTTAACATACTGCATGTAACATACTACATTTAACATACTGCATTGTTACTACTACACTATAAATGATAGGGTAGTATGGATATTGTAATGCAGGGTAAGACTTCCTCTTCCCTGTCCTTGTTTTTCAGTCCGATGAGCAAACATGGTTTGAAACGACAGATGACCTCTTTGACCTCTTTGACCTCTATGACCTCTTTGACCTCCCTAAACCGACTTGTTACCCGCATAAAACCAACGCCGCCCACAGATTCTGCATCCTGGTGCGGATTTGTTTATGGAAATGAGTGCACCCGAGTGCAAAAAAATATATATATATTTGAAAGGATTACATGTTAGATGATTAAAACTACAATTTTAGCTGCTTTGTTGGAAAGAGAGTTTTACACACTGCTCCTCATATTGAAACATAACCGTGACAAAATGTTGCTGGATTTTTCCAGAAGTCTTTAATAGGATATTGATTGATTTGTTTACTTGCCTTTTTCAGCGGAAACGTCACTAAGAGGTTTTTAAAATTTTTTTTTATTGCTTTTGTGGTTTGAAATCGCAGCACCGGAGTTCACTTCAGTTCATCGAATGTCTTTTGTATATTTTTTGCTTTTTTTTTGTACTTTTGTCGTCGGATGTGTTTGAGGCCGGAGCTTCCCGAGGAATGCGAGCGTGTCCGCGGGGAGCGTTAGCCGGCTGCAGCGGGCGCTGGACTGTGAAGCGGCACTTAGTGAACAAACTCACATCGAGAGTAAAAGATCAGATGCTCGGGTGTTATTTATTTATTTTTTTGTTTTGTTTTGTGTGTAACAGAAGAAAAAAAAATGGACGTATGTATGTATGAATATCTTATACTTGAGAATGGCCTGCGTTTGTTCACGTGTGGTTTTAAATGTGGCGTTGAACATGCGTGTGATTCATGCTTACTTCGGCGTGCCTCTTTTTTTTTTTCTGTGTGTTGCAGGAAAACTCCTTCAGGCGCCTGATAGCCTCTAAATGACCGAGTGTGTGTGTGTGTGTGTTTATGAATTCGTCTTGCTCTCAGTGTGCATGTAGATGCCCTCCTGTGTGTGTGTGTGTGTGGCTGAACCTCAGTGGTGTAACAGTGCACAGATCTCCAGCTATAAATATCTCGTCCTCCAGCTGAGGCCGAGCTAAAAATAGACACAGGGCTCACGCTGTCGCCTAGAGGACGACAGAAGAACTGCACACGGGGCCTGAAGTCTCAACACAGAGATTGTGTTTGATTTATTCCTGCGCGCAATCATAAATTAGAGCTTCCAGCATCTGCCTGTGTGTGTTTAGGGTAAAAATCACTCTGCCGGGATTTGAAAGATGATTCACCCGAGAAATTTAAAAAAAAAAAAATAAAGGAAGGAGGAGAGGGGGGGAATCAAGATGGTAGGCGGTGCGGAAAATATCGAATGTCTGCAGAATCAATAAGGAGATGAAAGCTGCAAGGAAAAACAACAAAAATAACGTAAAATGATACAAGAAGGAGAAATATATTATATAAAAACGATGTTTGCTGGTCTTTTTTTTTTTTTTTTCCACATGCGGATGATGGACTAAAGCTGAGAGCTGAACGTGCTGTCATGTTCTGATGCTGCAGAGAAGTCGATGAATTAGTCGTGTGGCTCTCGGGAATCTTTCGGCATCGAAAATCAGCCGTTGGGCCGGCGAAATGTAACACACACGCGCACACACACACACACACACACACACACACACACACACACACGATATATGACATCACAATGGCATCCTTAAACGGGAGTATACGGGATACTCTATGTTTCCACTTATTGTCTTCGTTGTGGTCGTTCCTCCTGTCTCTGCACGTTTGTGTGTGTGTGTGTGTGTGTGTGTGTGTGTGTGTGTGTGTTCAGAGCAACAACGGTCAACCAAACTGTTCATGTTGCTAATGGCAGCCTCAGGCTGAGAGCAAGCCATCTGCGCCTCTGCGTGCAAGAAGTGTGTGTGTGTGTGTGTGTGTGTGTGTGTGTGTGTGTGTGTGTGCGCGCGTTTGTGCGTAAATGTGCGTGCGTATGTGTGTGTGTGTGTGTGTGTTGCATGGTGGCTGCCTTATTTACAGCTGATCCTAAAAGTCACGATTTATAATCAAAGAAGAGGAACGTAAGAAAGAAAACACACACACACACACACACACACACACACACACACACACACACACATACACATATTTTCATCTGTCTATGACGCTGCATAATCTAAATATCCAAACACACCTGTGACAGTGACGCGTAATTTGTGTGTGTTGCTTATGTTGTAGCGACATCGAGCTGTTTACGTGAATCTCCAAAAAATAATTTATTACGTTTTAGGGTGAAGATCTGGTTTAAGGTTCTTACAACGGTTAGGTGGAAACGTGACTGTGTGTGTGTGTGTTTGTGTGTGTGTGTGTTTGTGTGTGTGTGTGTGAGAGAGACAGCTGATGTCTGAAATTAGGAGCAGCCAAAGTCAAACCCCCTGAGGAGTTGGAGAGGTGCTGTGTTGAGTTGACACAACACACACACACACACACACACACACACACTCAATATTTATATATAACACACACATTGGTGTCATCAGGATTAAAACGATGATTCATGCAACATTTTAACATATACAAAAGAAAAACTCATATTTCCATACTCCATGAGTCATCGTACGAGAAGGGAAACTGGTCCCATTTTAAAACGGCGCTCCACACGATGAATGTCATCCTCTCACACCTGCATTTCATCCACCGCTTTATCGACAGTCGATCCTTTATTAAAGCCGCTGCTTGTAATAATGTCAGTGCACATCTCTGTTACCCAGAGATGATTGGCATATTTACCGTCTTTTCTTGACTGACAGCTCTGTGAGTCTCCTGTTAGTTTTCTTTTTGGTCTTTAGCCATCGATAGGCCGAGCTTATAAGAAGAGAGTCCCTCCACCGCCACCCGCCACCACCACCACAAAGCTTTTAGTTTCATTATAAACTCATCATCAGGTAGGAAATTGAAGTTAATACCACACGACAGGTTTTCTAGTGCATCATGAAGTCATGGCATCTTTGTAAGATAGAGCATGACTTCACCCAGGTGTTGCAATATCACTTAATATGGCTTTTTATTTCAGGTTTACTGGTTTTCAAGCGCTGCTATTTGACACGTTAGCTCCCTAATCTGTCAATTATAAGAAAATAAGCCCCAAAAAGACGTGGTTTTTTTTTTTTTTGGTGAGAGGCGTGTCTGTTTGATTGACAGGCCTGCGGTGCAGTCAGGTTACAGCTATCGGTGGGCGGGGCGTAGTATCGCCGAGGTTTCCAATCAGATGGAGTCAGATCCACCTGCTCGCTCCCCCCCCCCCAGCTCGTCCAAATATGGTCACTTCCTGCTCCGAACCGGCTTCATAACGGGCGTTCACAAAACCGACGGGTGACGTCAGCGTTGTGTCACTGGTTCTACACTGGTGTTGGAAAAAACTTCCCATCGGACCATTTATATATTCTGTCTCGTCGAATTTAGCCTCGCTGGTATGAAGCTTTCCGTGAGAGCACCGACTCAAGATGCGAGTTTGTTTCCACACAGCAGCTGTAGTGACACTCGGCGGAGGTCAGGTGGGGAGAGGAGGGAGGGAGGAGGAGGAGGAGGGGAGGGAGGGTA
Source organism: Embiotoca jacksoni (assembly GCF_022577435.1). Classification (NCBI taxonomy): domain Eukaryota; kingdom Metazoa; phylum Chordata; class Actinopteri; family Embiotocidae; genus Embiotoca; species Embiotoca jacksoni. The sequence continues at coordinate 1,459,622 of NW_027185398.1, forward strand.
TCATCTTAAAAGTGGCTTCTACACATTCCCTCTATAAATGTAAGTGCACGAGGTCAGTAGTTTGAACCTACTCTACATTCCTGTGCACTATGTATCCTGTGTGTGTGTGTGTGTGTGTGTGTGTGTGTGTACAGAACAAACAACACACGCTTTTGTTTTTTTCACACACAAGACCGAGGCGCCGACACGTGTGGAAAAAAAAGCCAACCCTGTTTGAACGCTTCCTGTGTGTATTCGCGGGGTCATCAAACGAGGAAATGAGGCAACAAATACCCGACTGAAAGTGGAGCACCGCAGCAGCGTGTTTATAATGTTGTGTTTGGGTTTAAAAAATAAAAAGGAGAGATTATTTGCACACTATTTGCATAAGAAAGAGAGCGCGTCGTCCACGGCTGGTTGGAAAATGAATTTATTTATTCAAACAGTCCCAAAAATTATAATTCCCTGATTCTGCAAGCATAATTTTTTTTGGATATTAATCCTTATAGCAAGAAATATGTCCCAGTTTAACAGGTCATTCACACAATTCATCTTTATCAACCCACAAATCCATCGTGAGTTTTAAAGTATAACAATCAACATACATATTTTAAAGCTGCACTGATTCGTCGTTTTAGTTTGAAAAACGTATAAAGTCACTACATATGTTAAACTTTGTGGAGTTTTAGATAGAAAACGGATTATTGCAGCTTCAAAGTTTCACTATAAAAGACTTGCTTGTATGAAAAAAAAAAAAACAAGGTAAAAACCTTGCTGCACTTTGTATGGAATGCTTTAGGGCTTTTATTTTGAAATGAGGGCTTTTAATTTGAAAAGGATACAGGAAGTCGAGGCAGTGAAACAGTTTTTTTTTTTTCACTACCGTTGCTGGACAGAATTATTATTATTGAAAAATAAACACTTCGTGAAGACTCTCTTTTAATTTGAAAAGTCTTCACGTCGGTGGCCCCGCCCCCTTATGCATATCGTGGAGGCGTACTTTTCTCTTTCATAGTACAGCGCTACGAGGATTAAATGAAGATGAAGAAAATAAAAACACCTTCTCATTATGTTACACTTCTGACACACACACACACACACACACACACACACACTGCAACGAAAAAAAATTGCAGCCTGGTGATGTGTCGCCATTTAAATTCAGACCCTCCTGATCTCACACATATCAGGTGATTGTTGTTGTTGCATTTGACATTAGGTATGGAGTGTGTGTGTCTCTCAAACAAACACACACACACGCACACACACACGCACACACACGCACACCCTTATCATCTTACAGGCTGAACTGTCACTCTTCATTGGCCGCCTCGTGTGTGTTACATTACATACACAGACATTAAGCACGGATGAGTGGCATCTCGGTTAAAAGGCGGAGGCAGCTAAATATAGACCGGGTTTAATGCTGTTATGTTATTTGATATCGTTGAATGAATATTCAAAATAGCCGCAGTGAGTCACGTTGCCGGCTTTATTTTTAGTCGTCGCCGTGTGTTGCGTTATTTACTTTCAGCTCGACGGAGGAAAATCAGTTTTGCAATTGAGCTGAATTGAACTTGATTCAAAACAACGGCATACAAATCTGTCAGAAACATCGGGCGACGACGTCGTTGTTTACGTTTGGCGTTTTAGGATTTCAAAATCCTCAGCGTGCTATATGTCAGATAGACTTCGTGTTTTTGACCCACTTCTGTCTGCGCGCTTCGAACAGGGAACTTGCAGAAAGGGTGACGATGAGAAAAGATTAACATCAGGGTAAAAATATCTGCCACATTTTCACATCATATAAATGCATCTGGTTGAACTTGTATTTCATGTACAGTAGCTTGCTAAAAATCTCCATTTATTACATTTTTTCTTTGTGTGTTGCACAGATCTTATTTCCCATGAAATGATATGTGGGTTATTTCCAGGCTTCTGAACCTTGATCTCCTTATATGCGACCGCACCCATCGTAACTGAGCATCTATAAAACACCTGAGGTTTACGTGTTAAATCTTCTTACATGTCAAGATGAAACAAAGATAGGCAAAAGGCAAGGAGATGTGACCTCTGACCTTTGACCTTATTTACTACTTCCTCTGTCCGGATAAGAGCCTGAGCTTCGTAAAAAGGAAGAGCTGTTATTTATTTTTTTCGCATACATTGAAAAGGAAGTTTCTTTTTTTTCTTTTCTTTTTTTAATCTTTTACCAAAACAACAGTTCGTTCTCGGCACCGGATGATTTGTTACCTGTAATCTGTGACACGTGGAGCTGCAGACAGACAGCGAGGCAATAACTAGAGGTCGCGACCTCCTCCTCGCTTCCCCTCTCTCCTGTCCTCCTTTGCTTGGACTCAGTCTCTCGGCCCTTATTTCCTAGAAAGAGCTAAATCTCAGCGGCGACCTTCACCTGCTTCGATTCCCCTCCTAGATCCACCTGAGCTGTAAAACACCGAAATAAAAAAATAGGATAACTGGCCATCTGTCTTTGAAGAAGAAGAAGAAGAAGAAGAAGAAGAAGAAGAAGAGGTGGATGAGGAGGTACAGTAAAGCAGGCTGAGAAGGAAAAAAGTGAAGGAGGGGAAAAAAGAAAGAGGAGAAAAAGGATGAGGAGTATGAGAAAGAGGAAAGGAGGCTAAAAAAAAACATGCGGAAAAAGGAGAGGAAGAGTAAAATGAGGAGGAGGAGGAGGGATGACATAAAAAAAGGAGTTGAAGGACTATGGAGTCAAAAGTGGGGGGGGAATAAAAAAAAAAGTAAAATAATGCAAGGAAGAGGAGGGAAAAAAAAAAGGCAGAAGATGAAGCAGAAAGAAAAAGGTCACATTTATCACTAAACCCTTAAAGACCCTGTTGATGTAAAGATGAGGCTGGACCGCAGGGCAGGAGGGAAGAAGAAGAAGAAGAAGAAGAAGAAGCAGAAGAAGAAGAAGAAGAAGAAGAAGGTTATAGGCTGCAAGGCGACAAGAAAGAGGAGAGCAGCTCTTCGAGTATATCAATATGAAAGAGGGAGAGAGCGGCAGCTTAAGTGATTTCGTCAATAAGATGTTCTTCTCGCGGCCTTGACTCGCAGCTGTCCCTTTAACCAGCCGCAGATAAATTACAGCAAGCGAAGAGGGAGGAGGTCAAACCGTTTCACTGCATATAAAATACATAAAAAAACCAAAAAAAACACCGCCCGCCGTTCTGCTTTTATGTCTACACCACATTAAAAAAAAAAGAAAAAAAAAAGAGGCACTTGAGTTGCTGCCAAGGAATAAAAAATGGGTCCTCAAGGTGTTTCATAAATAATGATCTTAAAGAATAATTGGCAATTTTGCCAATTGTTTATTTTTGGGATCAGGTTTTTTTAAATTTTTATTTCTTTTGCCGTCATTGCTTCGCTAAAGACAGAATCTCTCCGGATCAGAACGCTTTTCATCATTTTTGAATGCGTTTAAATCTCCATTGACTGCGTGTGAAGATGCAGATACAACAAATACAAGCAGGGTTCAGAATAAGACTCTAAAATTAGCAAACGGCGCTGCAATAATCTGATCCTCATGTAATTCATGCGTTACACACAGTCGGGGACGATGTCAATGAAAATCATATAGTTGTGTGTGTGTGTGTGTGTGTGTGTGTGTGTGTGTGTGTGTGTGTGTGTGTGTGCGCCCTGTGTCAGGCGAGTAGACAGATGCATGCTGACAGGGCTGCAGTGCGCTGGATTAATACACTTAGTGTTCCACATGTCAAACTGCATCACCGCAATCATGAACCTCCACCACCACCACCACCACCGCCCCCCCTCCACCTCCCTCTCTGATTACTTCTACCGCCGCTGCCAGCTGTCCAATCATCCGGCCGTCTAGTCAACCAGTCGGTTACCCGGCAAACTGGCAGACGTCAGACTGAGAGCATCAGCCCACCAGCCCGCCACCGTGTCCTCGCGCTGGACGCCAACCGGCCGGCGGGCGGGCGGGCCGCACGCATCACGCCCCCGACAGGCTACCGCGCCGCAAATAACCAGCGCGGAAAACAAGGCCTCCGGTCGTCGTGCCAACCGATCTCATCAATCACTCGCTGTGAGTCGAGAGGACGCAGGCTGTTAACAGCCAGCGCAGTCGGTGACACGTCTTCCCTACGATGCTGCTTCCCGGTTGCCAAGCAACCACACGGTCAACCTACAAAGCCGACGTAGCCACGATAGGCGCTTCGGCGATTAGCCGGCGAAGTCTTTCGAGGTCAATAACTCGTAAAAGGTCGAGTCCCTAAGACGCCCGCGAGACGGAGAATGCTGTGGACAGATAACTGGAGATCGCAGCGCCACACGCGTGTTGGTGCGTCCGCCTCAGCTGGTACGACGACAGGCATGCGCGCATGTCGAGGTGCAGATAGGACGAGTGGAGGAAGCCGTCACGGCAGCGGCATTCGCGTCCTTTCACCAGCCGCCTCTTCACTTGTGTTTATTTCGGCTCTGCGTCCAAGTGGGCGACACCCTGATAATAGTATAGTCATGTACGGGGGAGGAGGGGGGGGGGGGCTTTTAACACGTCCGGTCGCTCCGACAAAGAATATCTTTATCAGCAAACAACGGCAGGCAGGCAGGTGTTTTGGGGAAATACTTTTACGACTTTTAAGTTTGTTGGGTTGACTACCAAGGTCAGAAAGGAGGGACACTTCCTTCCCCTGCATCTATTGTTGGACTGCCCTTCAGCAGGACACCGACTCCCAGACTGCTCAGGCTGTAGCTGCAGATTGTCCTACTGCACTGGATAACTATTAAAACGTTGTTTATTACACGTTTCTTCTGCAGCGCTGTGCCTCCGAGAGGTAAGTCGTAAAGACGAGGCAGAGAAACAGCCGTATGTGAGAATATTAAAGGAACTGTTTGTAACAGCTTCGCAGCGGTGGACACGACTGGTCCAATGCACCTTCATGTCAGGCAGGCAGAGCTTCTTCATAAAGCAGCCTCGAAATGTCTCATGATGTAACCCAGGCTGTAAAAACTCGAATTAAAACGGCGTTGAGAGATGCGCCAGACGAGGGCACTTATCCCTCGGTGTTGTTGGGTCAGAGTCCACCTATCTAAAATCATTTGCAGACTGTTATTACAGTACAGGCCCCATCGTAAAATTTACATAAAAGCCTTCCCTCGTGGCCTTGGGTGCATATTTAGATCTTAAATTTATGTGACTGTAAAAATGCGTTTTCAGGCATTTTTATTTCCACCTTGCATCCTTTATTTTTACTTTTTTTTTTTTTCTTTTGCTGTTTCATTTCACGCAAATGGACGCATTTATAAATGCATTTATAATGACCAAGTTGATCTAACTCTGAAGCTTTTTACAAAAGGCCTGAAGCATTACAGCTTCTACAACGTCATGTATTTCTAGTGAAATAAAACAGCTGGGCGGAGCGTGTCTGTTTGATTGACAGGCCTGTGGTGCAGTCAGGTTACAGCTATCGGTGGGCGGGACGTAGTATTGTTTCCAGTCAGATCGAATCAGATCCACCAGCTGGCTCCCCCCCCCCCCCCCCCCCAGCTCATCCAAATATGGTCACTTCCTGCTCCAAACCGCTCCGAACTAGCAAAGATGGCGCCGGACGGGTGACGTCACCGCTGGCATTTACCAAATGAAAATGTAACACAGAAGAAAACCTTGGTTTCACTCCCGCTTCTTGCTGTTTTCATGGAGCAGTTCGCTCTCAGAGTTTGGTTCGTCACCCATTAGACGACATTACGTGCCATCGAAACGTAATGTGGGCCAACGAGTCGAATCCGAAGAGGATCTGCGTCTCTGTAAAGCTTTATCTTGATGAGACAGATGGATTTTCAGCCCCTCGTGCAGTTTTGATCGCACTCTTTAAACTCATCGTACCCGTTTGGAGAACGTTATCAGATCGGCACCCGTAGACGAGAGTGTCAGCACAATCTGTCAGCGTACCTGGATCCTCCACCACATCGCCGCGCTTTCCCAGACAAGGTGCGACTCCGCAGAACAACACCGGCTAAAAATAGAAAACAACAGCTTGCACTTAGCTCCTAGTTGTTGTTTTTTCCAAACAAAAGATTCCTTTATAACCTCCCAGCACGTGGTCAGTCTTCTCCGTCTCACTCTTAGTTCCCGGCGAGTGTTTATTGGCTGCGATGGTGACGGAGGTGTAAACGGCTCTGAGAGCGTGACTGCAGTCTCTGAGCTGGACCTCAAAGTGTTTTAAATCTGAGCCCTTTCCTTACGGAGGGCCTTTTTGGAACGAGCCTGCGGCACATGCTTCCTCCGGCTGCCGGCCACACACACACAAATAAATATACACATGCAATAGATATAAGTACACCAGCAGATACACAACTTTATAAACAATAAACACGTGCTCATTCATAGCATTTGAGCACTTCTGCAAAATAAAATGAACAATACACTGAAACTTCTGTTACAAAATGGTTAAAAACAAAAAAGCAGTAAAAGTGTAATGATATAGTCAATTTAAGACACAAATATGATTTAAAGTGCTTTAAATGATACATAAAGGACACTAAGAAGAAAAAAACATGGATGTGTAAAATGTATAAACCTGATAAAAGATTTTTAAAAGGGAGCAACTAAAAGAAACACAGCTCAGAAATTAAATATCTAAAGTAGTATTTCTCCAGAACGAGTGACGTCACCTTTTTTCTGCCCACCTGAGATAAGTGAGAGGGAAAATAAGAAATACAGAAATAATGAACTCCAGCAGGTTATTGTGTGCACATGGAAAATATCATTAATAAAGCGAGTTTCCAGGGACGACTTCTTGAACACTGACCGACATAAACACTTCCCCTCCATCGGTTTACCTTCCTGTAGATGTGATGACACACACACACACACACACACACACACACACACACACACACACACACACACACACACACTGTGCACACAGTTGCCGTTCAGAGTCTGTTATAATAAAGCTTACATGTCAACAGCGGCGCCGACTTACACTCTGTCACTAAACAACTAAACTGTTTGCAGTGAAAGCAGCCAACATGAAGGATTTCAAGCAAAACCCCAAACAGCTCTGAGCTGCGATGGGGGAGCTGCTGATCTAATCGGAGTCCGTGGGAAGCAGCTCCGCAATATTGACTCAACAATTTACTCAACTGAATCCACGGCAAAACGAGCAAACGTCACGTGACGCCACCTGCTTCTGTCAGACAGGTTAAGCGGCAAAAAAAACAATGACGATGCCGACATTTCCTGAAGAAATAAAAACAGAACCTCGACGTGAAAGGGCGAATCATCGTTGTTATTGTGCGGATTTATTATGTTTTAGTTTATTATGTTTTCGCCGTATCTCTGTGATGCCGAGTCGTCGTTCTGCAGCAGGTGTGTTTCATCACACCTGTAGCACGTGGCGCAAGAGGAAATATGGAAGCTTCCTCTGGTGGAGTGACTGGAAACTGTGCAACGTTTCTGGGACGCTGCACATAAAGTCATGAAAACAACAGGCACTTTTCTATTTTCTATTTTACTGCTTATAATTACGTATAGTTACAGTATTTTAGAAGATTTCCTGTAATTAAAAACAAATAAAAACAACATGTTGGCTAATGTTGTGAGAAGTTCAATATTCAGACTTCAGAATGATGAATCTGTTGCACCAAGCTGTTCAGTCATGGATTTAATTTCCCCTAATTTGCTTTGAATTCTGGGTAAATTAAAATAATATATATTTTTTTTAAACATGGCTGACTATGCTAAACAACAGTCATAAGGACATTTTACCGTTCAAATGATTTTTCCGAAGATCCCGACGTCATCACAGATACCTGAGATGTATGTTTTTGCGGAGTTCATCCGAGGTGAACATGTGAATAAGTGGTTTTGTCGTCCAGCAGGGTAAAGCAGTTGTTCTGGAAACACACCGGGGATGTTTTTTATTTATTTTTTTGGAGCCTGTGCTTCCAGTCTTGTTTTTTTTTTCTTTTTCCCACAGAATCACAGCAGATAGCAGACAAGACAAACATTTCCTTGCTTGGTAGGTCTTAAACAGGCAGTTGGCTCCCTCTGTTCTCTGTGTGTGTGTGTGTGTGTGTGTGTGTGTGTGTGTGTGTGTGTGTGTGTGTGTGTGTGTGTGTGTGTGTGTGTGTGTGTGTGTGTGTGTGTTTTCCGTGCTCTGACACAGACGGATGAGCTCGTTCAGGACTCGACTAACCTGCAGAATTGTTAGAGATAGTGTAACATCAGATGTGTTTCTTAGTTGAGTTAGTGTGGCTGTCCTCCCTCCGGCTCCCGTTCTTGTCCCCCTTGCTGTACTCGGCCGTCGCCACTAGGGGGCTCCGAGGAGTCGTAAAGAATTCCTGCCCTCTGGCAGATTGACACGTGCCAGTAAAATCCTGTACTTACTGTCTTATCTTTCCCTGATGGGAGACACGCAAGCATCCTGTGATGTTTCAGTCTTCAGGCACAGACAATTAACACTCTGTGTTGAGACATTACAAACACACCTGCCTACACACACACACACACACACACACACACACACACACACACACACACACACACACACACACACACACACACACACACACACACACGTGTGGCTGAAAATGAAGGACCCTGTGCCAGTTAGGTGGAGTGAAGATGGGAAATCCAGTTTGAAGTAGTGTAAAAGATCTTGTAGTGATGTCTCTGAATGTATGTTTGGAGATAGACGCACACACAGCTGACTGTAATTGTTTTCATTACTTTGGTTCACGAATTCACTAATAACCGACTCAGCTATTCTTTGCTTTAAGTAGAAGTCAGCTGCTGTTGGCGTGCAGATGTCGAGCTCTGCACTGAGGCTACAACTTGCGTTTTGATCTGGGACGAACATGTTTCAACAAACTACGTGTTCGCACGTCTTGTGTGTATTCAGGTATTCATTTTTTAGGAAGCGCAAAATGTAAATCAGCACACGGCCGGTGGGAGAGTTCGTCAAAGGTACGCATATCTCACCTCCTACCTTGTCAAGATTTATGCTGTTTGATATCTTTGCTGTGATATGTTAGGGTATTATGAGTATCTGTATGTGTGTGTCCACGTGTGTATGTGTGTGTGTGTGTGTGTGTGTGTGTGTGTGTGTGTGTGTGTGTGTGTGTGTGTGTGTGTGCGTGCACCTGTGTGCATATCCACCATAAATTCTGGCAGGTGAGGACAAGCTGTGATTTTACCAAGATTTTTATCAAAGTCAACACACTGCATTCCTGCAACACAGTCTGTGTGTGTGTGTGTGTGTGTGTGTGTGTGTGTGTGTGTGTGTGTGTGTGTGTGTGTGTGTGTGTCTCCGGTCAGCTATTAAACTGCCTGGCGAGCTGCTGCCAGCTGCAGACATGTCAGGTTTGGTGATGAGCGAGTTCAGAGGAGTGAAAAATGATTTTTCTGGTGTATTTTTTTTTTTTATCAAAGCGGCCAGAACCAACAACAGGAACAGATTTTACTTTCCTTTTCTCTACTTTTTTTTGCTAATGTCGGACTGTGTTTCCTGTTTGTGGCACATTCAGGTGCCAAAATTGGAGCCAATGATTCCACAGGTCTATTTATAGTATTTATATTTCTGATATTTCACTATTTGTCCTAAATGCGAGCTGAAAGAGTCTTAATGAACTCTGCACCTGCTACTTCGTCTCATCCTCAACTACTTAAAGGATATTTGCATTTTCAAAGTTGTAGCGCTCATTGATGACAACATTTTGTCAAATGCTGAGATTTGGGAACGTGGTGATCTCTAAAAGGATCTTCAAAAACAAACAACCAAAGCTCTCAGATGATCAGACATCCTGTAAAAAACAAAACAACAAAAAAAACAGGCAAACACTGGAAATAAATTACAGTCCATCACTGTTTACATGCTGGTTGAACTTTGACCCCTTGTTCCTCCCGTAGTTAAGCTGACCTTCCTGCTTGGAGGGATTATATGGACATTTCAGGTTCGCCTGCTTTTCCTCAAAATAATGTCGTTTTAATAATCTGGCTGTGACGTTGTGTGATTAATATAAGTTTTCTTGCGGTATCGAACTTTATTGCAGCCAACTGAACTGTTCCCCTAAATTCAAGCAGCTACTGTTGTTATTGATCTCAACAATACACTTCAATTGTAGCTGTTCAGCTGCATACAACAATGTTTTACATTTCTTTAAAACATCTTTAAAATTCGACTTAAGTACACGTTGTGAAATCAGCAAAATGCTCTTGAAATAATCAAAAGCAGAAGTACCTTTTTCCGAAGACGATGCCTTCGCTCCTACGAAGGGACTCCGCGTGGTGAGTCACGAGATGATGAATAATAATATTTATTTCTTTTTCCACTTTTCTCTCAAATGATTTTTAATAAAAACTTTCAGTAATTTGACCTTCTTGAAACTAAAATGCTTATTTAAATTACATCTTCTGTGGAGTTTAGACAGGAAGCGTCTTCTTTTTTTTTTTTTTGTCAAACGTATATTCAAATTTTGGGACCACTTGTTATCACACTTGAGTACGATGAATGTTATGTTCAATATAATCACAGCTATCAGTGATATAGATATAGTATAATTGTATTCCCTCTTTGTGTGTGTGTGTGTGTGTGTGTGTGTGTGTGTGTGTGTGTGTGTGTGTGTGTAGGTAGGCAGGTAGGTAGTTACTTTATTAATCCCCAAGGGGAAATTTGTTTGCTACAGCAGCATACAGGAAGCAATAAGATAATAATAGAATAATAAAAAGCAATAAAATAGCAGTAAAAAAAATATTAAATATAAAATGTGTGTGTGTGTGTGTGTGCGTGTGCGTGTGCGTGTGCGTGTGCGTGCTGCCCCACTTCCTATCAGATCAATAGTGAAATTAGACTTGAGGGCTTTCCTACTCCACTTCAGTGGTGAGCGGGGCGATGACCTCTGGTTCAGTATGCGTGTATCCACAAACACATACTTACTGTATTTATACTGGGCGTGTTAATGTGTTTACATTGTGTGTGTGTGTGTGTGTGTGTGTGTGTGTGTGTGTGTGTGTGTGTTATTTGACATCTCTGTGTTTGGATGAACATGCGTGTTGTGGTGTGTTAAGTGTGTGTATGTGCTCTTTTTACTGGTTGTATTCTTTTCATTTCGAGGTCTTATCACTGCAGCCGGTTGAAATTTTAACAACATTTTTTATGAAATGAATCTCTTCACTTGCAGACTTAGCGAGGACCTCGGTTTTGCAGAGTCATTGTCGTCTTTTAAAGAGATAACTCTTAAGATATCAGTCCCGTGAGGTGACAGCAGCTCGTTTATCGGTTTGCAGTGCTGCCAAAACAACTTCTAATTAATTCAGACTGTCAGCGCCAGATTATGATGTGATGTGATTTCATGCTGCTCCTGTCCCGAGCAGTAAAAGGAGTTGTTGAGGTGTTGCCGCCTGTCGTCTGCAGCTGCTCCTTCTTCTCCCATTACTCCCCGACAGATTTAAAGCTGATGTGCTGTCAGAAAAAAAAAAAAAAAAAAAAAAAAAAATGACCGAAGAAGGATCGTCGTCCTCGGGACAAACGAGGTCTTCCTGTGAGCGCTTCAGAGTAAAAGCCACCTCAAATTTTGCCAGTTTAGCGCTTTTAATCTGAAAGTAGGACAGCAGGAAGCGTTGTGTTCGGATTGGCTGCAGCTTAACGCGACGGTGTGCTGCAGGAGAGTAAACACTAAACCGAGAGGCTGTAACCCAGGAGATAAAATTGAAAACAGTGAAGCTGGATTACGTGCGCGCGTCGTTTCCTGTGAATCCCTCTTACCCACGCAGGCGATGCAGAGAAGGTGAAACGTGTCTTTCTGCAGCCCTTCACTTGTCACGAGAAGAGAGTGATAAGAAGTAGAGGCGAAATGTGAGGACGATCCAAGAGAGGGAAAAGCTAAGAAAGAAATAAAACTGTCACCAAACATCCCACAAACTGCAGGTCAACCTCAGTTTATAGACGCGTTACGAAAGAGAGGAAAAAAAAAAAAAGAAGGAAGAACTTTCAAAGAAATGATAAATAAGCAATACGGGAGGGAGAATAATTAACACAATAAATAAATAATAAACACGACGGAGCGGATTCCGGTGAAATGCCGAGTTCGGAGAAAACGTTTGGGGGAAATGTGTGTTGTGAAGCTGAAAAGGTCGTGACGGAGGAGAAGGAAGTGAAATGAAAAAGGTGTGAAAGCCCGCGACGGCGGAGCTGATGATGGGTGACACTTTGGGGGGTCAAAGGTCACGCCGGCTGACAGCTCGGGCCAGGCGTGGCGTGCAGCCTCCGGCCTGACAGGCTTGACAGACGGGTGGAGGGGGTGGAGGAGGGGGGCTATGACCGATAGGTGTGCTGGCGGGATGTCAGGATCAAAGACTAATGAACTGGGAGGTTGTCGGTCGGCCGTACGGGCGCCGCTTCTGATGGCGTGACGGTGATAATGGTCTCCTCCAGTGAGGAACTCCTCCGTCCCCGCTGGTCGTAGTTTTTATTCGAGGCGTATTTGAGTTGTTATTGTTGTTGTTTTGTTTTTGTTTACGTAAGCTAACCGGCGTACTTAAGTTCAAATACGTCGACTTGACGGGTCACGAACAGCCGTCGAACTACAGCAGTCGGTGTAATTATAGTCGTAGTAGAATTAAATGCAAGCGAAGCGGGCAGTCTGTCAGTCAGTTAATCTGCAGCGGTCAGATGTTGGACCTTCAAGCCCTTTCAGCCAATGACAATGCTTTAATCCCACATCTGAACACACACACACACACACGTTTGTGCTTATATCTTTGTGAGGACCCTGAATGACATAATGAACCCGTCAACCTGACTTTAACCATCACGCCAACGCAAACCCTAAAATAACTAAGTCTGCACAAACAAACAGCCTTTTGAAAGTCCGTCTAAAATTTGTTAGCCTCTTTTATTTTTGTTGAATGTCTTCACTGGTCTAAAATTTGGATGTAAAAAGCTGGACCTCACACAGATGGACATACTGCACCACACAACATGGACAGAGTAGCTATAACTCATTTCATGAATCCAGATAGCCTCTGACATGTAGTCATTATATTCACACGCAGTTACGAACTTTAGAAAAGCAGCAAACATGTCGTGTTGCTCCGATGATAAGTAACGTGGACTACATTCACCTCAGATTAAAGCATCATCAGCATAAAACAAGAACTGAAAACCAGCACAACAAACACAGAGCAATAGGACACCATCAGTATTATTATTATTGTTATTATTATTATCTATTTAAAGAAAATCAATCAGAACTCATTTGTTTAAACACACAAACTACCTGTTCTCATAAAATGTGTTTTTCTGAGTAAATTATTTTTGAATTACGTTTTCGTTCATATTTTCATGCAAAAAAAAAAGGCAACTAAAGCAACATCTGTTCTTCAGTACCAGTAATATCTGCTATACAGTGTGTGTGTGTGTGTGTGTGTGTGTGTGTGTGTGTGTGTGAAATGGTTTTCTGTCTTTTCCACTTCCTACATAATTTGAATCTCAATCCCGTCTCTTGGGCGGTTGAGTAAAATCGCAGTCCACCTAAAGTCTCGCTTCTAATTTCAGTTTTAAGATGTTTGAGGGAAACTTGCTTTAAAGGGAATTTTTACTTGCAGATTTTTCGTGCTTTAAAATTCAAAAATAAAAAATGGAAATCTGGTTTACGAGGTCGTCTTGGTTGAACTTCCAGAAAACTTCGGTTGCCTTGCGAAGCCTCGATTCCTGCTGCTACATTGGCTGCTTTTGTTTAAATCAGGATTTGGTCGCTGGGAGGAGTTTCCATCATGTGACCAGCCTGGTGTGTGTGTGTGTGTGTGTGTGTGTGTGTGTGTGTGTGTGTGTGTGTGTGTGTGTGTGTGTGTGTGTGTTGTAGTCGAGTGGCTACCAGCCGAGTTATTGATGCCGGTGACCTTCAGGGCCTGAAATGATGGCCGTCTGCTCAATAATAGATTGGACTGCTCTTATGGGGAGGGAAACTCTGCACACGTGTGTGTGTGTGTGTGTGTGTGTGTGTGTGTGTGTGTGTGTGTGTGTGTGTGTGCAGCATCTGCAGCGTTGAGTGAGGAGGTTGCGGAGGGAGTTCGCGGCTACCGTACCCGATCTGCACATTTCTCCCTCCACCGGGAGGTGCAGAGGAGAGGAAGGAGATGAGGGAGGAGCTGGATGGGTAAACCAAAAAAAGTTACAGGATGTGCTTCATGATATTTGGTGGGGGGGGCGGGGGGTGGGGGGGGGGTGTAACAAATACCCAACGAGCCATCCATCCCAGCTCACGATTTAATTATCCAGAACAGGTGTTGTTTTTTTGTTTACCCGCGTTCAGAGCGAGGGGAGGGAAGTATCGCCGTGATATAATCACAGCCTCGTGATCACACATCCTTTCAAGTGTTTTTTTTTTTTTTCTTTAAAACGGCGCGGCTTCTCCGATCTGTTAACACGGACCTCGAAATTGAAAACAGGCCCCGCCTCCAGCGTGTCCCGGGCCTTCAGCGAGATCAATATCAGAAGGTGGTCGAAAACCTGAATTGTCCTGATTCGCTCGTATTTCCTGGCGGTTTCACAGACATGACTTTGGAGGACAAATCGCAGCTTCCAAGAAATAAATTAAATGAGCTGTCTTTGTAGCGCATCTGGCATCTGGAGGCGCCTATTTTATTTTTTCATTTTTCCGTCCCTGCACATTATTGCCAAGTCTGTGTGAAAGTCATTTCTAACTCACTAACACGCCGTCGGGATTATTTGACCGTGGTGAGAAAAAGAGGCTTCTCTGTTTAGCTGCTTTGAGTACCTGTGGAAATTCAGATGCTCAATTTTCTGCATGAGGTAAGATGTTTGCTGAAAGTTGAGTCTTTTGTAAGTGTGTGTGTGTGTGTGTGTGTGGTGTGTGTGTGTGTGTGTGTGTGGGGGGGGGGTGGGGTGGGGGGCTTTTTTCCCCTCATCGACATTCGTGCTGCTGTTCATCTCTATCCAGTCGCTGTCAGTCTGAATCGGGGCGTAGGAGGAGCGGAAAGGTAAAGGCAGGTGATGGAAAGCTGAGGTGAAGAAAGAGGAGGAGGAGGAGGAGGAGGAGGAGGAGGTGAAGAGGGAGGAGAAGGCAGGCGCTGCTGTTGTATTAGTCATCTGAGATTTACAGTGAAGTTCTGCTGCTCGCTGCGTGAGTCACTCTGCGGGAGACACGATGGAAAAAAGGGATAGATGAGCGGCGCCCTAAACGCTCGCGAGCCGAAAAATCCCGAGCCGGTGAGAGACAGACGAAGACGCAGATGAAATATTTAGTGCAATAAAGTTCAGGGCTCTCGGAGACGGGGACGGAGAGGTACATAAAGGGACGGAGGCTCGACGCGGGTAAACGCTGCGAAGATGTCACCGACGCGGCTAAAAGCAAAATAAAGTACATGAGGAGCCCATCACGGCGTGGAGCGATAGCAGCGCCACCATAAAGAATAAATGGCCTCGCCGAGTGGCGGTGGATCAGAAAGAGAGGGTGCTTTGTTTTATCGGCCTTTCATCGGACGCAGGTGCTCGCGCTGGAAGGAAGTCAGACAGACTGACAATAAGCTCGGCTGTCAGTCGGTAAACTTCAATTACGCACCGGCATAGAAACCGGAAGTCAGGTTGACAGCTCGTCACAAAACTTTGTTATTTCTCTAAATATTTCCAATTTTTTTAATTTATTTATTTATTCCCCTTTATATTTCAACATGTTCATTTCCTTTGGCTTTTCCAGATTTTGTCTTTCTTGCGGACCTCCTATCGCTCCATATCGCAGGTCCGTCATCGCAAATTCAGGCTTTTGGAAGCGTTTTCAAACCCCAGACTTTCGTTTTACTTGAATTTCAAAGCTCCGAAATGCTCCCAGAGTTCCTTCCATGTCCCAAATAAGCGTCTGAAACCTGCTTTTAAAGTCTGACCTACAGCTAAAGCCTCCAAACATATTTTATTTACAGCATAGAGTAAAAAAAAAAAAAGAAGAAGTTTCAGTATTTCCACCTTCCTGAATTTACGCGATTATTCATTTATGCAAATTGCCATCCATTAATCTTCTTTCTACTCTCTGGATTACGGTAACTGGGCTAAACATTTTAGCTTCTGCTCGGTATCAGTGCAGATAAAGAGATGGTGAGAGGTGGCTTTGTGTGTGCAGTGATTCACCGTTGGAAAAGCAGTCAGGTCAGGGGGATCTTCGTGTCTTTCATGCCTAAAATATGAAGTCTCTGGAGAGGGGGTGGGTGGGGGGTTGGGGGTGGTGGGTGGGTGGATGGTGGTCGTGGTGGTGGTGGTGGTGGATGCAGAGCAGCTGCAGCAGCACGCCGCTCCTCCATCGCTGGTTCTGTGTGTTCGTGCAGAAGTGCTGCAGCAGAATCCGATGAGTATTTCTACAACACAAGTTACCACTGTGACCATCAGCGATGCAGCGTTTACACACACACACACACACACGCACACACACACACACACACACACACACACACACACACACACACGCACACACACACACACACACACACACACACGGAGGATTTTATTTGTGGCTCAGAATTCCAGCATCGTCATTAAATATGAAATAGTTTATTTTTGCAGGAGCTCAAAGAACGATCGTTGCGAGACGTTTTTTTTTTTTTTTTTTTCATGGACGTGCTCGTGTTTTTCATTTCATCTTAAATTGAAAAATAAAATCGCTTTATTTTCAATTGGACTTCTCACTTTTAAGTTGAGGTATGATTATCTGTATCGTAACAGTAATAAATGATGTGCGTGAAGGAGTCGAGGGAGTAACTTAATTAAACTAGATGAATATAAACACTGCAAAGTAATTCAAGTACCAGCCTGTGAAATCGGACAGTGGGAATTAAACCTCTGCTGCACAGAGCTCATCCCGACCCGGCGTCACCCGGGAACCACAGAAGAAGAAGAAGAGACCCCCACCTCCCCCCCCAGTTAGATTGACAGGTGTGTTTGCTGCAGTCAGAGCCAAGGTCAGATAATGAGAGAGTGGGAGCTGAGTGAGATGTGGGAAGTAGGGTATAGTTTGTTCACCAGGTGGGGGGGCATGCACGTGTGTGTATACACACACACACACACACACACACACACACACACACACACACACACACACACACACACACACGTTCAAAGCCAATTTGAAATATCTTTCTTAGATATTCAGAGGAGGCCATTCCAGACATTTGGAGGCCTCCTGCTGTCTTCCTGCTCCAGACAGACTCGGCAACGACTGGTCGGCAGAGTTTGAACTGGGATGTAGAAAAGAGAAGGTCAGAGATGGAGGACTAACAAAAACAAAACAGTAACAACATCCAGTACATATACGTGAATATTTATCTTTAACTACTATTTGCATGAGATTACATTTGCCAAATAAAATAATATGACTATTCTGTCCACGAGACGATACGCCACCCTCTAGTGGGCTGATGGGTGTATTACACTCTTTGGGGTAATACTGGACTCGTCAAATTACAGCCTCACAGAGCTCATGTCATCACTGTAGACTTTTAGTGTTGTTTAAATTTAGGACAGCTATAAGAAGAAAAACCAAAGTCCAATTACGAGAAAAAACTTTTTTTTTCTTTCAAGCATAAATCCACCTTAATATTGCTTTTAAATTTGGGACGCGAGGTCTGGTTACAGCAAACGTGAGAACCTGACAACGTTCATCACCTTTAGGTTTTTATTTGGAAACACACTCATGTGTTTCGTGCTGCTGCTGAACGAGTAAAATGTCCATGTACACAGCACCTGGTCCAGATGTAGGTTTCCTGTTAATACAAGTGATAAATGATTCAGGGGAGAACCTTGTTTCAGCCAGGAGACCACAGAGGCTTTACTTTCATCATCTTTTTCCATTTTTTCAGCTTCTTTTCTTGATTCTTTTTTACTTCTCTACTTTATTTCTTTTCTCTTTTTTTTTATTATCTTTTCCTCCACCGCCACTATCTTCCCTTGCCCCATCTCCACCCTCCGTCTGGCAGTTGCATTATCATTCTCAGTTAGGGAATAATGAGTGTGTGTGTGTGTGTGTGTGTGTGTGTGTGTGTGTGTGTGTGTGCGTGCGCGTGTGTGTGTATATGTGTGTATATGTGTGTATATATATATGTGTGTGCTGTATTTCTATCATACCACAGGGAGCAGCCGCTGGTGTCCGCTGTCTTTTGTGGGCCGCTGCTATTTGCAGAGTGTATCACATGAGCAATACGACACACACACACACACACACACACACACACACACACACACACACACACACACACACACACACACACACACGTTGACCTTCACACACATGCGTGCATGCATTATCACGTTTTGTGCACTCACACAAAACTCGCACACAATGACTGTGACACTGAAATTTGCTTATGCTTATGCAGACAAATACACTGCGCGCGCACAAAAGCTGCACACCCAAAAGGCACAACATGTCTAGCGAGGTATTCAGAACGCGCACACACACACACACACACACACACACACACACACACACACACACACACACACACACACACACAGTGTTTAAACCATAAATAAATGCCACCAGCATGCGCAACAGCCCGTTTTTCTAGTGGGACTCACTTCTCTGCTCTATTCAGCTTCTATTTTATTCTATTTCTATCTGCATGTGAAACAACACGCAGACTGTATTTAAAAGTGTTCGTAGCTTCCGGGTCTGAAAATATTAGGCGGATGCAGAAGTGTCTTCAGCTGCAATACCACCGAGTGCCACTAGAGCTAAAGTCACTCCTTCTTATTAGTTTTCTGGAGGTCCATCTGAAAATAATCCCTCATTCATTAGAAAAGAAGATTCAAGAAGACCTGTTTTTGGGGGGCGTGTCTGTTTGATTGACAGGTCTGTGGTGCAGTCAGGTTACAGCTACCGGTGGGCGGGACGTAGTATCGTTGAGTTTCCAATCTCAGACCGTTCAGATCCACCGCTGGCTCCTCCCCCCAGCTCGCCCAAATACGGTCACTTCCTGCTCCAAACCGCTCCGACGTAGCACAGATGGCGGCGGCCCAAAATCCAAACTCGATGCTTCATAACGGCCGTTCACAAAACCGACGGGTGACGTCGCTGCTGGTTGCAGTTTGTTAAGATTTTATCGGATATAACATTTTAAGTTAAAAAGTAAGATGATGTGTTGAGAACCGGTGTGAAACTGGGAGGTAAACCTCGCCGCCCATCTGTTCTCATGACCTCCACTCAAATAATTCAAGAACAGTAGCAACGCACATTTTAGGTGCTCACACCCTCAAGACTTTCTCATGACTGCGTAGTGTGTGTGTGTGTGTGTGTGTGTGTGTGTGTGTGTGTGTAGTGTGTGTAGTGTGTGTAGTGTTACCTGGGAGCTGGCTTCAGGCTGTTCTCTGAAGCGACTCCAGCTGGCCTCGACACATGCTGAGAGACAGAAACAGGGAGAGGAAGACACGAGGGACGCAGAAATAAAAAAAAAAAATATTGAAGTCAAGAAACAACGGGAACAAAAAAATAAAAAATAAAAGAACGTCTGCAGAAACCTCGCAGTTCTTTTTCCTGCTGCAACCGTCTCCTGTTTTTATTTTGGAGAAGACTAAAAGTAACTGGGACGTTTTATTTTATTTTTTCATCAAAGGAAAGCTTCAGATATTATTCACCTCCATCACCATCATGTGTCTGTAAAAGTCTGAACTCCTAAATTATCTGCATATGTCGCGCTTCAGAAAAATGTGTTTTTAGTTGGATTTTTTTTCTTTTTCTTTTTCCGAGTGAGCGAACGCCTTCAACTTTCATTCTGCTGTTCGGCCCCCTTCACCCCGAGGGCCCGAGCCTCTCGTGCAGCCTATCGGCCCCCCTGGATCCATACATCCACCCTCGGCGCCTCCCCGTACACCTGCCATGGGTTAAAGGAAACGTCAGGGAATTTTTGTTTTTTTCCACTTCGGAGGCGTCGTCTGTGTGTGTGTGTGTGTGTGTGTGTGTGTGTGTGTGTGTGTGTGTGTGTGTGTGTGTGTGTGTGTGTGTGTGTGTGTGTGTGTGTGTGCACGTTAAACAAGCAGAGCCAGACTTAACCTTTACACCGCGTTATGAAAACACTGCAGTGTGTGTGTGTGTGTGTGTGTGTGTGTGTGTGTGTGTGTGTGTGTGTCCGTTACTTTGCACGTCTGTGTGACCATTACATGCATGTGTGTGTGTGTGTGTGTGTGTGTGTGTGTGTGTGTGTGTTATGAAGGTTGGCTGGCCATGGGGAAGACTGGAGGCGTTTTTGTTTTGAATTCCTCCAGGCCAACTGTCATAATAGAGTTATATGGGAGCAATACACTGGTGGTGGTGTTGGGGGGGGGGGGGCGGCAGGGGGGGGGGATCTTCGACAATGGATTTGGAAAATGATTAATGTTTATTGGCTGCAAATTATATCACCACATCACTGTGACATCATCGTTCATGAAATACAAATGGCGTTAATGGTAAATGTAACGTAACGGTATGATTCATGGTGAACACCATGAATCATTATTTGTTTTAGATTTACATATTTGTCCTACTTTTTCGATATCCGTCTCTGAATGGTTTTTTTGTTTTTGTTTTTTTGTTGCTTCCACCTCGGTATGAAAGAGGTAAATGGAATTTTCTCTGAGGTGCTCACAGCATTGAAAAAAAATAAAGAGTTGAATAATTCAACAGCACCTCCATCCAGACACAATATCCACAGATGTCCAGAGAGCACGCTGGCAGCAGTTTGCAAAGGGACTCTGTCTTTTGGTTCCAATTAATATTAGTGAGACCTGTGCATATTCCTGAATCACTGAGACGATTGTTTCTGCAAAGACATGTTGAATAATTTGATTTAAAGAGCAGATTTTTTTCGTCTATCTGTCCTGCGCAGCAACCAGCAGTGACGTCGCCTGTTGGTTTGTAAACGGCCGTTACGAAGCCTCCGGTTTGGGAATTAAGCCGTCGCCATCTTTACTAGTTCTTAACGGTTCGGAGCAGGAAGTGACCATATTTGGACGAGCAGGGGGATCCGACTCGATCTGATTGGAAACTCAACGGTACTACGCCCCGTGACCTTTATTATCTTTGCACGCTTGCTGAAATTTCAGAGAGATAATAAAAAATGTCCGCATGATTACAACACAGAAAAGATACAAATATTTTCATTTTTTGTGGATTTTTTTGGGCTTGTTTTTGGTGAATCAACTTTTAGGTGTTTATTAAGTTCAATTAGATGCATAAAAAAAAAACAAGAATCCAAGAAAAACATTTCCATCCACAGTTCACACATTAAAGTTTACCTGGTTTAACCTCAGACGGAACAGATCCGGAAAAACCACATTATAAATGCTTCCGCAGTCCGATACGCTCGTCTTTTCTCTTGCAGAATAATTTCGCTGTCATCTTCACGCCCCTTAAAATCACCTCTGGAGAGATAAGAGTCACGGCTTTATTAGATGGGGGACTGAAGGGGGTGGGACGGGTGACGGAGGGTGGGGGGGGGGGGGGGCGGACGATGGGACCCACACGAATATCCTCATCATTATTTTCCCCCATCAGTAAATTCCCTCCTGGTCGTGGGTGTGCACATTAAATCATCAGAGGAAGCCTCGGAGGTCAGCGGCGACCTCACAATGACCCTTGTTAGCACACAATATGATACAAACACACACACACACACACACACACACACACAATCCCGCCCCGTCTGTTTTAAATGGAATTACATGTGTTGCGGCTGAACTGCGAGTGGCGAAAGAAGGTCAATGAGAAGTGAAAAGAGGTGTTTCCGGTGTTCAGAGGGAGGTCAGCGAACACGCGAGTCATGACGCTGTGTCGACTTCCCGCTTGACAAGGCGCATTAAAAGTTAACCGCTAAGTTCATCTGACCTCAGTGTAAACCACTGAAATACGACTGTTCGCTTTAATCCCAGAAGGTTAAACTGGAGCTACAAGGAGTCCCGCAGGCATCCTCGTGAGGCTTCGCTGGTTTCCACTCTCTAGACCGACCGAGAGCTGAATGATTGACTTCACGAACATTGTTAATCCACACTAAAACAAGCTGCTGAAAATGGACGCAAAAAGTACTTTTTTTTACCAATTTCTATTTTTTTTAAGAACATTTCCGAGCGAATATCCCGTTATGTGTTTATATGAAGTTTAGTAAAAACATGAATTACGTCTTCCTGTGTCGGTAGAGAGAAGAGAAGGGCTTTTAATGTCATTTACTATCTTGATTTTGGGCATTTGTGCAATATTTAAGTTGTGCAGGGAATCAATCATTCAGGTTTCATTACATTATTGCACCGCCATGTTTCTATAGTAGCCCAGAAGGGACAAACCAAACACTGTCTCAGGAGGCCCGATGTCACCGCAGAGTCCCCCCAAACATTTAAAACCTTCATCCTGCTCCTTTAGGAAACACTCAATATATATAAAAAAAAACAACATTTAAAAAATAGGGTAAATTAGTTCGTAGTAGATAAGAAGCTGCTTTTTAAAAGTATTTCATGAGGCTCTCCTCCGTGACTGTGACCACAGCTTTACTCACTCTCCTCTGAGAGCATCGATCCAGAAGAAAACACTCCGGAGGAAACTGATGTGCCCTTCAGATGGCCTTGGTACCAGAAGAATTAGATAGAGGCTTATTATCACACACACACACACACACACACACACACACACACACACACACACACACACACACACACACACACACAACACACAGTCACGTGTAATACCAAAGCTGATCAATAGGAGCGCTAATGGGGACTTGCGACAAGCCACAGGATCAAAGCCAACGCACACACACACACACACACACACACACACACACACACACGCGCGCGCGCGCACACACACACACGCACACACACACACACACACTGCATGGTTCTCAACCTGTGCATTAGTGGTACAGTATATCCGAGAACACACTTTCTTTTTCACTGTAACTTAAAACCGAGAAAGAGAGAGAGAGAGAGTCACCCTTCAAAGTCACGGCCGTGCTCCTGCTGTGTTGAAATGCAAATGTTCCTGGAGGTCAACCAACCCTGACTCTGAACACACACACACACACACACACACACACACACACACACACACACACACACACACACACACACACACACACACACACACACACACAGCTGGGTGCAATACTAGTAGAGTGCCGGCCACTCGGGTGGAACCAGCTGACCTGCGACCACTGATACTTGTCCTTGAGTCACTTGTGAGAGGGGGGTTTGGGATTTGGGGAGGGGGGGGGGGCGGCACAGCAGTGAGAGAGAGTGTGTGTGTGTGTGTGTGTGTGTGTGTGTGTGTGTGTGTGTGTGTGTGAGTGCATAGCCGCAGTCCATTTGTGTGTGCGTCCACGAGCTGGTAATGTTTATTGCACCGTGTTCTTATGTACATTACCTGTAAATACATGTGTGTGTGTGTGTGTGTGTGTGTGTGTGTGTGTGTGTGTGTGTTACAGTTTACATTGTTTAAATTTAGCTGACATTTAGGTGTCCTCGCTTGTCAAATATTTGTCCTTCATGTGTTATAAGAGGAAACTATTTGATCACAGTAAGAAGAGTTTACAGGTGTTTAAACACAAGTAATAACTTCTATATTTTTTCCTCTTACAAAATAAAAAGTCTTAACTTCTGAGGTTCCTTTCAAAATAAAAGAGAAAATAAAAATAACAGAACATATAGAGGGCCGGTCACAGCTGTGGTAATTTCCCTGTGTAATTTGATTTAGATTTAAACGTATTAATAGTCACACCTTATTTATAGACACATTCTTTAAGGGCCTGAGTGCAGCGAAGTGCTAGTGTGTGTGTGTGTGTGTGTGTGTGTGTGTGTGTGTGTGTGTGTTGTGTGTGTTGTGTGTATGTTAAGTGTGTACTGTACGTGTGAGCATGTGCTGACAGATCCTTTTCCCACCGTTCACTAAGAGTCCTCTGGTTGACCTCTGATGCTCTCAACCCCGGAGAGATTAAAGCCTGATGGAGGAAAGTGAACGGAGAGAGAGAGAGAGAGAGAGAGAGAGAGAGACCTTCATCTTCCTCTTCCTCTCTCCTGTTTGTCATTCCTCTACAACTATTTATCTCCATTTTACCGTTTAAAAAAAAATACAAATCTCTAAGTCAGTTTCTTCTCTGTTTCTCCGCCCCTTCTCCAATCTCTGCTCTCCTCTTCATTCCCTTCACCTTCCTCTCCTCCTCCGTTCTCCTCTTCCTCCTCTATATTTTATGGTAATTTCCCTCCCCCCCCCTCCCCCCCACTTCCACCACACCTTTATTCACCTCTCCTCTACTTTCATATTTTGACTGCATCAGCGTCCCTTCGTTTCCCCTCTTCTTGTCCTACGATACGCAGAATCAAATATCTCGCCGCCTGCAGACGCTGAACGTGAACCAGATCTGATCCGACTGATCAACTCCATCCAAACTAAATAGGTTTCAACCGAACAAAAATGTAACGTGTGTGTGTGTGTGTGTGTGTGTGTGTGTGTGTGTGTGTGTGTGTGTGTGTGTGTGTGTGTGTGTGTGTGTGTGTGTGTTGATTTATGAGCTCTAAACTGTGAACTTTCAGTTTTAGTAAGTGTTTTTATGGGACTTAATTAGCTTCATGTAAATTAACAAGAGGCTCACAAATCAATATCACGTGACTCACACACACACACACACACACACACACACACACACACACACACAAAAGGCAGAGTAATTTTCCTTTGCCTTTGTCTTAGATGTTATAATTTACTTTTATCAGTTGAATGACCTTTGCTCTGCCGCAGTTTATTGATTATTGACGAATTGATTATTTAATAATTGATTGCTTTATTACACATGATCTTTTAACTGCAGCCGGGCTTCCTGCATATATTCTTGCGTCTGCGAGGTTGAGGAGAGTCTGAATTCGGTGCAAACTAACCGTCAGCGTCCAGATACACAAAGTGACCCAGAGCCCGAGAGATTTTTTTGAAAGCACCAACGTTTGCAAACACCGTCAGTACAAAGATACGAGTCGACGCGCGGGAAACAAAAGTGATGCTAATTGAGGTAAAGATGCGTTGAAAACATTTCAATTCAAATTATATTGCTCGTTTGGAGGGAATAAACAGACTCCTGCATCAACAGTCGAGTGATCAAATGTACTTAAATAAAGGAACGCAAAAAAACAAAACGGTCTTTGCACTCATGAAAACAGGATAAAAAAAAAAAAATGTGGCAAATACACAGCAAACCTGACCGAGAGACACGTAGGAGAAAATGAGAAATAATAAATTGCAGTAAAATGAAGTGAATTATAAATGAGCTCTCTCACAGCACAACGCAGTATTTTTTTCATTTGATTGTGTTTGATAGCTGAAAAATACACTTAATTCACACGTGTGATCTTCACAGTCCTGCTGGGAAAAAACAAAACAACTAATCCGGCATGTTGATCGAATTACCCGAAAGAGTTCAAGTCCAAATGAATGTAAACATATGCTAATGTCTCGTCAATATGCCGCTGGATTTGTTCGATCTTTCATAGTTTACACACAGCCCCGTGTCCTCGGGGTCTTGATGCTGGATGCCTTGCTCAAGGGGTTCTTCTCGGGGCTCGTTGTGAATCTGGTTTCCGGGGAAAGAGGCTGATATCTTATTGCAGGCACAAGGTCTCACCTGTCAGCTGGAGGTGACAGAAACTAACTTTGCTTGAGTGACGTGGCGACGTGGTCACACAGGCCAAAAAGTCATTAACGACTCCGTAATTAAAAAGGAAGTTGGACGGAGTTACTGCAAAATAAAAACCCCTGAGGTCTGACGTGGAAACTGAAGGCAGCCATTCAAATCTGAAACAAGAACCGTCTCCCTGCACCAACTCTTCACATCTTTACTGTTGATTAAAAGGTGACTCTTTCAAATTAACTTTGGGTCAAGTCATCTTTCTTTTCTTTTTTTTTTCCAACTTTCATGACAATAACATGCACAGTTGGTTTTCACAATCACCTTTTTAGAGACCATTCAGCCTGATAACGGCCCACTAAAAACACACCGGGGGGGGCTGCATTAGCGTGGGCTACATGCTACGTCGTATTGATAATGAGATGAAGCGCAAATGAGGAACTAATCAGATGCTGCACGGACATTGGACAGCAAGTTATACTTATTCAATACAGGACTTTAAAATCTGGAAAGTTTGCTATTCGCAAAAAGCTTCATTAATTTTATTTGACCTCCTTAGACGTTTCTTTTGTTGTTATTATTGCATTTCCTATTTAACAATATAAGAAAATAAAGTAAATTTATGGCCTCCGTCTTCCTATAGATGTTAAATACTTAGTTTAGGCTGATAAAAGTCACAAGATCGTCGACTTTTATCAATGAGGAAGGAGTCCGCTATCAGCCCGTTGATGTTAGTGGCCGTGAGGAGATGTTCCTCCGTTAATCTCCCGTGAGAAACCACTTCAGTGCCGGAAGATTTAACTTCACAGCTTCATTCTGTAGAATATGTGATGAAACCCGCCGCGCGCTGCTGCAAGGAGCCGCCAACCACCTCCGAGTGGTTTCATCACTCTGGGTCTCGGCGGCGAGTCGGAGCCTTCAGGACTTTAAACGCCGCTTCGCAGGCTTTTACACCGCCGACGCAAAGAAAACTCCATATAACTCTGGCGAGCGTAACTTTCGTGATAAACTTCACCGTTAGCTCCAGATTATTATTAAGCCAGAAATAATCACAGCTTTCCCATGCCTCCCATTATGATTTATAAGCGTCAGCATGCGGTTAGCGCCTCGTAGCTAATTACATACAATAGGCAACTATTTAGTGAATTGGTCGTGACCTCTTCTTCTCCTTCAGGAGACTGCAACACAACAGAAACACAATTTCATCAAAAATAAACGGTACTTACCGACTTCGTATGAAACCGAGTAGACAAAAGGGGGAGTCGCAGTCACGGCCTTTAACGATGCAAATACGTACATGTACCCTCATCATACAATCAGGGATCGTCAGCCACGGGGATTATTAAGGTTTACAAGAGTTGTAACCTGACAAAACCAAAGCCGCTATTTTCACCTCGGGCCTGAAGAGGCCGCAGATGAATCAGCCCGGGACACTTAAGATGTCATTTTAATTAAGTCGATAATTGGCACATTTCTGGTAAACTATCCAGCACAGTCAGTTTAGGGAAAAAAATAAATAAATAAATTGTGACATTAAGTAGGTCATGTAGTTGCAGAATGAGACCCTCAGTTTTATATCTCCAATTAGTGCACGCGATACTAATCTCACCGACAAGGATACGAGTTTTAAGGGTTGAATTCGACTTCGCAAGGCGCCATAAACGTAGTCGTTTACCGAGTCGTAAGCACGAAGACAAACAGCGCACCGTGTCCTAAGTGGCATTTCTGTTCTAATGACGCCTTCAAAAATACAATTCAAAGTCTGAGTCGTTTACGACTTCCTGCTCTGATAGACGGTCGTACCTGCTCAGCTATGTGCTCGACAAGGCCGCGATAAGCTGCAGATCAAAACCAAAAGCTAAAAGCAGATTTAATCATTAAACAGCCACTGAAGACTTATCTGTCGACACGCAGGAGGATTTAAAGGGTCGCGCACCGGCTTCGATAATATATCTGATTTCTTCTGGTAATTTGCTGTTGACGATGAAAGAAAATTACCAACGCGGTTTTTACGAGTTTTACACGGCGGGCGTTAAAAGGTTTGATTGCAACAGATATCGCCCGGTGTGACACAAACCTGTCACGGTTACCCTTTTTTTTTTTTTTTTTTTTTTTTTTTTTTAAAGGCATGTTTTCGTCACGGTTCGGTTTGCTTCGCCATGTGGTAAAGTGAAGATGAATCCCGTTGCTATGGTTACCTCCAGGTTCACAATCAGAATTTAGAGTCGCGATTAAGCAGTTCGTGATGTCGTGTTTAAAAACACCGGGCCAATGCTGTAGTTTTTTTTGTGTGTGTTTCTTTTACTTCTTTGGTCACTTTTACACCTTTTTTTTTTTTTTTTTTTTTTTTGCGAGATGCAATACGCGCGTGACCAGTAGGGGCAGTAAAGAGCTGCTTGAGAAGTTGACTCGTCGAAGGAGAATCGTCAGAAAAGTCTTGTTTCTTTCTGGTTTGAATTTGTAAATAAGCGGTGAAAGCAGTGATCGCTGGCGTTGGTCTGATAATAAACCAGAAAACGTCAGAGAGAGCGAACTGAACGTGACCTCGAGCTAAAACTGTGAGAAGCACTAACAGCCATTTTGTGCACTTTTGCTCCAAAGTGCCTCGTAGCACCGTCGGCCCGCTGGGAATCAAACTCCGACTGCCGACGCTGTTTTAGTGTTAAGAAAAACACGCGTCAGTTTTACTCTGCGTACTCTTCAATTAAACATGAAAAACTCTAATTGGATATTAGATATTGATTAAAGCAGCCCAAATTGTGTTGTGTTTCAGAATTAGAGTTTTCCTTTTCATATTTAAATGAAAATTTTCTCTTATGGTTTTATTTTGAAGGATTGGAGACATGTGACTTTATGCTGTGTAAGAGAGACTGCCTCGTAGGGACACACACACACACACACACACACACACACACACACACACACACACACACACACACACACACACACACACACACACACACAGTGTAGACCAGCTTCTATTTAATCTGTTCAAATCTGCATGAGAGGAAAATCCTTCATCTTTTTTCTTTTAATTCATTTCTTTGTGTGTGTGTGTGTGTGTGTGTGTGTGTGTGTGTGTGTGTGTGTGTGTGTGTGTGTGTGTGTGTGTGTGTGTCAGCTCTTTCTCTCTATTCAGTTTGATCGCCCTCTTCGTTCTCTCTCTGTCCTCATCACCTCTCTCTCTTTCTCTCTCTCTAACCTAGTTTCGTTTTTTTTTTTTCTCTCTCCCCTCTCAGCATCTTCTGGTCGTCCCCACGTGTGTGTATATGTGTGTGTGTGTGTGTGTGTGTGTGTGTGTGTGTGTGTGTGTGTGTGTGTGTGTGTGTGTGTGTTTGTGTATTTGTTTGTTTGTTTGTTTGAGTGAGCGAACACATGAGCTGAGGGCTTGCAACATTTTGGATGGATTTGCTGAGGTTATTTGAGGATTTCCCCTCCCTCCCCTCCTGTGTGTGTGTGTGTGTGTGTGGTGTGTGTGTGTGTGTGTGTGTGTGTGTGTAGTGTGTGTGTGTGTGTGTGTGTTGTGTGTGTGTGTGTGTGTGTGTGTGTGTGTGGTCCTGTGGGCTCTGAGGTAATTATGGGAGATTTCTCTCTCACTGGAGTGAGTGAGGAGCAGGTGCCTGAGGAATAGTCTCTCTCTCTCTCTCTCTCTGCCCCCCCACCTCCCCTCCTCCCATCACTCTTTTTTTTGGTCCTACCCCCCTCCCCCCTGTCCCCCCCCCCCCCCCCCCCCCCCGTCTCTCTCCGGTGTATTTGGGTCATTAGATCACGTCCCTTCATTTGTGCTTCCTGCTCACCTTCCTGAGAGTCGTTCCTCATAAACTAAACCCACTTTCCTTTCCTTTCACCATCAGCTCTTTTCTTTTTCCAGCAAAGACATTTTGTAATTCAGACGTCCAGATATTAAAACGACATTTAAAAAAAAAAAAAAAAAAAAATTCGGTAACATGAAGTAAAACATAAAAAAGTCCTCTTGCTTGAAATGATCAGTTAAATATCTGTTCCCCTGCAGCCGTTCGAGCGGCTACGTTTTCTACGCGGACGCACAAACACGCGCTGATCAGCCCGTTTGATCGTTGAGTTGCATAAATCTGCTGAAACATTCGAGCCTCGTCTTTCTTCTTGGAGCTTTACGTTAAACCTAAAGACTCTAAATCGGTTTCTTTTATTGTCCTCTTCCTCATGCTGCACTCATTTCACGTCCTATTCAAAGATGACTCATCCCACTCCCATCCCATCACCTCCACTCTTTCTCTCGTCTGTCTGCACCCCCCCCCTCCCTCCCTCCCTCGCCCCCCACCCCTCTCTCTCTCTTTAACTCGTCTTCCTCTCTGCTCCTCTGTTCTTCCTCCTCTCTCTCTCTCTCTCTCTCTTTCCTTCTCATCACTCCTTCCTCCCCCTCACTCGGATTAATCTGATGTCCTGGTGGCCGTCCAACAACAGCTGTTTCCATTGGTTGGCAAGAGGCTTGGTGTGTGTGTGTGTGTGTGTGTGTGTGTGTGTGTGTGTGTGTGTGTGTGTGTGTTTATTAACCCTCCAAATCTGTCTCTCTCACTTGTCCTCTGCCTCCCTCGCCCTGTCAGTTCGGTTCAAACGGGCTTCAGTTGCATGATTTCTTTATAACCCTCTGCAGATCACACAATCACAGCCTCTTTCTGTTCTGTCTTTGGTGTGTGTGTGTGTGTGTGTGTGTGTGTGTGTGTGTGTGTGTGTGTGTACCTCATGAATCCAGTGATATATTTCAGAAATACTTCCTCTCTCTCCCCCCCTCTCTCCCCCTCTCTCTCCCTCTCTCTCTCTCTCTCTCCACGTGACTCAGGGATTATTTCTCTCAACCAAAATAAAGCTGAGGGAGGCAGAGAGCAGCATAAAGAAAGAGAGGGAGGGAGAGAGAGAGAGAGATGTCTTTCAAAGGGGCAAACCTCGAGGAGAAAGGCACAAAAACAGAGGTGGGGGAGGAGGGTGAGGCGGGGGGGGGGGGTTGTTCTTGGAAGCCTTTTTCAACCAATCAAATGAACCAGAGGACTCTGATAATGAACCGGTCACAGATGATGCATTTGAATGCCTTAAACTTTGACTGTATATTATTTTTTATTATTATTATTATTAATAATAATAATAATAATGATAATGATGATGACGCAGCATTATTAGTTCTCATCCCACAGCATCTCTCACTGCCACGTTGTGACGTGGTGTGACACGGTGGCCTCTGGCGTGACAGTGATGGACTTTCACCGAGGGGAAGGCCAAAGTCACGTAATCTATGAAAGTAAACTTTGGAAACGTATTTAATTAAAAAAAAAATGTTTTTAACTTACATACTTGAATAAGCGATGTGCTTGTTTAAGCAGCGACGTCACCCGTTGGTTTTGTGAAAGTTAAAGTCTGGATTCGGTAATTGAGTGTCGCAAACAAGCTCTCGGCTCTTTTTTAATACTCATTTATTCATCCGTACCTTCATCGTTCCCTGTAATACTCACGGCCGAACATCGTGCTATCTATTTGCATTAAATATCTATTCGAGACGCGCTCGGCGTTTGGTGTTTTTTCTGGGAGGAACACGCTGTACTTTCATTCCAGAGGATTTAAAAGCTGCGTGTCGTCACGGCGACGTGATACGACGCACTACAGGTTGTGGGGTTTCAGGAAACAGCCAGCATGTGTGATATCTTCTTTTCTTTTTCTTTTTTTATTTCATGCAACATCACGCTGCTCAAGCTCCCTGCAGTCACTGTGCATTACATCACTTCAGACACACACACACACACACACACACACACACACACACACACACACACACACACACACACACACACACACACACACGCAGAAATCGAACAGTTGTGTCCCCGTGAGGAGGAAGAAATCAAACATTAACAGACGAAGCACGTAAATGTGAGTTCTTTGAATGTTTTGGCTCCTTTCCAACGAGTCACCTTCACTTTACAGAGATAAAAAAAAGTGATGGTGAGTTCAGGTTGTCCTCACCGGTCCATAAAGAGGGAAAAACAAATCCAGGAAGTTGCCTTTATGACCCTGCTAGACCTTAACCCGAGCAGACGGGCCGAATCTACCCGTCTTGTGTGTGTGTGTGTGTGTGTGTGTGTGTGTGTGTGTGTGTGTGTGTGTTGAGCAGTGACTTTCATGATGTAGAAAAACACACCAGAGTAACTTACACAACCAGCTGCTTGGGGAGGCTTTCCCCTCTGATTGGTTTACAGCATTTATACCAGCTGAGCAGCCACGGTAACGAATATTCTTCTTTAAATAAATATATATATATATTATTGGAAAATCCATCAGGATACACAAGAAGAACATTTTGTATTCGGTAATACCAACTCACTTGTAGAGATTCCCTGGGTGCCTGCCCTAAAAAATAAATAAATAAATAAAATATGCTGCCACACGACTAATCCTAATCTCACATAACCAAACCGTTGCGCTGGAGAACGGCCGGTGCTAGTTTGGATCGGCCGGAGGGATGCACGCTGGAAGACCCGCTGTGCTGTGATTGGTTGTTTCACCGTCAGTCAACCGCTCCACAACATTAGTCCTCACCAGTCCTTTACTCACTCAATTATTATATACAAACTCTTCCAGAGGGATTATTATTTTATTTGTTTTACCTTATTAAATATTCATATACCTTTTTCTCAATCTCAAATCTCTTTTCATTTCCCACCTGTACGTTTACTCGTGTAGTTTCCGACCGTCAGCAGCTCGTCTGGCTCGGCTCGGTCCGTGTGTGCCGAGGGCGAGGCGGAGCTCGGTGCTCTCCTGGTTCGGGCCGGCCGGTCGTTTTGAGCTTTGACCTCAAATCTGATCGGATCGTTTCCAAGAGAATTCCAAGGAACTGAAATGAGGAAGTTAATCGGAGGCCATTTACCGATTTATGGTTTGTGTTGTAGGTTCGTCCTCATAAAGGCGTGTGTGTGTGTGTGTGTGTGTGTGTGTGTGTGTGTGTGTGTGTGTGTGTGTGTGTGTGTGTGTGTGTGTGTGTGTGCGCCCTCTCCCAGGGCTGAAGAGCAGAAGTTGTCCTGAACAAACACCGGTCCATTGAAAAGTCAACGACAAGAATGCTACACATCCAACGCAGAATACACACACGCTGCTTTGAGTCAGACTCACACACTCACAGTCACGTAGACACAAATACGCGCCCCCCCCCCAACACACACACACACAACACACACACACACACACACACACACACACACACACACAAACACACACTGACCTACACACGTAGACACAAATACGCGCCCCCCCCCCCCCCCCCCCCCCCCCCCCCCAACACACACACACACACACACACACATTACGGTTAACTCCTGTCTTTCTTGTTCTTACACACACACACACACACACACACAAACACACACTGACCTACACACGTAGACACAAATACGCGCCCCCCCCCCCCCCCCAACACACACACACACACACACACACACACACACACACACACATTACGGTTAACTCTTGTATTTCTTGTTCTTACACACACACAGAAGAATTCAGATGAATCAGTGTCTGCACATTCTTTCTCATACAAAGACCTAAACACTCATGTTTTCTCGTAATGCACACACACACACACACACACACACACACACACACACACACACACACACACACACACACACTCCCCCCTTCACCCCCCCACACACACTCTTAGTCAACACTGTAACACCCTGGTTACACACACACACACACACACACACACACACACACACACACACACACACACACACACACACACACACACACACACACTCCCCCCTTCACCCCCCCCACACACACTCTTAGTCAACACTGTAACACCCTGGTTACACACACACACACACACACACACACACACACACACACTCAAACATTTGAGACAAAAAAAACCAGCTGTGAAAATGCTCAAAACTTTTCAATCTATCTAATTATCTCAATTTTAATTCCAAATATTATTAATATCTGTTCTGTAACGTCTACAGTCCAGTGGTTGGATAGACTAAAGCAACAACAACAAAAAACAAAGTACGTTGTCATGAATATATTCTTCCTTTGTGAAATGTTGGATACACAAAACTTTTTGACCAACATCACAATAAACTCTATTCTGATTGTGGCTGTAAAAAACGTTTTTATTTTTTGGGTTTTTTTGTATTTTAGATTCGATTTCAGAGTCTTGTTGAACTTCAGTTCAGACTTCAAGGTTGAAAGTTATTTAGAGTTTTACATTTTTGTGAATCCTACAAACAAAAGTTGAAAGTATTTGTACGTATTTTAGTTGGAAGCGTTCGTGTCGTCGTCTCACCTCGGAGACGCCTCGAGTTAACAACCGTCTCAGCCCGTCCTCGTTACTACGGGTCTCCGGTTACATTGACGGTCGGGTTTTTTTTTTTTTTTTTTTATTCCCTCGCCGCTAACGTATGCGGCGGAGGCATTCGCGTGTCGAGCGGAGGGCTCTGACTCGCAGGTGTGTCGACTCCCAATCAATACTCCTTACGGGCATCGCCGCCATTCGGCTCACGTTCCTCCCCTCTGACAGCCGTGACAGAAGCAAACAGCCGAATATGGATCAGCGCCGCTGCCGTCGGCCCGTTGTGTTGACCGAAGAGCTCATATCGGAGAAACTCTTCTTTCCTCTTATTTTTCCGTACGACGTGCACAATCCATGCAAACCGCGTCCTCGGCGGTGCCGTGGATTGATTTCAGCGAAGGTGTGGACCGTCTTAGGTCTTCCTCATGCATAAATACAAAACCAAAGGGACGACGAGACTCTGGCCACCCTCCCTGTTTATCACGCGAGTCGGAAAATCGACTATTAAACCTGTGATTTCTGGCTTTTCTGCCCCCCCCCAAAAAATAAAAAGCTGCAGTCATAAACACCCTTTTAAATCACTTGCTGTACATAAAAGTGTCCGCAGCTTCCGGGTCTGAAAGATTAAGCCCAAGCAGGAGCGCCTTAAGCTGCGATACCACCGACTGCCACTAGAGGTCGGCTCCAAAAAGCCTTCCGGCTCCATACACTCAACTTCTCTCATCAAATACGATGTCTATACAATTTTTTACACAAGTTATCTCGGTGTTGTTAGCTAAAGTCACTCCTTGTTATTAGTTTTCTGGAGGTCCATCTGAAAATAATCCCGTCATTAATTAAAAATACAAGATTCAGAAAGACCTGTTTTTTTGGGGGGGGGGGGGCGTGTCTGTGTGATTGACAGGCCCTGTGGTGCAGTCGGGTTACGGCTATCGGTGGGCGGGACGTAGTATCGTCATGGTTTCCAATCAGATCGATTTAGATCGAGCGCTCGCTCCTCCCTCAGGTCATCCAAATATATAACACCAGTTCCCACTTCCTTTTTTACGACCCGCTTTCATAATTGTGCGGAACATATTTTATATTTAACGCCGGCTTTTAAAGTCAGTACAGGAGGTTCACACTGTGCAGAGAAAAGTGAGATAATTGATGGTTAATAGGTGTGAAATGACTTCATTTTTCTGCCTCATCGTTTAATTAAACAATACTGTTCTTTTCGAGTATTCTTAATTTTTTTAACTTCGCTCGTCTGAATCTCGGGGTTCGTTCGCCGGTTGTTGAGGAGCACGATTCAACACTTCTCTCAGGTGTTTACCGTGCAGCTTCGTTGACATTTCCCAGCATGCCTCAGTTACTTCTTCAGAACCTTTGAGAACAGAGCGACAAGTGTACGAGACAGGAATGTAAAATATATACTTGTCGCTATCACATTTAGTTACTGACTCGTACACTTAAAGATCAGCTGCTCGATAAGTTTCTGTTCACTCGCACTCGAGTTTATTTCAAAGAGCAGAATTTGAACGAAGCTGCAGAGATTAACTTTGGAAAAAAAAAAAAAATGACAAAGAAAAATTAAATGAAAAGAAAACCAATACACCCTCTTCAATATCCGTCTTCACAGTACGGAGAGCCTGTCGGTGGGTTTGTGTTGCGTGTTTGTATTTGGGCTAGTGAGCTGGCACAAAGGAGTGTTGGGTTCATCTGAGGAGGCCACAGAGGAGAGGCTCAACAAACCAAACTGCCAACCAGATTTAGCAGCTGAACCTGGACGAGTGACACCGAGAGAGTCGGAGGGAGGAGGGAGGAGGAGGGAGGAGGAGGGAGGAGGGAGGAGGGAGGAGGGCGGGGGGAGGAGGGGGACTCAAAGACAGATGAACGGAGAAAGACAGGAAACACAACCGATAAATAAAGAGCAAAGACGAGAGTTTGTAGACGAGGCTCTACTTGATTACTGCCGAGTCACTGAAGCATATTTTAATCTGAAAATTAGCATTTTGAAGAGACATTTGGAGATTCGAGGATGTAAAGACAACGGCGGCGTGTTCGTTAATGCATTTCCTAGATTTACATCTGTTTTTTGTTTTTTCCGGTTCGTTTGCAGAGACCGCACCCTTATATAAACGATGCAAATTCATCTCGTTAGAGATATATCGTGAAGACGGCGGAGGGGTGAGGAGGGAGGACGGGGGGGGGGGGACGGAGAAAAAAATGCGACGTGGATGAATAAGGGGAAAATGGAAGCAGGGCAGAGTGGAAAAAAGAAAGAGGGAAAAGGCCACAGCATCAACAGAGAGAGAGAGAGAGAGGCTGATGGAGGGAGACAGTGTTGAGTCATGTGACGGAGCATCACGTGTCGGCCCGGCAACGTCTATACTCCCTCTTCCTCGCTCTCGCTACTTCCACTCAGATACAAGAGGTCCTCTCAGCCAATCAGGAGGCAGCGTCCGCTCTCCCATCCGTCTCCACTTCTCTCTCTCTCTCCCTCTCTCTCTCTGACTGTGTCACTCTTTTCTCTTGACACACTCTCTCGATTCTTCTCACTCCATCTCACTCCACGAACGGAGTGAGTCGTCTCGGTGCGTCATTTCAACACATTACCCAAATCTCACTGACATATTTTGCATCGTTAGGATGTTTTTAAATAACATAAAATATCTCCTTACAAAATAAGTTCCCTCATAAGCAGCTCAGGTGGAGTCTGGACTTTATATTTGACAGTAAATACGCTGCCACGTAAATACGCCCCTCCCCTTCTTTGCTCCTTCAGAAGCTCCGCCCCCAAATTTGTGGACACGCATCGCAAAAGGCTAGCGAGAGTGAGTGAGTTGTTTTTACTAAACCGTGACCGAGTTCGCAGCTACGCTGACAAGAACGGTAACGTTAGCTAGCATCGCATTTGCAAGTATGAATCATTTTAAAAACTCCCGACATGCTGGAAAAATGATGTTTTAAATCTCTGTGGCTATAAAATCCTTCGCAAATGGACTTTTTTTTTTTTTTTTTTTTTTGTCTTACATGATGAGTAAATGTAAACGCTTCTCATCTCCTGCCTTTTTTTTTTTTTTAAATCTCTCCCTATATTCAGGGAAAAGCTGACACACACACACACACACACACACACACACACACACACACACCGGGATGACTAGGTTAAATGCGATGCTTGCTAAGCCTTTCTATCAGTATGTGGCAGATGGAAGGAGAGAAAGTGAGGGTGGTGGTGTGTGTGTGTGTGTGTGTGTGTGTGTGTGTGTGTGTGTGTGTGTGGTGTGTGTGTGTGGTGGTGGTGGTGGTGGTGGTGGTGGTGGGGGGGGTATAGCCATGACCTGAGAAGCCTTAGCTGTGTCCGGGCAAATAAAAAAAAAAAAAAACATGCAGTTTGTGTGGCTTTGATCCGGATGCATCTGTAGTTGTTACCTAATACGTGTGTGTGTGTGTGTGTGTGTGTGTGTGTGTGTGTGTGTGTGTTTACATTTGTTTTGTTTGGAGATCATTGAGCAACCCGCGTGGAATCAATACACACACATACGATAGATTTACTGCGTAATGTTGCGTGACGTAATGAGTGGAGGGCAGGAAGAGGAAAGCTCAATGTGGTGTGTGTGTGTGTGTGTGTGTGTGTGTGTGTGTGTGTGTGTGTGTGTGTGTGTGTGTGCGTGTGTGTGTGTGTGTGTGTGTGTGTGTGTGTGTGTGCAGGCTGACAGCTGTGACTTTGCAGTGTAATCAGTATGTTGAATGTAAACACCATAAGCCCTAACAAGGATAATGAGTTCCTGTCGAGCTAAAAGGGCTTACGGGTAATTTTTATTCCCACCGTCAAATACCAAATTTTTCTGTCCAGTTATCGTGCTAACTTGAAGGCAAAGACTAAATCCTAGAAGCTCAAGTAGAAATAACAGATTATTAAAAGTCCACAGGAAGTAACAGACCAGATGGCATTATTCAATAGTTAAAAACGAATTTGACCAATTGGATAAAAAAAATTAAAAAAAAAAAGTTTTTAAATGGAAATGCAGTAGCACATTGTGGGAGGAAATACAAACGGAGAAGGATTAGTTTAATTTTCTTAGAATACTTAAAGAGAAAAATGACACGTTACATCTACTCGCGCGAGTCGAAGACGTCGTGTTTACATCAGTGCAGACGGCCTCTGATTTACTGCAGCGGGGGCGCAGCGTTACTGCATCGGCATAAAACATGGCTGCTGGTCTCCAAATGGAGCCAAGGGTTAGAATCTCACTCCATTTATTTTTTCCTCCAACGTTTACTGCCATAAATCTCCGTCTCGTGTGGTTTTCCTAAATTGAAGCAATAGAAATAAATAAGAAGAAAAGATGTATGGGAACATGGGTGCATGTTAGTCGTAAATTAAACCTTGACCCGTTAATCAATCTTTCACTGACTGGTAATTGCGCACCGTAAATGTGGAATTTTTAACATCAGAACCGACTCACTTTTCCACAGTTTTGCCGCCACAGAAACACCTTTAGCCTCAAGCCGTATATAAATCTGTCAAATTAAATCCTGGTGGTCAAAAACACGACATCCTCCGCGAGCTTTCGTGCGTTCCTCTGATATACGAGCACGCTCGATCAGCGCCCAGATTTAAAAGACCAAATACACTCCAGTAATCTGCACATGGACCCTAATATAAGCTCTTTAGACTATTTGTATATTTGGCTGCATTTTGCACATCTGTTATTTACGCATCATTTGCTGTTCGTCAACCTCGATGTACCTTGCACATCTGTGACCCCCGCCAGTAGCGGCGGATTCGGTCTGCTTGCTGCACTACGAGAACACTTTAATGTTTGTTATGTGTTTGGGATTTGTCTCTCATGTAATTGGGAACAATGTACACGGAAACGTATTTTGCCAACTAAATAAACTTCTGGTCTTCCGATCCAGGATTGGATTCAGACACTAATGTCAAACACAAGCCAGGACCACCACCTGGATTGAGTGATAAACTTGTTTATGGATTATGATATTGTAAAAAGGCAATGAAGCTGGATAAGAGACTGCAGTTTGGGGAAGGCTTGATTGGGAATACACTGCGTAGCTCCCTTTGATACCTATGAGGGGGAGAGGAGGACAACGAGGGAGGGCGGTGGGGCACGGAGAATGAGAACAGAAAGGTGTGCGGGATGGTTTGGTATTTGTAGACGTAGAAGGGTGAGGTGTGGTTTGAGGTGTGGTCCATGCTGCGGGGAAATTCAGATCAAATTATCTCCGATTACTTTTTCATGGAAAGAAAAAAAAAAAAAGACGTAGTTTTCAAAACCGCTGACATGCAAGACTTACAAAAAAAAATAAATCAGAAGTCAGTTGAGTAATGGTTCTCTGACGGACAGAGATGACAGTGCGATGGATTCACTTCCCTTCAATCCTCCCTGCAACTTCCATGCACACTAATACCAGCCTGAGACACAAGAATCCAACTTAAGCTGAACAGCAACTATTCTATTCTAACGGAAAATTGCCGTTCACGCAACCCGGGTATCATCGCAGAGCGTGAAATAGACACGCCGGTCCGCTACGTGCAAAACGTGTGATAGCCACGCTTTCCACTGTCTATGCGTGAAAAGTTGAGACGTCAGTGAACTCGCAGCTCGCTGAAAAGGCTCAAAACTGGACGGTTGCGGGTTATTTTTAATTCATCGTTAAAATGAGTGTTTGCAGCGCGTTTCGTGGATCGCTGGTGATGTACTGGACTAAATCCAGAAACCAGAAAACACCTCGTAAAACAGTAAATTGCTTTCATTTGGGACGCAACATGAATACCATCCTAAGTTTGATACAACTATTAGATCAGTTACGTGTCTACATTTAAAGGTTTGTCTTTGTTTGCTCTTGTTGAGCTCTTTAATGCAAATACTTTTTTAACTTTTGTAAATGACATTTCAAAACACTTCCCTCCAGCTACATTAATGGCGTCAGAGGACCGCAGTGCTGAAACGATGAAATGGTGGAACGAAAGGTGATTAGAAACAGGAGTTTGTTGTGGGAGTTGTCGAATTTGCCGATACGATGAAGGAACTAAAAAAATAAATAAAACTCCTCTCTTTTATCGGGAATTTAAATGGCCTCAGTGAGACAGCATAAAAATGAGGACATTTGTAAATGCTCCACGTTTTACACCTGAGTTTGTCACCTGGGAGATGGGGAGGGGGGGGGTGATGTCGGCGATGACAGCAGAGGAGGAGGATGGCGAGGGTGGATGAAGAGAGACGGAGATGAAGAGGAAAGAAAAAAGGAGGTTCTGGTGGGAAGTTACAGGAGGGAGGAAGAGGGAGAAATGGAAATAAAGATACACTCAGAAAAATAAGGCTTTGGTTGTTGTTGTTTTTTTCATGGTTTCTTCCTTGTATGAGTGTCGCCTGCAATAATAGTTGACCTTTACAGGTCGGGGGGGGGGGGGGGGGGGGGGGGGAGGACTATCTGAATTAACTTTTGAAATCCAAATCACTTCGTTGGTGATGAAGCTAAAGCCTCGGTCGCTACGGAAACTGTGTGTGAGTTTCATTGATCTCCTGCTTTGACACGGACGGGGCTGAACGAACACAACCAGATCAATGAACACATGACCCGTCTATGAAATAGGCCACGGCCACTGATTGATAACTAGAAACAAGACATGGCTTCCTCTAATAAACCGTGGATGGATTTGGTCGTCTGCCTGCGTGTTGTTGCCGTGAGGTCTCCGGACAGCTTTATGAGAACCCGGCGTTACACGAGGACGCGATGATGTCGTTTTTATTAAAGTTTGATTGATAGCATTGGGGATCGATAACACTGGTGTTGATGGAGGGCTTTGAACTTGAATCGACAAATGAGGCGGCGAGATTTAATGCGTGTAGTCTGCAGGATTTTGAAGGGGCAGTTTCAGTGTTTTAAGGACCGCCTGCAAACGAAATAATCACTTTAAAAGAGTTTGTTTTCTTAATTTTATGTCAGATCAAGTTCAAGACGTCCGTATTCCTGAGCATCCTCGGCTTTGTAGGCATCGCTGCGGTTACATACTGCAGCTGCGACGGGAGTATAATGTTGTTTTGGGTGTAAAATTCAATTGCATCATTATCGCCGCTTCCCGGTGTGAGCGAAAAGCATGGACGAGACATTTTTAATGAGACGAGGTGGAAGACAGACAGACGGTGAGGGAGGAGGGTGATGGGGGGGTTGAGCTCAGCAAGTAAATTATGACCTGCGTTTGATTTGATGCATCACAAACCGGGAAAGATTTCATATTTATGTTCCCGCTTCAAATTTTCAGACGATTTCCTAAACTTTTCGGCAAAAAACATGCGTGTTTTCTTTGAGGGCTTGACAGGATTACATAATGGAGGTTATAACAGTAAATATTAAACATCGCGTCTAAAAAAAAATAACTTTAAGACGACTTTACAAAATGTCTGAGCCAACCCAACGGTCGCTTTACATTTTTTGGTGTACATTCAAACCTTTTCTTTTCGGTCGGTCCCCTTTTTTGTTCTTTGTTTTGCACGTTTCAGCTCTCGGGTGCGTTTAAATTGGGTCGTATTCCCCGCGTGCACGAGGAGAGCCCGTACGAACGGCGCCCTCTTGTGGTACTCACGACAGTCGGAACTCAAAACTTTCTACAAACCTCGAGTTCACGAGTTGTGACGTTGTTTGCTGACGTTTACGGAAATGTCAAACGCCATGGAAGTATATGTTTCATTGGATGTTAAAGTTAATATGTTGTAATTTTAGTCGTGTAGAGTTTATATATAACACAATGCCTAAGTGCTGTCCACCATGTTTGCAGTAAAAGTACAGCAGTATACTTGCATGTATGGGTATATGTACTGTGTATTATCTATCACAATGTTGTTGTTGTTTTTTTTTTTTTATCAAATTAAATGAGTCATTCATTCTCACGTGTCTCCGCGACACTAAATCGGTTGATTTGCCTTTAAATGGAGGTCGACTTCGTTTCCCCTTCAGCTACTGTGTTGGCACAACACGAGCCTCCATGTCGCCGTGTTTGTGTGTAACTGGCCGTGTGTTATAACCCTTTAAAGAATGAGCTGCTAAAGGGAAAGTGTGAAAAAAGATAAAAGGCATATACGCTTAGTGTCAACTCAGCAGATACTAACAAGTAACTAATAACCCGGGGGCTCTGTGTGCATGTGTGGGTGTATTTATTCTCCATATACACACTTGGAGATATACTGTATTGTGCCTCATGTATAATTGTACGCCGCCTTGGGCAAAGTAAGCTCGTCCCGGACCGGGGATTCACCATTTATTGTCCAATCAGATGAGAAAAATACGGCCACCGCAGACCAGATGCTACAAGTTGGGATGTTTTGATTTTTTTGGGAACGTTTTTCACACCATGTTTACAACAGCACACGTAGTCACTGCAGTCTGTCGCTGAAGTAAATTAAAATCTGCATGGTGGTGGGGGGGGGGGGGGGGGGGGGGGCGTAAATAAGGGAAAAGAGGCGTGGCTTGTGAGGATGGTATTGAAGGTCAGACTGTTGTTTCTATTTTAATGCTGCATCTTGGGTGCTGCAGGAAGCCGTTATTCGCTTCTTTAGCTGAAAATTGTTGAAAAGTTGTTGTTTATTCTGCAAGTAAATAAAAAAAACAACTGATTTCGTATTTTCGTATATTTTCGATCTCCATGTAACATATATATATATATATATATATATATATATATATATATATTTACCATTCAGCTTGAAGGACCGAACAGTGTTTGTGATTCACCTCCTCCCTGCAGAGCAAAACCCCTCAGTGCTGCAGCATGTATTAATATGAACATCAGCAATGTCATTGATGCAGTAATTGATTCATTGGCTAAGATGCATGGCGGCCATCTTAACACACCATGTTATCTTGTCCTACATCTTCTCAGCGCATTACAATTCAATCACCATTTAAAACGGCCTGTTTGTTTTGGGGTTTTTTCCTGGTGGTGTGCGCCACTCTGAAAGGCTGTTCATGTCCACTTGTCCGCCAATTGTATTTACAACAGCACTTGAAGGCAGCAGCACACTCATGTCCTGAAAATATTTGCTAATGTCAGTGACAAAACAGCTTGTTTGGAAGGTTTTTGCACCATTATGTGTGTGACGGAGAAACATGAAAGCAGTTGTGTATTTAAAACACTTATCGGTTAATATACACAAATTTTTTATTTTTTTTTAATTTTTTTTTAAAAGCCCAACTGCAGACATTTAGCACAAATGTGTACTCTCATCACACACAAACAATCATTTAATGTATTAATAATTATACCCAAAAAAAAAATTACAAATTCACACTTAAGAATACAAATTAAAACTGAATCAAGTTAGCCTGAAATCCCAACTATTGAATCAAGGAAGCTGAAAAAGTTTATACTTTCTTGACTGTGAGTGATTTAAAAAGAGCAAAAAGCTGTTTTAATTCATGTTTTTGGAAAAACACAAGATGTCGGTTGGTTTGGGAAAACTGATAAAACCAAACGTCACCTCGGTTCAAACGACCTGGCTGTATATTATATCTCTAAGGTATATTCAGTCACAGGGTCAAATCTCATATATGCTTCCATCTCTTTATATAAGTAAAGTTCTGATTGATTTAACGCTATTTAAGAGGCTTTGAGGAGATTATTTCCATAATAGATATCAAACTTTGTTTCTATAACACTTTGCGTACATTTTGGTGCAGTTCAAAGTGCTTGACAACAATAAGACAGACAGTCGTAGACCGGAAAAATAAAATAAATTTAAGGAGCAATTTAAAAAACAAAATTTAAAACCAATTCGAAGGAAAAAATAAGCCATTAAAAAAAGCACTTTGAGTCCAATGCGATAGAAGATAGATTAAAATCTACAATAACAATAATAAGAGCTTGAAACTAAATAAAACAAGAATAAAAATGAGTGCAATAAAAAGATAAAAGATGTAATAATTGGTTTTTTTTTACAATGATACTAATAAGTTCGAGTTAAATAGGAGCTGGGATAAAAGATTAGATAGAATAGATAAGAGCAATAAAAGTCTGTAAAAGCAGCTAAAAGGATGAACATTTAACAAAAAGCCTGAACATATCACACAATGATAAAACAGAGAACCACAGTCATTTTTTTCAAAAACTATTTTTCTTTTGCCCAAATATTCAATGTTCAGCGCCTCTCTGGGATGGACTCTAATGGAGGACAGCTGCTGCCTCGATGCACCCGGCAGCACGTTTTCCTTCTGATGTGTTTTTTTATAACAGGTGTCTGTGCGTGAAGCGTCATCCATCAGAATCAGCAACCGGAGAGCTGCTTCACCATTTTAAATTACTCGGGACTGTAGTGTGAACACCGACAGAGAGACCACAGATACACCCGTCGCCAAACATCAAACGATGGACTAT
Organism: Embiotoca jacksoni; assembly: GCF_022577435.1. Classification (NCBI taxonomy): domain Eukaryota; kingdom Metazoa; phylum Chordata; class Actinopteri; family Embiotocidae; genus Embiotoca; species Embiotoca jacksoni. The sequence continues at coordinate 1,503,920 of NW_027185398.1, forward strand.
TAATACGGCCGTGGTCTTTAAAGGGTCACTACATACCCAAATAAAATCTATTCTCGTGTCTGTTTACACGCAGACCTTTCGTAAGCGTGTTAGCGATGATCGTGTCGCGATGTATTTATCTATATCATAAATCACATCAAAGATACGCGAGAGGCCGCAAGCTGCTGCCAACAGGCAATGTGAAAGGCAACCTCATCATAATAGAGCTCGGAGATAACATCTGTGTCAACAGGTAAATGTCAAACCGATATCTCATAGTATATACAGCAGCTACACCGAGAACGCAAAAAAAAAAGTGTCTCTATTAGCTTACTTTTCGTAATCACGTTACATTTACGCGCGTGTAGGTTTCACGCCTGCAAAGCGTGCAATGGACACGCCGGTCGACGACGACAGCGAAACGTGTAACTGTCACGCCTCGGCATATCCAAGCGTAGCTGTCTCACGTTTTTCGTGTCTACTTTTCGTCAAAATTGGCCCAAACCTTCTCTGAAGGATAAACTGATTTGATTTCAGGGGTCAAAGGTCAAGGTCACCGCGACCACGCGCGTCCATCCCCGAAAATTGTGAAGGCGACAGACACGGATTGGCACGGTTGCAACTTGCGAGCCGGTAAGTGGAGTTTGTTTATTCCCGCCGTGACAACGGCCGCTTGTTTGTGAGTCGGCACCACAACACAGCTCGGCCCTGCTGACTCGGCATTTAATATTAAAGGTGAGGAGGGGAATTATTTCTGTCGCAACGGACAACACGACGAAGTGCGGCCTTTACCTTTTTAGACGCGTGAAACGTACACCTCGTACTCAACATGAAACACGTTAGGAAGCATACGAGTGGACTGTCGGCCTCTTCCGCTGTCGGAGATAGTCGGAGAGTCAAGGTCAGCCTGCTGGCGAGGCCTCCGAGGGAAGAGTGAGTAAGCAAATGACTGAACGAGCACGACCACGAGCGAAGAACACGCCACCCGGGCTGAATTAAAGCCTGGATCACTCCCACTCCCTCCACGCACACTTATATTTTTTTCCCCGCAGCTCTTCACCAGATCGGCCAACCAAGTAATGAATTCCCTCGGTTACGTGTCAGTGATTCCTGCGCTTCCTTGCATTAAATACTCCCATAAATCAGATGGCTTTTTGATTCAGTAATGTCCTCCGCAGGATTCCCTTAAGGATGAGAAATGTAAATGAATTCACGGCGAGGACCCCGACAACAGGGAGGTGGAGGGAGGTGGTGAGTCACACAGCTGATGTTGCTTCTTTCTTTTTTTTAAATATTTTTTTAGCACTGAGGCAACACGTGCTAAAAAGAGGAAACTGACCTTTCCTTGATATTCATCTTTAAATCTGAATTTCTAAAAACTGCCTGAGAAATTTGCATGTCTGGATTTCGCTTGGATTGGAGTGTCGTTCACGTGAGTTCCTGTTCAGCTCTACATAATCAATGCTCCATTACTTGCGCCCAAATGGATTCTCCTTAGAATCAGTCATCTACAACTGTTTACTGTGATTTATTGGCTCCTTATGGAAATATTTGATCCTCTTAAGTGTTACGCTAATGCACACATTACATATTTTATTGGCCTATTTCACAGTTAAATGTGTTTCACTGTTCCGGCTGTCGGCCGGCTGCCTTCGGAGCGCCTGACCGGCCGTCTATTTCAAGTTTACAAGTACACAAATTCTTAATTTAGGCGACCGTAGCAATGACAGGGTGGGAAATACGTTCCCAAAAAGTTTTACTGTTAATTAACTCAAAAGTATTAGCAGTGAAATACCGAATACTGAAAACAGATATTTGAGCCCAATCATTCATACTGTGAAATGTTTGGGCTCAGGAACAATATTTGACCCGATAAAACAATAATGGCAGTAAATAACTACAACTAAATGTGGTGGGAGTGAAGAGGACGTTATCCCTCCCTCTGATGTCACATTCGGCCCGTTTGTTGACTAAAATTGTCGCATGAAATATGACTACAATGATGTTTTGAGTGTTTCTGGGTATGTTTTAATTGTAAGTATTCTGTATATCGATATAGTGAACTTTGGCTTTGATCTTGGTTCTTATTGTCACCATGACAACCGAGGTTCCTCAACTTTAACGAAGCGGTGAATATTAAACCAAAACCGTGCTCTTCTTTAACAAGAAATGATCGCTTCTCGATTTAAATATCGTACCAATCATCTCAGCGAAGGATTCGCGAGTAAGTTAAATACATTTAACGAGAAAAACACGTAAAAAAAAAAAAAAAAAAAAAAAAAATCCTCGTTTCCCGATGAACGGCACTAACTGTTAGTCGGTCAATTTTGCACGGGTGAAACTAAATACATCTGTCTTCCAGCGAGAACATGGTGTCTGGCATCGTGACCTCCTGGCTGACCGGCTGCATAACTGACGGCCTCGCTGACTGACTGGCGAGCTGCCTGTCTAGATTAGAATGTACCAATGTGTTCCCCGTGCTGGACGGTTATATTTGGAACATCCCTACATGACTGAATTCTTCTCAGGCACTCGCTGATCCGAGGACCCCGACTTGACCCGAGGACCACGACTTGACCCGAGGACCCCGACTTGACCCGAGGACCCCGACTTGACCCGAGGACCATGACTTGACCCGAGGACCCCGACTTGACCCGAGGACCCCGACTTGACCCGAGGACCCCGACTTGACCCGAGGACCCCGACTTGACCTGAGGACCACGACTTGACCCGAGGACCCCGACTTGACCCGAGGACCCCGACTTGACCCGAGGACCACGACTTGACCCGAGGACCCCGACGTGACCCGAGGTGGAAACGGACTTTGTTGTTTTTTTTTTTACAAAATTACAAAATTTCTGTTTGACTGAAAGCGGTCTGTGAAGGTCGGTTGGACGGGAGGTTTGATAATCCACAGTTACCGGCCGGACTGGTATCTCCAGGAGGCTGATTTGTATTGTTCCCTTTCTTGAGTCGTGCCAGATTTTTTTCTAAATCCGTAAGCGAAGCACAATCTTTCCTGATGATTCCCTCCAATATTTTGTGTGATGTCAGATGATATTTTGCCTTCGTGAATCTCTTCTTGTAGGAAGATTTGAACCAAATTCAACTTTCATCTTTTTTATCGATACGTACCTTGTTGTATGTAGTTTTGTTTAAACAGGTTGTCCTGTTTTGTAGAGGGACTATATTCCCATGGCAACAGTTGAAGATGTTTCCAGACGATGACTATTTTGGGATATTTAGCGCGCCGAGCAACGAACGGTGCAAAAACTTTGCAAAAATTTCACCTGCTGCATTGCGACAAAAAAAATGTTGATCATCTACTTGCTGCTGTGCACAATTACCGGTTACGTTCTCGACTTAAAAAAAACAATTCATCAAAATCTTGATTTCTAATCCTGAATGTCTCTTTACAAATATTTTAGGTATTTCCAATAAAAAAATTTAAAAAAAGGAAACTTGAGAACATTTTTATTCACAAGAAAAGAAAAGGTGCTCCAGGGCTGTGGTTTCCTCGCACAGCTCCAAGCGCTCGGAGAAGTGATCCTTTAAGAAGATATCAATTAAAAATGACGGTACAAGATAGTAAAACACGTTGGAAATGATTGCTTCTGGCAAAAACTCAGAAACGCTTTATGCAAAAGTGTTGGCACCACATTTAAAAAGAAATCACTCCAACATGTCATCACCTTCCAGCGTGAAGGTGTGACGGTCCGGTTATCTCTAAAGGAATCTGAGGTCGAGCTGACCGTTGCGTGATAGCAGAGTTTACTTTTTAAACAAATCAGGTATGAGAGGAATCTTTATTGGAAATATCCACATCAATGAAATACTACACGCCTTAAAGACCCTTCTGACACACCCTGCTTAGCGGCGGCCGCGTCCCGAGGACTGAACATTATTGAAATGTCAGCTCCGACGGTCCGGACGCCTCTAATACACATTTCATCTCGGGTTTACAGTTAAGACCTGGATTGTTTTGGAGTGTTTTAGCGGAGGTCCGCTGCAGCTCGGTGATATACGGAGGCAGTAACGCCGCCCCGGCTGCCTGCAGCTCACAGCACTGTTTGTCATCCCCAGTGGAGTTTTTCGTTTTTCGGTCGAGGGACATTTGTTTTGTAAGCCTCCCACCGTTTCCTCGTGTCTCCGGCGCATTTTGTGTTTTTTTTCTTTCTTTTTTTTCTCATTTAGTCTTTAATGTTCGTACACAGAGATAAACAAAAGTTTCCCCAAGGAGTGAGGATATTAAAAGACCACTTAGTTCTGTTCTGTTTTGAAAAGCGTCCGGCTGTATCTCACGTCTGACCACCTTCTGATGATTTTCCAGCGATGCGGGTCAGTTAGAAGTTGAAGGTTTCTCCCCTGGTTGACCTCGCTGGCGAGAGTCTGGGACTGGCTGAAGGCCCGAAATGTTTGCAGGACATGTAGTAACCCAAGAAGAGGACATCACTTGAACACAGCTTGGAAACGTTTGTTGGCATTTCAATAATTTAGGCTTCTTCTTCCCGCTCGGCAAACCGCGGTTACTACTGTTCTTACCAGTTGCTACGTCTTGTGGCGACATGTTTGTGACCACAGTTTCTGATTTCGTCTTACACATACAAAAAGGTGTTGCTTTTGATAACAGACTAGATTAAGAACCAGTCTGCAGCCCCGGAGTCCGACACCCTCGGGGGTCCTTGAAGGCACCGGGTTCCCCCGCAAAGCAATTAGTTTTGGTAAATTGGATTTGTTTGGGGACATCGACCCCGGACGCGCAACATATGCTGAAATACTGACGGTCTTCAGGTGGTAAATCTTTACCTGCTGTCTTCTTGATCAGTGGGAAATACTGGTTTGACAGTTTGGTTCTTCAGGTTACATGACGTTTATGTGGTGCGTATTTACATATATTTGCATATTTGGTTGGTTTGTCGGGCTTAAAGTAAATCTACTGAAGCAATCACACAATGCCAGCTGTATAAACTTTACTTGTGAGTACTTGCAGGTTTGCAGTTACCAATCCAGTAGATTGGGTGTGGCAGCAATGGTCAGTAGGAGTCCAACACCTGTTTTTGCTCAGAGCTAGTTAGTAATTAACATCAATCTTATTAAAAATCTGATTTTAATTCAATCTAGTAAAAATATAAACATGCAAATGTCAAGATTTTTAGATTTTATGCTCGTCAACATTGATTATTTGAAGTCATTGTTCCTGTTATGGTGTGTTGTGCAACATGAGAGCCAGTCAAGTTTTGAAATCAACATGAGTGATGAGTAATGAGTAATGAGTCGCATTAAAGTTGAACTGTTGCCGGCTGTTCGGCGTGCGGTTGCGCAATAGGCAGCGCGAAAAAGCCAAAATTTGTCAGTTCCTCGAAACTAAATACGACTGCAGTTTATTCACGTCTATTTCCTGCTCCTCTGGTGGAAGAATTTGATAAACTTCTTTTTAGCTGCTGAAAACATCACATTTTCCACATCTGTTTTCTTGGGAACTAACTTGATAAGTTGCGACCGAACTTACGTTGTTTATCTTCGACTGCAAATTCGGACACATTTTTGAGATCATCAGTTGTGTTTTTTAAATTGAAGCTGTATTTATCAAAAAAATTCGTATGTTGAATGCATTTGGTCTCAATGAAAGCACATTGATTTTGTTTTTTGCTCACACAAATATATTCACACACACACAAATATAATATAATACATGTACATATTTCCCTTTTTCTCTCTTGTTCCCACATAAACACTTCCTCTCTTTTATATTCAGTAGTATGCAAAACATGCACACATGATCAGTCTGTCTATCTTCTGTATTATTTTTTTTTACACTTGAGGACTCTCGTTGGGTTAATTCATACCTATAACCCTAACATTAAAGTTTAATTACGTTTCATCATAACTTTTTCATCATTTTGGCCAACTTCACCATCAGATATTGGCAGGAAACATGATCAGTCACACAATCAGGCAACAGCTCATTCAGACTTCTCTGTACTGCGGTGAGAGGTATATATCTGAAGGAGAGCACATTCAAAATGTTATCAATAATTCATCATCGCACACAGCTGCGATAAACACTGCAGATCGATGTGAACCAAGCGTCAGTGTGCAGACTCAGTCGGATGCTTCCAGCAGACAGGTTGGTCAACGATCCTCTTCATTTCTTCATTTTCTTTCCTTGAAAAACCGGTCTGATAAACAGACTGCTTGTTTTCTGAACTCTTTGTGATCCTCTTTCTGTGCAAATAATACCGTTGCAGATGAAATGATCGTCAGAACTACAGAAGTGAGACAGAGGAACTGCCCCAAGGTAGCAGTCGTGTCTGGCAAATATTGCTGACCAACAACAACATGAAACACACACTTATATAGAGAAGAAAAAAACCCTGTAGCTCTGCAGGGACAGAATTACTATCATTACTGCCTGCAAGTATGTTTTAATGCTACAGCTTCCCTCCTGGTCTGAAATCTGCAGCAGCTATAATTGCGTAACAGCACATAGTGCCATAAAAGTCATGAAGCCTCCATTATTATAAGAGTTGAGATTACATCATGTACTAACGTTGGAGCACGGTGTCATAATGAGATCAAAACTAGGGTGGAATTCATTTTTGGAATAATTAACCAAACTACAGTTACATGAATAAAACTTGTCCTTAGACTTAACAATGAAAAAATAAAATACAAAATTAAACGTTCAAATTGAAGCAGAAACTGAGGCACCAAGAAACCAATCTTACTCAGGGAAAAGAGTCAATCGTCCAGGCAAGTGTAACGTTTCATAAAATCTATTTTACCATTTCTGAAAAAAAAAAAAAAATAAACAAACAAACAAATAAATACAATAGCCCTGTTAAAAACCCATTAACTCTCCCCGGTGCCTTACCTGCACATCCATATATATATACACACATATATTTAGATTCACCTGAGTGCCTTCAAAATAAAAGCATTAACAATCACTCAAATTAATTAAAGTAACGAACAAATTCATCGATATTCCTCAAACAAAAACTATGATGAATAGCTCCAACGCTCGTTTTAACATCCATTGCATGCCCTGATGCTCAGTAGCACGAAAGTGGTCAGACACACTTAGTTTTACACAACAAAATTATTTTTTGGTGAAAAAGGCTGCAAAAATTTTGGTTTCGCAAATATGCCAGATAGGCATGCACAAATAAAGCCAATCAGCTCTGGTTATGAAAATGACATGTTGTTTTGTTTCAGGTTGATAGTTAACCTTCCTGTTACGTTGCAGGTCAAATTGACCCGTTTCGAAGTTTGAAAATCTAGAAAAAAATATTTTAAAGTACTTTTTCTGCATCAAACTTCTTCTGCTTGCCTTAATTAGTGTAATCAATGTAAAATAATAAAAAAAAATAATGTATTTGCAACCCCTCCCTGCAGGTTTATATTAAAAAAAAAAAAGGCTTTCTAACTACCACTTGTGCAAGAAATACAGATACTATTTTGACGGGAACCTTTTTTATTTCCCGCGGGAAAACTCCACCCATACTTAGCAGGAGATGGCCAAAACATACAAAATGGTGTTTTAGGAGCCCCACCAACTATACACTCTGCAGATACAACTCAGCAGCTCATCGTAGGACAACATGAGCAACAGAAACTAAAGGATGACCGCCCTGGAGGCTCTGGAGAACATCCTTCATCATCCTTCATCAGCCTTCATCAGGAGGTGTCTCATCTCTTTTTATCTACATCACCCCATGGAAAAAAAGAAAGTTTCAAAATGCAAATAACATTTGGGAAAAAAATACATGTTATGGTTGACTAGTGCAATTTATATCTAGGTTTTTACAGTGTACCTAAAAAAATAGTTTGAACATGTATTTTTCATGAAAAACGAGTGAGTTATCCTCATTGAACTGTGATCCATGGAGGGGTGAATAACTCCGATTGAATTGTTAGTAATGGTGTTGGTGATGAAGTACAAACTATATTTATTGAGATTTTTTTTGGTTTCTGACAACTTTTGGATGATTAAATATTCATCATTGCTGCACCGAATAAACGAACAGCGCAGGAGGGTTAACAGTTATCTTCTGTGTGTTCGAATTATGAAAACGACGTGTTGTTTTGTGTCAGGTCGATAGTTAAACCGCACCGAGTGTGTTATTTCTAAAGGCATAAATTAAATAAAAGAGAACGAAAAGTTTGATGTGGAGGAAAATAAACAATTTAAAACTCAAATAAACTGATCCCCTCACTCAAAGCTGCATCAGCTTGCAGAGCCTCGACTGAATCGGAGATCTCTAGTTACGGCGACATCAGCTCGCGTCATCAACTCTGGAAGCTAAATGACTGACAGCGGTTTGAGTTTGCGGTTGCCTGGCAACAGCTGACAGGATGCTGCAGACACTCTAGCGTCTGTTCCTGTCGGAAACAAAAGGCAGCGGCGCAACGGGCCGTTTTCAGGTCGTTGCGATGATGACTGAAGTTGCAGCTTCCGACTGGAGAACCGGTTTTGTTTTGTGTTCGCTGGAGGGTAAATAATAATAATGAATCATATAGACTCTTTTTTCCCAAATGAAAGTGGAGAAATTAGACTCTAAACTGAATTTGTGAGCCTCTAAAATGTTTTTTTTTTTTTTTTTAGATTGAGGCTACCAAAATCGGTGTTTATACTAATGGTAAAATTGATCCGAATATCAGATTGAATGTCTTTACTTACAAGTAAACACGTAATTAATGCAAATAATTAATAACACCTGTGATATTATATTAGAAAAAACTTGTAGAAACAATTCCCTTGTCAACTTTGAATACTTTTTGGTGCTCTAAAATAAACACCTGCAATTCAATGTATTTATTAAAATTGTGCTTATTAATAAATCACTGTAATTAAATGCAATGCAAAAATAATAGACAATGAAAGTAAAGTCATCCTATTTAATTTTTTTGTGGGGCTCCAACCCCCCCTCCCACCCCCCCCCAACGGAGATCCCCAAAACCCACTTTAAAGAACCGCATGTCTTTTTATGTTGGTTTGTCTGTGTGTAAACAGATGCGCCCCCTGCAGGCGGCTTCTCCCACTGCTCCTCCTCCTCCTCCTCCTCCTATACTCCACTCTCTGACTCCACGGCACCTCATTCACTAGAAGATGGCGGACTGCGCTCCACTATTAGATGAGGAACTCTCGTCCTTTGTCTTCAATTACCTGACAGAAAACTCCGGCAGCCAGGTAAGACCCGGGTCTCTTCGGACGCGCGGGACTTTGGGCTTCGCGGACCGCGGCGCGTCTTTGCACGTCGCCGGCCGTGGCGCACGCTATGCCCGGTTGAGTGTGAGCCTTTTCTCCCCGCCTGTCAAGCAGCATCTCCCCGGCACGGTGCGAACCGGCGCCTCGGTCCGGCTTCATGTGTGTGCGTGTGAATGTCTTGACGTCTGGCTTTCACGTGTTTTTTTTTTTTTTTTTTTGGAGGAATTGTCATCAGCTATCCGGAATTTTAACGGATGAAAAAAAAAAAACCCCGAATATATGTTTGTGGTGGTTGCTGGAAGCGGAGAGCAGCCGGTGTGCTGCTGCTCGGGGAGGATTATTTGGTATGCAGAGGGGCGCTTTGGAAACTTTTGACGCATTCTTGAGGGAAGTTTTAATTTCAGTGCCGGAGACTTGGACACGTGGTGCGCCCCTGAACGCATGGACTTAGCCTGAGGACTAATATGATACTGAGAGATTCTGATACGAAGGCTTTGGAAATTTGTACACAGAATAATAATAATAATAATTTAAAAAAAAAAACCGTTTCGTGTGTCTTTTTTTTTAGTTTGATGCGTTACTCATACGGTTGGACATTGTTTTATGTATTATTTCTTTTTTCGCGGAATTGAAGCGGATGTTTAATAAATTGTCTGTTTGCTGCAGCTCTGCAATACATCAGTGCTGTGTAATGTTATTTATCCACTTCATTATAAGCTGCTTGCCACAGCACCGCGGGCTTAACTGGGGATCTCTGGATCTCTGTGTTGGGTACATGCAGGCTGTTCGAGGCGCTTCAAAGCCGAGAAACCCCTCCACCCCTCCAACCCCCCCCCCCCCACCCCCCCGAGTTGATCAATTTACGATGAACTTATGAAATCATATTTTGCAGAACACTGACATATCAATCAGACAGTATTTATTTTTTTTTTTTGGGTCAGCTGAGAAAGTTGGTGCAATTTTACGTTTTCGTAATCGTTTGCGTAATCGCTTGGCAACAGTTACAAAACGTCCGTCTGGTTCACACGGTTGTTTGCTTTGGTAAACCGAAAACGGTGGATCCTCGGGCTGTGTGTCGGAAGGGGTGATGATGAATGACAACCTGTTAACTGACCGTGTTGCAGGGGGGAGGGTGGGGGGGGACTGGGGGTCGCAGGGGTGCGATTTTTGCACTGTATTCTCGAGGAAGCGTCAAGATGCCGAAGTGCGTTCGGAAATCACGGAAATTTAGGGATTCCTGTCTCGTGGGCCAACATGCATAACACCTAAAACATTATTTAATAGTTTAAATGAATCTACACGATGTTTACTTGAGCTCGGTATACAGTAAACACGCCAAGTAGTATCTGCTATTATTATGTAGAAACTTGTGTAACTGGTTCTCTTATACATCCCAAAATAATCTCTTACAAAAGCACCCGGCGCAGGGCGGGAGAGAGGGTGTTTACCAGTTATAGAAGTTGAGATTTCACCGAAATGAAGTCATGCATTTAACATAAAATGTATGCCGAATATTTTAGGATGAAGTATTTAATAGCGGTATCTCACTGGCTGCGTAATATGACATGTGCTTTGTTGTGTAGATGACAGAAAACTCTTAAATTAGCAGATTTCCGAATTGGATTTTGTGAAAAATTCTAATTCTCTCGCGACACCAGGGAATTTATCAGGTCTAATCTCAGTCTCCCTGCTGGTTTGCACGGAGTCGCGCTCCCCGTAAAGACGCACGGATTATCCCCGTCCACGTAAAAACCCACGACGCGCGCGGCGGTCATTGGAATATAAAAGGGCACCCCGGTGGCGGTTGCTGCATCACGGTGTGACATGAGTGCACCGGGTTTGATCGTTTGTCTGATTGCACGGACATAGGGGAGGATGGTCGTGGTGGTGCATGTGTGTGTGGGGGGAGGAAGAGGAGGAGGAGGAGGGGGGGGGATCCGTCACAGCTGATTGCCAGTTTAAAGCAGGTTAATTCAGTGTCTGAAGGGTTCCGGTGAAACTATAAGCTGCAGCAGTGACATATGTTATCACATAACACGCATATAGTGCAGACATGATGTGATTCCCCCCCACCCCCACCCGCCGCAGCCGCCTGCCCCCCCCCCCCTCCTCCTCAATGTACTTATGAAAGCCAATCATGAGGAAAGCAATGCACCAAAAACATCCCTTAAAAGTAGGAAGTGACGGCAACACAGTGGCACACCATGTGTCCTCCTTATGACGTCACTCAAGCATAATGTATGTAGCATGCCTCTGGAGTTTTTTTTTTTTGTGGCTTTGTAATCGCTTCTGGTATCAGTTTCCAAATTTAATCATCCCAAAAGAGGATAAAATGTGTATCAGTTCAGACACATGCAGCCACACGTCGGTCACAACAGCAGAGATGTCAGAGTTTCAAAGGATTTTAGTGCATGTAGGAACATTTGCATTTTTAAAGATGCGCCCCTCAAAACAAAATGCAATGATATTATTAAGGTGCGTGCAGAACACATGTAAGATCGTTTTAAATGGAACATTTCAGAGCAGCGCAGCCACATGCACGCGTGCCACGCTGTTGTTCTGCTGTAAAACCTTTGCAGCTCTTTCCTCAGAGGCCTCGTAATGCCCCGCTTGCTTCAAAGTCCTTGAGTGACACAGAAGGGGAAAGATAAAGTGCAACTTGGAACAGAGAAAACAAATCAAATCGAACACTGTATCACCGCTTCGCTTGTTTCTGGTGCGGTGCACGATAAGGTTTATCTCCTCTACAGAGGCGAGCGTTAATATGTTAATATTTACTGAGGGTTATTAGGGCTGGCTGGTGGCTTTCCTCTCTCTCTCTCTCAGTGTGTGTGTGTGTGTGTGTGTGTGTGTGTGTGTGTGTGTGTTGCACGCCCCTGTCGGCTGGTTATTGTAATACTACTCTATCCTCGTGACTGGAGTTACAGAACAGGGCTGCTGCAGTCATGTGAGTTGTAGTGGAGGGAGGGTGGGGAGGGGGAGGGGAGGGGAGGAGAGGGGAGGAGAGGGGAGGCGTTACCGTGACGTTTGCCGAGGGGATGGGCAGTCCCCCTCCACCCCGCCTCCTCCCCTCTCCTAACATGTGACTGCTTCCTCCGCTCTCCTTTCTCTTTTTTTTTTGTACATGCCGTCTCCGCTCACATATGGCACAACGAGTTCACAGTAATTCAACTCACTTCCTCTTCCTGTGTTTTATCTCATTCACACACGTTCTTAATCCCTTTTTTCTTTCCGCCCACGTTTCAGAGGCAGTTTATCACGTATTTCGAATCAATTGCGCTGATTGCGTGAGGAATTAGGGAAATTCTTTGAATCTGTCTCAGCTAATTTTATTTTTTTGGGGGGGGGGGGTGATTAGGACGCTCCTGATTTGCAGTTTTTTTTTTTTTTTTTTTTCATGATTTGTGAATCGCTGTTAAAAAATATCTGCACTCGCTCAGCGGCGCTGCTCAGTTTATTCACATTCAAAATTCATGCTGAAAAGGTCAGGCCTGATTGTATGATGGATCTCCTTAAATGACACCATCACCTTCCTATTAACATTTGAAACTGTTAGCAGACAATAGACTCCTCGTCGACCTTCGCTTCGATTTCTTTTTCCTTAAATTTTTTTTTTTCTAGCGTTCAACGTCAAAGTCACCGAGTCTTTGACGTTGGAGAAGTCGTGGACCACGAGTCGCACCGGCCGGCCGACGTTTTGCTCTTTTTTTCTGTGGATGACGGAGGCCTACAGCATCATAACTAAGGGACGGTTCAGGGTCACGTCAGCCGATCGGATCCGAGAAGGAATTCGATTAACTCGAACCACTTGCAGAGACGTTGATGTAAATCTGGAAATAGTTTTGTCAAAAAAAAAAACCAAAACAAGCTGAACAGAACCTCTCAGATGGACTTCTGTTGAAGTGACTGGTGAGTTTTTGAAACCCGTGCAGGATCCCTCCGAACACAAAGTTCATGTTACATGTTTGAAAAAAAACCCCAAAAAACCCCGTCGGTGTCTTTGCCCCGGACGACTGGAGCCGCTGAACGGTGCACTCGGTGTCTGAAACCTCTCAGTGGTAATCATTGATCGGTCTGGCTCCGTTCGGAGAGAGATTGACTCTGGGAAGCTCAGGCCGACTTAACGTCGGTCACCCCCGTCCTGCTGCACAGGACACAACCGGCCGCGGGACACACGCTGGTAAAATATTAGCCTCGGCTCATCTGGTGCGTTCGGTGGGGCGACCTCGCTCCTACGGAAAAGAAATGTCACGTCGGTTTAAAAGCAAACGTGTCGGTTTCCCAGGGAGAACCAAAAAAAAATAGGTGGAATCAAACATTTTTAAGATCAGAAAACAAATCACGTGCAAATCAAGTTTATTTTGAAGTTCTGTTCACGTGTGGAGGTGTCCAAAAGTGCTAATTAATTCTGGGATTTAGAGTCAATGCTTCCACGTTTGATTCATTTAATTTAAAAAAAACACACAAAGAAGAGATCCAACATTTGAGTTTTAAGAAATGTGTGTCGGAGCTCCTGGGCAGCAGCTCTCATCCCCGGACGGCTATCAGGTGATCCCATCCAATTTCGGACAGGAAGTCACACAAGTACCCAAACTGACCACGTTGAGCTCGACGGAGGGATTTGGTCGTATTTACAACGAGTCATCAAAAAATACAATCGCAAAAAAATACACGCATCGCTTTTTGATTGACACACAATCACCAGGAGGCAAAAGCACCGAAGCGAGTGAGACGACAAGAAATGGTTGCATTGCTCCTTTAACCCCCGGTGCAGAAACTCGGCCTGCCAAAGGTTGTAAACGTTGAGGTTTTATGCCTCGTCAAAGATATTAGCTCGCACGCACGCACGCGCACGCACACACACACACACGCACACACACACACACACACACACACACACACACACACACACACACACACACATTTTGATTTGTAACCGCTGGCTGTAAAAAGGCGTAAAAACACCCATTTAACCTACGAGCACGTAGGCGTCATCACTTTCACGACCGCGGGCCAATAAACGGGATTTAAACCGGATGGAGGGGAGTGAAGGAGGACGGACGGACGGACGGACAGACAGACAGACAGACAGACAGGTGTATAAATAACAAGGCTTTGAAGTCCCACTGAGTGATGGATACAGGTGTGATTGGCAGCGACTGTGATTTACAGACACACACTCTCTCTCTTTTCCGCCTACATCTTATCTGTCGCCTCCTCTCCTCTCAGATTCTGGGCTTTTTATTTTATTTATTTAATTTATTTATTTATTTTCTCTCTCTCTCTCTCTCTCATGTCCATCACTCTGTGTTTATCCTCCGTTCTGTGCCGTCATCCTTCTCCCTCTTCCTCCTCTGTCGGTCTGAGTCGTGATGTTGCGAGAGTGCTGCAGTGCAATGTGTTCAGCTCGCAGCCCGACAGTGACTCACCTGTCCCTGCTGTCACTGCGTAGTGGACACACACGCACACACACACACACACACACACACACACACGCACACACACACACACACACACACACACACACACACACACACACACACACACAAATAAAAAATGCATATAGGAACTTTACCATTTACATATTTTAGTGTGCATTTAACAAAGCACTTTAACTTTAACAAAGTGCCTCCCCCCCTCACCACCACCACCACCACCACCACCACCATATAATCTGAGAGAGCGAGACAGGAAGGTGCAGGGAGGATGACGTCGGACCTGGACTCGGCCTCGCGCTGGTGTGTTCGCGGGCCGTCGTGTCAGATTAGCAGCAGACACGTCGTATCGTTGCACGTTGTTTGTTTTTAGATGAATATCCGAGCGTTAAACCAACGAAACGCTCTGTTGCTGCCACAATTGGCTGCTTGTTTTATTTTTTTGGGGGGTGGTGGGGAGGTGGGGGTCAGACGGGGTGGGGTGGGGGTAATGATTGACATGGAAGCCAGCCTGCCTTGTGTGTCAAGTTCAACTATTAAATGCGTGATTACGTGCGATCGACGCTCGTCGTGCGTCAGTGTTCGGCGTTGGGAATATGTTTTTTTTTTTTTTTTACTTCCTCCCCAAATTCCCTTTTGAGGTTCATCAGACATCCGGCTTTAGAAACGACCCCACCGGGCCTCCTTTGTACATGTTTGTGTGTGTCACACCACACGCATGTCAGGGCTGCACGATGCCGGATGAAGTGGAGTCTTTTTTTTTTCCCCATCATTCGTTGATCCTGACTTTAGCCGTCTTCACGTTCCTCCTCTGTTTGTGTGATCTGGTTCGGTTTCCGTCCACGCTGATTTTTTTTTTTTTTTTTACGCGGCTCACGATTCATAATAGGAGGCCACAATTTGATGCAACAGATCCTTCCCCCCCCCACCCACCACCCCCTCCCACCACCACCCGTCTCCACCCGCTAATGAAAATATGGCAGAATTGATTGCGTTGAGATTTGGTGGACATCGCAATTTTTATTATGATTAATTTCTGGAGCTCACGATTACACACAGGAGAGTCGGCGGCTAAAGATACCATCCGGGTTTATTAAGTGCTCGCTAGCAGTCGGGGTGGGTGGGAAGGTGGGGAGGGGTGGGGTTGGAGGGTGGGGGTAAAGGGGGGGGCATTTCCTCGGTTTCCAACCAGGGATAAACGGGGCTAAAGAAGGCTTACTGACCCTCCGCGGCCGAACGCAGCCACGCAAGACTTCTTCATCAGGCAGGTTTCACCTGCCAAAGGCCGCATCGGATTACAGCTCGTACCGTCCGGAGGGATTATTAATCTGACTGTGACTCTCCAGAGTAACTAGTAGTGGTAATAAATGCTCACAGCGTCGGGGGGATGGGGAGGGGGGGGGGTATCAGAGGTCACCGTGCCAGCATGAGGAAAGCTGGGAAAGTGCTGCAGAATCTCTTCAGTTTGCATCCTGTCTTGCATGCATGTTCTGCAAGACCCCCCCCCCCCCCCCCCCACCACGAGGTGGGAGCAGCAGAGCGGCCATTCAACCGTACAAAAGTGTCCAACACGCACAATAGCTCCGCTGCGTGTATTACAGCGAGAAGCAGAGCGAGACGCGGTGGGAGGAAGAAGAGGAAGAAGACGTTTAAATAAAATCCATCAGTGAAGAGTCACGAGCGAGTCCTATTAGGTATTCATCGACTGCCTTTTTGCTGTCTTAATTTATATGAAAATCTATTCGTAGTCGCCGTGTTGCCGGGTTGTTGCCGTTCTCTCGCTGTGACTCAAACCAGGGTGGGATGTGAAGATGTAAATTTTCTCCTCCGTGTCTTCTCATCTCTCTCTCTCACTCCAGGCGACGGTTTTTAATACAGATTATGTGCTTTACAGTCGCTGCTGTGATTCACTGTTATCGCTTCTCATCGTATCCCCCTTTTTTTTTCTTTTTTTTTTTTTTTTCTTATTTTTATCTTTATGGCACATTCAGACCCCTCGGCACGACCACAGAAGATTTATCATTTGGGTTATTTATTGTTAAATCATCATTTACATACCGTTTAACCTTCACTTCAGCAGCTTTGTCGTGTCAGCTGGATGAAACGGATGTGTTTTGGATTTGAAGCCAGAACTTTATTGGGTTTGGAAATGTTTCGGTAAAGGACCCCAAATTATCCATTGGTCAGACGTAATCAGGCAAAAACACCAAATCTTCTTTGGTTCCAGCTTCTCTCAATATATTGTTTTTGCTGATTTTCTCGGTCTCCTTCGCCCCTGGGGACACTAGCTCCTGACCGAAGACTGAATATAAAAGTGTTCGTAGCTTCAGGGTCTGAAAAATGTTTCCGATGCAGAAATGCCTTAAGCTGCGATACCACCGAGTGCCACTAGAGGTCGGCTCCAAAAAGCCTCCAACTCCATAGACTCCCATTCAACTTCTCTCAAGAAATTCGAAGTCAATAACATTTCTCGGTGTTGTTAGCTGAAGTCACTCCTTCTTACTAGTTTTCTGGAGGTCCATCTGAAAATAATCAGTTTTTAATTAGAAAATAAGCCTCAAAAAGACCTGTTTTTTTGGGGGGGGGGCGCCTCTGTTTGATTGACAGGCCTGTGGTGCAGTCAGGTTACAGCTATTGGTGGGCGGGACGTAGTATTGTCGGGTTTCCAATCAGGTCGAGTCAGATCCACCGCTGGCCCCCCCCCCCCCCCCCCCCCCCCCCCCAGCTCGTCCAAATACGGTCACTTCCTGCTCTGAACCGCTCCGAACTAGCAAAGATGGCGCCGGTCAATATTTGAACTGCAGGCTTCTTACCGGCCGTTCACGAAACCAACGGGTTTGCTGGTTGCCGTTTGTTCAGACATTTTATTGACCCAAGAAAAGGATCATCTGCTCGGAGGCAGCTGGGTCCACACGTGGTGTTCTGGTAGAAGTGGGGCAACGCTGGGAACCCAAGTGAAAATTTTAGCTCCGTGACCTAGAACGTGTTCATCTGTCCGTGTTCTGCAGCCTTTGCCGTTACCGCAGCACGTCGCCTTGTATTCGGTCCACTTTGGACAATTTATGTGTTGATCCGGAGTAAATATTACCTTTTGGGTGTCTTTGTTTTAAATATTGACATATCGACCGTGAGCATTGGGTGTATTACCGTCGAGTTTTATTTTATTTTTTTTGGCCTCGGTGGGTCGTGTTGTGTTAAAAAATATTCCCTCTTAAATGCACGTATGGTGAGCACGCACATATTTGTCGCATGTTTGCTGTGGAGAGGTGATGCATTGCCCGCATCCCTCATCTAAATTCCCCGTCACATCTCCAGGCCATGTGTCCTTAGCTAACCTTTACTGGTGATTTGTATTCATCACAGGGACCCTGTTTCTGTATTGATAGTGTCAACATGAACGTGAGGCTCTTTGTCATTCCCCGCACACACACACACACACACTCGCGCACATGCACACGCACACACCGTGTGGCTTTGAACACCTGAGGGAGTTGGGGAGGAGGGTGGAGGGAGTGGGGGGGGTAGAAGGAGAGGGAATCCAATCTCCCCCAGCTGCTCAGGGCTTTGTAGGGAAGCATGTGGCGGCCCGGCGGTCGCCGAGCTCGCCGGCTGCCCTATTTTTTTTTTTTTTTTGTCTGCCTCTCCTCCTCCTCCTCCTCCTCCTCCTCCTCCGTTACCTGATTTATCACGAGGGGCCGCCGCCGGGGGAAAAAAAACCCACCTTATTTTTAAAGCAGGAAGGGCACAGCTACCGAGGATTGTGTCTTGTATCTGAAATGTCAAAAAAAAAAGATGAGACGAGATGAGAGGCCGCGCCGATAACCACGGCGACGTCAGAGCCCCGTGTTAGCCGATCTGGAGAAGACGGCGTGGAGATAAGTGGACGGTGTGAATCTGGGGGATCGTCACGGCGTGTCACCGCGTTGGTTTATACCTGCACCTCGGTGACGCTGCACAAATACAAATGCGGAGCTTTTATCGCGCTCATGATTACAACTGTAGAATATTTGGACTTTTTTCTTTTTAAAGCGGGTTTCATAGCCGAGCTTGAATGACCTTTCATCGTGGACCGCGGCTGTAAAAGCAGGGCTTGTTCGCCGTGTCCTGGACTTCGACACCTCGCCGTCGTTGACGTCGTGCCGGTGTTTTTTTTGGCCGGGGCTCGAGTTGTAAAGATGTCCGGGCCACGGATGGGCAAGCACCCAACTGCACAAACACATCATCGCTCCTCTGCCCGACGCCGCCCGACCCACACTCCGCCTCGCCGGTAGCCCGCCAAACCTTTAAACGTATATACCCGACGGCCGCGTCCCTCCCCTCACAAATAATCCAGCGGGATTATCGCGCGTGATTACAACTCGTGCGCCGCAAATTTGAAGGATTACAAAGTACGTTCACGGCGTAATGCCATACTTGCATTGGTGCTGGAACGATGCAAGAAATACTCATTTATATTCAGGTAGTAATTGTTAGCAGTAGTCTTGTAATGGTGTCGGTAGTAGAGGCAGGCCACGTTCAGTAGTAGTAGCAGCTGTGGTATACTGCTGTGAAGGAGTACTACTACTACTGTAATGGCTGAAGTATTTGTTTTAAGCATTAGCAGGAGGCTTCAAGTACTATCAGTTGTGTAGCTGTGGGAGGATGAAGTAGTAGTTGAGGTAGAAGTAGAAGTAGTCAAGGCAGTCACAGTTCAGTGGTAGCAGTAGTAAAAGGAGTAGTGTACTACTTTAGTGGTTGTAGTATTTTGAAGCTAGTATTACCAGTATATCTTCAGGTACTGTCAGTAGTAGTAATAGTAGGAGTAGCAGCAGTAAATAATAATCATGTGACTGTTAAGCAGATTTTCTGGATTTAGGAGTCGGACACACAAACTGTTTATAGTCTCAACAGTGACAGTTGGTTTATCTCCACAATAGCCTATACAATGTGTGTGTGTGTGTGTGTGTGTGTGTGTGTGTGTGTGTGTGTGTGTGTGTGTGTGTGTGTGTGTGTGTGTGTGTGCGCTCTCAAGGGCACTCGTGTAAATGAGAAAAAATAAAAGGTTAAAGGAAATTTCCGCAGCATGGGGATGCGAGGACGCACACACACACACACACACACACACACACACACACACACACACACACACACACACACACACACACACACACACACACACACACACACACACACACACACATAGCTATGGCAGCTAGGTGCCAGGGGAAAGAGGCAAGCACAGACCGGTGTGAACATGCACTTTTGCACACTTTACCTTCCCAGCTGCAGTTATCAAGAGACACGGCAAGATCACATCCAGTGTAATGTTATTCGATATGTTCAACGCCCACACACACACACACACACACACACACACACACACACACACACACACACACACACACACGCACACACGCACATTACGCATTTCTTCGCTTCCATTACTCCACTTAAAAAGCCATTTGTTGTTATTTTTAGATGTTGTTGCTCCCTGAGATAAAAGGTGCATTAATGTGTGTGTGTGTGTGTGTGTGTGTGTGTGTGTGTTTGTGTGTGTGTGTGTGTGTGTGTGTGTGTGTGTGTTATAAATAGGCCTCTTGGCACAGATGTGCACTCGTTACTGTCACATCACACACCCCTGGCTCGTGTTGTGACCTCAGGTTCAATCAATTACCAGAAGATCTCCTCGCGGGCTCGGGTAGCCTCGATCGTGGCCGGAGCCACCGACGCCGATTCCATCTGCCGCCTTCAAAATAAAAGAGACTATCAATTACGAGCCTCGGTGTAACTCGGTAACCGCCGACTAATGCGGTAACTCATCAGAACTTAATAAATTGCCGCTCTGCGGAGTCCCAAAAATGTAATAAGCCTGATATTGTGATATATTCTCCTGATAATGTGATGTAATTTCCCTGATAATTCATAATGATAAACACATTAGGGTGGAGCTGGCTGGTTGGTGATGGGCTCAGGAGGCTCTGCACAGCTTAGCGATGGAAAGTTTGGAGCTCTGTGTGTGTGTGTGTGTGTGTGTGTGTGTGTGTGTGTGTGTGTGTGTGTGTGTGTGTGTGTGTGTGAGAGTAATGCCTGTGGGTTGGACGCGAGCAGGCTTCTACCTGCATCCGACCTATGTAGCGAGAGAGGTGGGCGAGGCCATTAATGTCCTTCGGAAGAAATATACAAACACACGTGTGTGTGTGTGTGTGTGTGTGTGTGTGTGTGTGTGTGTGTGTGTGTGTGTGTGTGTGTGTGTCGGGGTTAAGGCCTTACATGGCTTGTGAGGACACGTTGGCAGTAAAACAGGCATCTTGCTCAATTTCCATTGAAGTAACTTCATACTGTCGCTTCTCCCTTCGTGCCTTTTGCGTGTGTTTCTGCTTCCTCTTCATCTTCCACGTCATAGTCGACCATGATTTCTCTCTCTCTCTCTCTCTCTCTCTCTCTCACCATTCATCACTCTTTCTCTCTCGCTCGCTCGCTCGTTGACCTACTTCCCGAAGCGAGCTTGCGTGACCACAGAGCTCGGCGCTTCGGTGATATGGCGTTACACACACTGTACACATGCACACAGTAATGCTTGCACATCCATACTTACTGCAACACACACACACACACACACACACACACACACACACACACACACACACACACACACACACACACACACAACACACACACACAAGCGTGAAGCGTTTATATTATGCATGAAAAGTGGAGACTTGCTTGCGGATGCTGTGTCATCAAACTAAATCAATCGTCTTCGCCGTCCCTCGTTAGCTTGCCAAATCGTTGGCCTTCGTGTCTTCCGGACGCCCTCCTCGTCGCCGAGCAACGCCGTTTTTTAACGAATTTAACCGCCCGAGCGCCGAGCACGCGACTTCCTCACACTGCAACTGCGAGCTCACGAGTTCCTCACGAGTTTAGTCGCGTTGGGGTTGACGAGGAAATGATTTGTAATCAACTCGGGAGTATTATGAATGTGTGTGTGTGTGTGTGTGTGTGTGTGTGTGTGTGTGTCGGTCGTCCATCCTTCTCTCTCTCTCCCAGCCTCGGTCTGTCTGTCTCGGCGGCGAACATCCGATCCCCGTCAGCTTGTTGGTGGCGCTCAGAAAAAAACCCCACGGACACACCCTACTACTGCTTGTAGTGTTGCACACTTTTCTCCTCCATTACCCCTGGCTTCATTGTTTCCGTGGCGACGCCGCGAGGCGGGGGCGCTGTTGACACAGGGAATGTCACGCGTATGTTGAAATATGGCTAACGAACCAAATTCTTCAGCGGTGAGTGTGTTTTCTGTGACTTATGTGTTCAAACACGCTTTCATCTGCAGGCATCCTTTGTGTACTTTATGGTTGTTTTGTTTTTTACCTTAAAACGTTGGGGTGTGTTTAGGTGTGTGTGTGTGTGTGTGTGTTTTGGTGCATGTCCTCCTCCTGTTGTTCCCTGAATATTAACTGAGCATCTCGACAGTTTAACAGTTGAGTGTCTGAACACCTGCAGACTGGATCAGCTTGTACTGTTTTTTTTATTTTTATTGCCGCCTCGTTGTTGAAATTCTTCTCTGCGTGTTGACTCGGCGTTAATTCCTGACGTGTGAACTAGAGCTGATGTTTTTCTGGACTATATATATATATATATTTTTGATCTTTCGTCAGCCAAAAGTACGAGCGTTTGCATTCTCCTTTTTCTTTCTTGTGTGGGTGGAAAAGCTACTAAAACCCCTCGAGTTTGACAATTTTGTGGAATAATTTTGCTGCAAGCGCCTGGAAAAAAATAAAATAAAAAAATTGATTTCCAATACTGAAACATCTGCACACATTCAGTGCCAGCTTTCACTGCTGGGATAGAAACTATCAGATTGGTGCCCTAAGGGCATTTAGGTTTGATTGCCAGCTCTACACGGGATTGTACCGCTACGAGTACGATACTTTACATCACTACTACTGCAGGTCTTTCATCACCACGTCTGCTGCTATTATTACTATTTATAATAAATACGTACATGTAGGTGGAGCCATCGCAGGCTGCCTTTCATCCAGTGTGTTTGGCATCAACATCATTTTTTTCCCCCCCAAACTTTTCAATTGTCTTAAACTTAACTTCAAAGTTTCCCCTATCGACTCGTAACCGAGCGGGCGTCACGGAGCCTCGAGCGGTTTTCGGAGCAGGAAGCGGCCATATTCGCAAATACTAAGCCCCGCCCACCGATGGCCGTCACCTGACTGCACGATCCGTTGGATATCGCCCCCCCCCCCAAAAAAAAAACAAAACCTCCTTCATGTTAGGCGGTGTGTTGGTTCTGTATTTGGCCCGTCCACCGGTTTCCTGTATTATCTGTGTGACGCAGACACGCCGCCGTCTCGTCAGTCACGGCAGCACCGTCGAGCTTTTCTCTCTCTCTCTCGCCCCGTACACCTCTCTTTCCTGTCACTGCACACCTTTTCCTTTCTCTCTTTTCTTTTTCCTGCACACCTCGCCTGCTTCTCCCTCTGCTGCGCTCGGCTTTTGTGCTTTTCTCAGCAGCACCTGACCTCATTTCAACTCGCTCCCTCTTTCTCCCTTTTCATCTCCTCTCCCTCCCGTTTGCTTTCTCTGGTTGTGTGTCTCTCTTCCTCTCCTTCCTCTTCTTCCTCTCCATTTTACTGTATTCCTTCCCTCTTTTTTTAAATTTATTTATTTTTTTTGCCCGATTTGTCTTCATTCCCCTTGATGTCAGCATTGCCCCGCTTTATCGCTCCCTCCGTCCCTCTCTTCAACATCGCTCTATCGATAGTTTGAAGTTTACTGGGGCAACACACACACACACGCACACACACACACACACACACACACACACACACACACACACACACACACACACACACACACACACAAACACACACACACACACACACACACACACACACTTTGGAGTGATGGATGACTTCTCAATCATATGTGGGGGGATTAAGTTTGACAGCACAGACGCACACAGCGACAGGACGAGGAGCCCAAACAGCGAGCGAGGCCGGCTGATAGGCGATTGACGCGGCGTGAAATACAGAGAGACGGGGAAAAAAGAGGGAGAGCGAGCGAGTCTGGGAGTCGTCATGGTCTGATAGCTTATCGATTCCTCTGCAGAGGGAGACAATTTGGGAGGGAGGAAGAGAGAAGGTAGACAAAAGAGACGGACAGGTGAGGAGTGATAGTGGAGTAAAGAAAAGAGTCTCATTATTTAGGCGTGACGAAAGCAGATGTAGAAAACAGTCTATTCATGCGAGATATACTTTTGAAAGACGGAGAACAACCTTTGACCTTTGGTCGCTCTCCTATCAGATGCATGTAATCTTTTTATTTTAAATTCCCTTTCTAGGAAGTGAAAGCTGAGCTGGCCGCGCTCACCTCATGAAAGATGTATTTCGATTTTACACCTCAAAACTGAATTTATTCGACACGGGTCTTTTTCAGTTTCCAAAAAAAAAAAAGCACGGAGTTATTGTTTTAAGGACTGAAATGAAACGTAGAAGGAACAGATAAGGGCGTTATAATCCCAGTTGGGGCCACGAGTGGAAGCCGGGCTTATCGGTAAGCCTTAGAAAAGCAACGTTTTGCCCCGTAGGAGACGTCCAGGCCGAGCAAGTAGCCATCTATGGTCGTGGTTTCTTATGTAATGTTTTAACGAGGCTAATTAGTTAAGTCTTCGCAAAAAAAAACCCCAAAAAAACCTTTATGGCTATTTTAGTGAGAGGCACAGTGACGAGCAGCTCGGAGAAGCCTCGGCATGTCCTGCAGCTGATATCTAACAAGTCGATATTTGGTTGTTATGTTTCATAGTGAGACATCAGACTTTTTGTCTTCGTGCTCTGCAGGAATCAGGCTAAAGAGAAAGCCCTCTGTTGCACGTCCGTTTAAATTTAGACACGTGAGTGAGCCTTCCTCGGTGCTGCGGCACAACCCGTGCTAGTTGGAGAGCCCGGTTCGGCCCAGTTTGGCTCCGAGTGGGAACACTGGGTAATACTGTTTTATACTCCGGTCAGAGCCTTTCCTTTTGTGGCTTTTATGTGTGTTTGGGTGGTGTTACTGCCATATTGTCTGATAATGTAGTGGACCGCCTACGAGGAAGACTGAATGATCACCCTGTGTGTGTGTGTGTGTGTGTGTGTGTGTGTGTGTGTGTGTGTGTGTGTGTGTGTGTGTGTGTGTGTGTGTGTGTGTGTGTGTGTGCATGCGCTGTGGTCCCATTAGAAAGGCCGCCTCGGCCCCTTTTCATCAGTCCTGTTGCCAGCAGCTGAATGAGGAGCCGAACACCTCGGAAACGGACAGAGAAAAGCTTTCCAGAGCTTTCTGTGTTTCCCTCGCACACTGGTTGTGTTCTCCGGTCGCGGCCACCAGCGCACCAGGACACACCACCAATACAGATCTTTAACTCTCCCGGCAAACTCACAGTTTGTTCTTTTCGCTGGGACGCTCGCACTCTTCAGCCCAGGTGCTCTTGAGAAATTATTTTTAAAGGAAGTCGGATTCTGTTTTTAGCACCGCTGTTGCCTGAATATTGTCGGTTTAGCATGCAGAGGTGTACGACGGCCGAATAGAGAGCTCTTAAGTGATGTAATGCCGCCTCTGGCAACCACATTGGAGATCTTCAGCTGTGAAATAGTGGAGCTGAATGTGTCTCACTCGCTCGGGGGTAAATTCGTGCAGGAGAGCTAAACAAAATGGTAAAAACAAATGAATAAAGCGGTTTGGCTGAGTATGTGAAACAAATCTAATTCATCAAAGCTGCATTTTTATTCTTTATTTTGTTTAATGAATGAACTGAGAATCGTCTCATGTTTTCCAGCCTGGTTGTGAGATATTACAACCCAGTATCGCGGCAAAGCGTGAAATAGACACGCCGGTCCGCTCCATCAAAATGTGAAATAGCCACGCTTTGGCCTCTCTAAGCGTGACAGTTTCACGTTTTCCAGTAGTGGACAAAAATGAAAACTACTGCATGCGTACAGCCATGTGATATACAGGAAAATGGTTGGGGTTAAGAAAGACAAAAAAAACCCAGTTTTACCTCCTGGATTTAAACCTCAGCCTCCCGCATGGCAGTCTCTGATTCATGCACGATCCATCGTTACGTTACTTTTGTGTGTGTGTAAGTTTCACGCTTACAAAACGCTGAAACCGTCACGCCTGAGAGGCCGAAGCGTGGCGATCTCACGTTTTTGCTGTAGTGGACTGGCGTGTCTATTTCACGCTTTGCCGCGATACCGGGTTGGATATCAAGACCACCGCAGGACAAAACTGAGGGGTGGCAATTCTACCGTCTCGTTTCACATCAGGAAATGAAACGAAACGGAAGGAGAAATTACCCCTTTAGTCACAAACTGTAGACGTACTGTATACAGTGTGTTATGCAAACGGACATTTGCTTAATTTCACGCTATCAAAAGTCCCCAAAATTTGAGACGTTAAATGTCTTGACTGTTCAGACGGCATTTCTAAACGGCCACGTCTCCGCTGGATCCGCCGATGGAGGCTGTCGGGAGATGAGTGACACACGACTTCGCTGTTCACTCTGAAGGAAAATGTGCCGAGGGGTTGCCAAGTATCCATAAAATGATAAATGCACCGATTCCAGACTCTAAATCTTCGATCAAAACTTGGAATATTGATTGTATATTGTGAAAATTACACCTTCCGGTCAAGTTGAATATATTCTTTGTGTATAATGCGGCTCACGAGCATCCTAGAGGTGCTGTTAATGTAATATGTAGTTCAGTGTACTACGTCTGACAGCAGCTCTGTAACCATCGTGTCGTAATTCTTGTTGTTTATGATCAACTGGAAGCAAATCCGCCTCCTTCCCTCTCGCATGGAAAGAAATGTCAAAGACTGCTGCGATGACTAACGCTTGCATAAGAACATCCTACACACACACACACACACACACACACGCACACGCACACAGTCACACACTCGACGGCTCGTCAAACACCCACAAATCTGCAAAATTCGCAGGGTGTGTGTGTGTGTCCATAATTC
This sequence comes from Embiotoca jacksoni, assembly GCF_022577435.1. Lineage (NCBI taxonomy): Eukaryota > Metazoa > Chordata > Actinopteri > Embiotocidae > Embiotoca > Embiotoca jacksoni. The sequence goes on from NW_027185398.1 coordinate 1,530,536, forward strand.
ATCCGGGAAGTGTGTGTTTCCTCGAGTAAGAGAGGGAGGTCTAGGTGTGTGTGTGTGTGTGTGTGTGTGTGTGTGTGTGTGTGTGTGTGTGTGTGTGTGTGTGTGTGTGCGTGAGTGAGAATTTTTACATTTGCAAGTGTTTTGGTGCAAGTCTGTTTTATAAAGTCACATATTTGCCTGATTTCCCTTTGAACCGTGCTCAAAAACACACACACAAAAAAACACACACACTGTCTCAAACACACACACACATACACACACACACACACACACACACACACACACTCGCACACACACACACACACACACATCCCAGCAGTGTATTTGTGTGGGTTTTGTGCGTATGTGTGTGTGTATATGAAAGACGGTGGGATGAGGGTAGTATAGTAATAGAATGAGGTGATGGCGTGAAGGTCATTCTGCCTGTATAAACATGGCCTCATGCACACACACACACAGACACACACACACACACACACACACACCAAACACACAAGGTCTCACATCAGCTGCCCGTCCCGCCCCGTGTGTTATTTACTGCGACACTTTTCAGAGGTACCTGTGTGCTGCCGTGTGACGGTGTGATTGTGTGTGTGTGAAGGCCAGTTCCAGTCTGCCAGGTGAAAGATGTGCTGTCGGGGGGGGGGGGCTGGTGGGGGGCGGGGGCGGTGGGGGGTATGGGTGGGACGTTTTTCCAAAAAGACAGCTGCTGCCTCAGGGACGAGAGAAAGGAGGGACAAATAGCTTCTTATGAAGTCTAAATATAAGTGGAAAAACATCTTTTTATGTTTCAGCTTCTGCAGGTTTGAAGAAGATTTGGCTGTTGTTGTTTTTTTTTTCGATCGTCGGTCGAAGAACCCGCGAAGTATCGATGGCCGTTTGGAGAATAAGTACCGATTCGGAAAATGTCCTCGCATCCGCCCGCCCGACACATAAAAAGCAGCGACTTACTAAACTCGGGCTCAATAAACGTCAGCCGGCTTCTAAAACCGTCGCTGAGCTGATGAGCTGCGTGTCTCTTCAGGTTCATCGATGAGGGTGGCGTCCAACGTCAGACCCAAACTCAGAGGGGAAGTGTGTGTGTGTGTGTGTGTGTGTGTGTGTGTGTGTGTGTGTGTGTGTGTGTGTGTGTGTGTGTGTGGACAAACCAAACCATAATGGCATAATAAAATAGGACATTGTGTCTGTGTGTGTTTCAGTGTGTTTTTGCTGTCCAGTCTGAACATAATGGCAAAATAAAAGAGCATGTGCTGTGTGTGTGTGTGTGTGTGTGTGTGTGTGTGTGTGTGTGTGTGTGTGTGTGTGTGTGTGTGTGTGTGTGTGTGTGTCAGAGGGGGAGATGTAGAGAGGAAGCAGGTCTTTTGATGGAACAGCTGGGAAGTTCAAAGCCCGCGCGGCTTCACGTCTGATGACGAACACACTCTTAGAAAAAACACACACACACTCATATTCTGGTTTTTGTACATGGCACAGCTGCAGCAGGGACACACACACACACACACACACACACACACACACACACACACACACACACACACACACACACACACACACTTGTTTCATCAGCCTCTCAGAAGCAGGTTCACTTTCCACAGAGCTGTATTTAGAGATAAACCAGGAGGTCAAAGTTTGTCGTACAAAGTCTGTGTCTTTTGTTTCTCTCTCTCTTTCTTTTTCTGCCTAATATGGCTCTGCTGCTGCATGAGTCTCTCAGTCACGTGTGGTCGTCCAGCAGCGAAGCCACACACACACACACACACACACACACACACACACACACACACACACACACACACACACACACACACACACACACTTCCCAATCTGACTTCTCATACGATGTGATTATTGTTACCCCAGGGGTTGCTGCCTTGTTTTAAAAGTATTTGTGTGTGTGTGTGTGTGTGTGTGTGTGTGTGTGCGCGCGCGTGTGCGTGTGTGTAGTAAGATAATCTTGCTCTCCAGAAGTTTGCATTGCCAAAATCCATCAAATCCTCTCAGACTTTTGTTGATTCATTGATATTACTGTTGACGGTTTGCCCTCCTTGTCCCGTGCGTCCTTCTCCTGTTTCTTCTTTTTCGTCCTTTTTGTCTTTTCTCATCACTCGAGTCGTCTCGTCCTGTCGTCCTCTTTGTGTTTCCTTTCCTCTGTTCATCTGCTCTTCTTCCTCTTTTTTTTTTTTTTTTTTATATCTAATTTTCCCAAAACCGTTTTATTTTCTCATCTCTCTGTGTGTACGTGTTATTGCAGACTGTTATTGTGTTTTGAGGCGAATACATTTAACCATCTGTGAGGAAAGTCGTATTCGTTTTCTTTTTGTTTGCTGCTAAAAGTGTTTTCAAAAAACACAAACTGCCGTTAGGAAACAGACATTTTTGAGAAAATGTTTGGTTGAAATTCATTTGTGTGGTGTTTTGTACAAAAACAGGAAGGATTTAAAAGCGACGCACGAGGCGCGACTACTACCTGAGTTTCCGCAGGTGTTTTTCTTTCCAAGTTATGATCCATTAACTGTAGAAAAACATTGCGTTGAGGAAAACTTCTCAGGTAATAACTTGCAAATGCAAAAGCTTACTCAACTTTTTTTTTTTTCCAGAAGAACGGTGATTAACAAAATAAAAATTAGACACATCATAAATCCAATTATTTATTCCCTTACTGAGTAGATTTTCAGTTTTCCCAAATTGCTTTTAGCTCGTCTACGCTTGAAAGGATGTTTTTAATCTCACCGAAGCCGGTTAAAAATTAGTAGTAATAAAATGTCATGCATTAAAGTTCACGTGATTGAGTGAAAAACTCCCATCAGACAACCTGGAAGTGTCACAACCCGTGAAAACAAAATGCCCTCAGGTTATTTCAGTGACATTTTCCCGAAGTCGGACCGCTGGAACTTCCGGAGCGTCGCAACTGGTTGTGCTGGACTAAATCTGTGTTAAGCCACTAAGCCCTGGTTATCTCCTCTTTCGGCTAAGCAGCTAACGTCTCTGCAGGTTTGACGCAGAAACACCAGGTGACGACAGGAACGAGTGGGAGTCCGTGGAAACGTCGGCTTCCTTTTCCTGTCCTCCTCCCTCGCTGGTCATTATGTGATGTCTGACAGGAACCCGCGGTGTCATACTTCCCATGCTAATGCTCAGCTCAAATCTTTTGAAACTTCTTTTCTTCCCCCCCCCCCCTCCACATATTTGTACTCCCGCTGCAGACTGAAATCGGAGAGTAATTTCAGCTCCAAATGGGCAAAGAATGACAATGAAGGGGAAATTGCCCTCCAGAAAGAAAGAAAGAAAGAAAGAAAGAAAGAAAGAAAGAAAGAAAGAAAGAAAGAAAGAAAGAAAGAAAGAAAGAAATAATGAATGAAGGAAAGAACGGTGTGCTTGAAGTTTCAAATGGAAAATGGTGTTTTCAAGACCTTTAACATAAAGCTAAAAGCAACAGCTTAAAAAAAAAGATGAGCTTCAGATATAAAACAAAAAAAATGACAAAAGAGGCTGAGAGACCGAAAAATAAATGATTTAGAGACGAAGATGAGAATACAAAAAAAAAAAAGATGGAGGATCAAGTTGAGATGATGAAGCATCTTTTCAGTTTAAATGAAAACCGTGAGTGTAAATACGAATGAAAATGGCAGCACAGGAAGAGGAAGAGGAGTTCAGCAGGATCCTTCATCTTTGTAATGAAACAGCCCAAAACGTCACCGCGTCAGAGGAGCACATGAAGGACACAAGAGGATAAATTTGTCCCCTAATCAAACATAACTTTGTGGATTTCCTAACATGTTGTTTGTTTAATTCATGGGACACGGAAAGGATTGTTGTTTATTGTTGTCATGTGTGCATGCACCTCGACAATGACGTGTCACCGCCGGCATCCCTCAACAAGCTCAGGGACGGAGGCGCTGATTGCACTGGTCACCCTCCGCTGCCTCGGTGTGTGTGTGTGTGTGTGTGTGTGTGTGTGTGTGTGTGTGTGTGTGTGTGTGTGTGTGTGTGTGTTATGTGAGCGTGTGTGTGTGTGTGTGTGTGTGTGTGTGTGTGTGTGTGTGTGTGTGTGTGTGTGTGTGTGTGTGTTATGTGAGCGTGTGTGTGTGTGTGTGTGTGTGTGTGTGTGTGTGTGTGTGTGTGTGTGTGTGTGTGTGTGTGTGTGTGTGTTTATGTGAGCGTGCATGTACAAGTGCATGACGACGCCGCGTGTTTGTCAGCCGCTGTCATGGGTGCGTTTTTTTTTTGGGGTCTTTGTACGTTTGTTTATGTGCGTGAAGCGGTGACAGGTTGCCGTGGCGACTGCACACACACACACACACACACACACACACACACACACACACACACACACACGAGATTGCGCGCTCGATGCTTCGGTTCGTGCGTTTTGTATGTGGAAGACTTCTCATCGCGTCGGAGGTTGGAGGTCGGAGGTCGATCGTTGCCCCACCCCTCATGGCTCTACGAACATGTCGCCGTGCACATGTATGTGCGTCATCATCGCATGTTGCTTCCATGGGTAGCGTGTATTTAGCGCGTCGATTTAGCCTGCAGGTTAAGCACATTAGCCTGCCTCATGTAACCCCACCCACCACCACCACCACCACCACCACCACCACCACCACCTCCCCACCCCTCCTGCATGGACACTGCACAGGTGTGACCTCCACACACACACACACACACACACACACACACACACACACACACACACACACCCTGGTCGGCCCGCCAGCTGCTCTGGGAACAGCTGGCTGTTGTGTTTCATCGTGCCAGTTGTTCAGTTGCGGTTGGTTTTCGTCTCGTTGGATAAACGCTGAAGGATTTTATCACCGCTTTGAGATATTGTGAGTTTATTAGCTCAGTTATCTTAGCCTCATTTTAACCCTGAAGACCTCCACCTCTCGGAGAGGGTGTTTCTAAATTATTTAGGGAGGCGTGAAAAATGTGTGAACACTTTGTTGGACGGCCTCGTTCAGTCAACCCGTCGGTGAGGTTCCTGCTGCTCTGTACTTCTACTGTTCTTCTATTTTTGTCATATGATGTATTTTTTTTTTTTTTTTTTATCCTAAACTCTGTACAGAATATTTAAGAGTCGCCTTTGTGTGGTATTGTCAGGATTAAAAAGCTCGTCTGTTTGTCTTGATGCTGCTCTCCTGGCAGGTCTCCCTTTAAAAAACAAACAAAAAACAAAAATCATTGTTAATCTCAGCAGGGGGTGGGATGGTAACCTTTTCTTTTAAAAGTATGGTTAACCAGGAACACGCTGTTCTGCTTCAAATATATTTCAACGGGGGGAGCTGCCAGCGTTTCCTCTAAAATAGACGCTGGAACCGTCACAGTCGTCCCGGTCACGTCCGTCCGAGGGGAGGAGGAACGATACGAGTCCCGGACCTCGTGTCGCTCGGTCTGACTGACGTGCCCTTTAGCAAGGTGCCCACTGACCAACCGCTTCATATCTGCTGCAGTGCATGATGGTCCTTCGTGTTGTCACGCAGCGTTTACAGCAGGTATTCGAGTCCTGCGGCCACATACGTATAAATATATGTATATTTATATATAAGCGCTTTTAGTCTCCTTACCTGCTTCTCAGAAAGGTTCGAGAGGTCAAAGGTCAAGGTTCTCTATGTTCTAGCCATGCATGAGCGCACGCTCTCGACCTCCGCTTGCGTTGCGTGCGACTGGCTCAGCAGTACTGTAAGTCGACGTGCTAACGCCGACTAATGCGGTTATTTTTTTCCTTTCTTTGCATTTCTGTATGCTCGTGATTACTTGTGTGTGTGTGTGTGTGTGTGTGTGTGTGTGTTTCCCCGTCCCACCTCGGTGTCCTGACAGTGATGGATAGACCGGGCTGCATCTGCCATCACCTTCTCCGCACGCACACACATTTATGCACAAACATGCATGCGCGGCCTATTTATAGCTCTGTGTGTGTGTGTGTGTGTGTGTGTGTGTGTGTGTGTGTGTTTGTGTGTGTTTGTGTGTTTGAGGGGGTATTTTAACCCCTTTCTATTTTAGCGTGGGAGTACTCCAGAAGAAGACTAAACAGCTTCTGTCATGTGCATGGTTGTGAGGTCACCGTCTGACTAGTGTGTGTGTGTGTGTGTGTGTGTGTGTGTGTGTGTGTGTGTGTGTGTGTGTGTGTGTGTGTGTGTGTGTGTGTGTGTGTGTGCGTGTGCACGTGTGCGTGTGCGTGTGCCAGAGGACAAAGTGCTCATGTGATGAAACCCGATCAAAGGTGCTCGAAGAGAAAAAAAACAAAAAAAACAAAAGCGGAGGACGTGTTTTTTCCTTTTTGCTTGAAGTTCTTTTGCTCGTTTGTGTTTTCGTCAGCAGCCACTCGACCTCTTTCGACTCCGAGTCCACGTTGAGCAAGATGGTGGCGCGTGTTGCATCTGGAGGAGAGGGCAGCATCTCTTCGATCGGCCAATATGTAAAATCCCGGCTGTCTTTTTTTTTCCTGACGTCGGACTTCTTTACAAGCTGTTTTTGTTTTTGTTTGTTTTTGTTTTTTAAACTCAAGACGCCGGTTTAAAGTTGTGAGAAAATGAATCTGAAGCGGTCGGATCGCTTAAAGCCGAGCACGTCTTAACGTCGTTGTTGATCTCATTCCCGCCGCGGCACTCTGCATGAGAGCAGCAAGCCAAATGATTAAAACTGGCCCCGGCTGAAATTAGATCTTAAAAAAAGAGAATATTGTTGTCATTTAGAGTTACAGCCCATTTAATTCTCCCTCCACGTCGAGCGGACATTTTGTCCAGTCATTATGCGACGCTTTCCTTATGTAATTGGATTTGTTTAATTTTACATCTGGGTCACGTTCAGGTGCAACAACTGGCGTCCATCACCCCCAGCGACAGGACTGAGTTTTTAAAGCCACATTTATCGGCTGACGTCGGCTCCTAACCAATAAAACCGATTTTTACAATAGTTTTATGTACCAGATTCCACTCGTGTTCCTCCTACTTTTATCTGAAACCCATCCGGTCTGAGCAGTTCGACGCTGCTTTTGAATCCTTAGCAACACACACACACCCTTAAATATGGAATTTAATTTTGTCGTTTGCGTTGTTTGGCGTTGACCGTGGCTTCGTATCGTAGCCCGGCTCGTGGCTGCTGCTGTAGGATAGCCTCGTGTCTTATCTGGGCCAAGCACGAGCCCTGGGGAGGAGAAACACTTTCTTAGCCATCAGACCTCGGTAAAAAATAGAGCCTCTGTGAAAACGGCCTCGGATAAAAGCTGCACTTGATTCAGACTCGATACGACGACTGTGTTTTTAGGTGAACTGACGGCAGACATCTTTAAGTTGAGTTTAAAAACGCATCGTCGAGATGCCGGGCCGCGCTTCTAAATGTCTTCTGATGTTTTAACAGATGCATCGCACATTGTGCAATATATCAAAACTCTTGCGACAACGAATCATCCAGACGAGACTTAACGGTTGCAAAAAAAACCACAAAACTGCTGCAAGTACTCTTTGATTTTCCATCTATGCCGACCAGATTTCACGAAACGCTCGATTGAAGTGAGGAAACACAGACGATAAAAATAACCGGGAATGATGTTTTAAGTGAGCCGAGCCAACTTTGAGTGCGAGTAGAGGAGCTCTTCAGACAGATGAGTGGAAGTAAATGAATTCAACAATGGTAAATGTTGAGCCATAAATCTGAACTGCCGATATTTACCATGAAAACGGTTGCATCTCGAGCTAACTATGTTATTTACTAAAATAAAGACAGATGTACCGAGCACTTCATCTCGAGCAAACCAGAAACTCAGTTCTGATTGTTTTTCTCCTGAATTTTTTTTAATTTATGACTCCCTGTAGGCAGAAAACCTGACACAGAATTTAATTAAGATAAATTGTATTAATCTGCTAGTGGATGAGTGACCTGATATGAACCATTTCTTCTGTCCGGTACGCTTCACACATTTTTCATATTTGGAAAAAAAAAAAAAAAAAAAAAAAAAGCATCCTATAATCAATAGCGCTGATTTTCAAGGTCGGCCTATAAGCTGCTTCTCTGTGGATCTCAAGTCTATAAATAAGAAGACAGACGCGGTGAGGAGAGGTTGCATAGCTTCAAGCTGAATTCAATAATCCTCTGACATGTCTCGTGTTATTCTGTTTCTTCAGTCGGTTGCTTCGACTCTCTCAGCGTTACAGAGAGCGCTGAGAGGGGAAAGGCAGCGCTGTATTTATAGCTGCACTGTTTCCATGCTAAGCTCTCGCATGTTGTGCTGCATAGCAGCATTTGCTGCATCCGACCGCCACGATGTGTCCTTCAGGCGAGGAGCTCGGTGACCTTCGCGACTGCTGCATATCAGCATATGTGGACGGCAGAGGAGGAGAAAAAGAGGAGGAGAGAAAATGAGGTGGGAAGGAGAGAAGGGGAAAAGGCAGGAGGGAGTAGGAAGGGAAGGTGGAAAGGAGAGGAAGGAGGAGGTGAAAAAGAGGAACAAGGGATGAGATAGCAAAAGTTTTTAAGAGGATGAGGAGAGGGAAGAATGAAGACGGGAGGAGAGAAGAAAGCCAGCGGAGAGATGTGATGAGAATAAAGGAAACGGAAGAAAGAGGATGGTGACGTTGAAGGAATAATAGGAGAAGAGCAATTGAAACGAGAGGAAGAATATAAGCGAGGAGCTGTGAGCGGATGACAAGAGAGAGGGAAGGAGGGAAGTGGACTCTCAATGCATCACTTAATGCATTTCTACTTCTTTCTCTTGTCTTTTTTCTTCTCCTCTCTTTGGAGAGACGCAGTCGTGAAAGTCTGCATCTGAATCCAAACCCGGCAGCCGGCCTCACAAACCTCAACTCTCCCTTTCACTTCTCCGGGTCTCTTCTCTTTTCCCCCCTTTTCACATGTTGAGTCCCCATGTGGTGTGTGTGTGTGTGTGTGTGTGTGTGTGTGTGTGTGTGTGTGTGTGTGTGTGTGTGTGTGTGTGTGTGTGTGTGTGTGTGCGCGCGCCGCGGGTCGTGTGAGGACGCCGCAGCCTGCCAGCGTCGTCCTCCTCGTCGCCGCGACTTTGGCTGCCGCAACAGAGACGATTCACAGATCTGAATGAGGAGGGAGATAATTAATAGTGTGTATGCATGCGTGTGTGTGTGTGCGTGTGTGCGTGTGTGTGAGTGTGTGAGTGTGTGAGTGTGTGAGTGTGTGTGTGTGTGTGTGTGTGTGTGTGGCCAATTCTGCAACGCCGAGCGTCTCCAAGGAGATGCAGGAGGCGCGACGAGCAGCCAACACGTCGCAGTAAACCGAAGAAATGTCGCTGTCTCTGTGTTTGTGGTGGTTAAGTCAACCCCTTTTACCTGCTCGTTTGTTGCCTAGCAACCCCCGTGTCCTGCATGGAGACTGGAGAGAGAATTGCTTGGTCACAGGTATCCCCAGGTGGGATCGGGGCAGGCGAGGTGTCGCCGACCTGCCGAAGTGTGCGAGGAAGAGATTGTGTCGTCCGCTCCTCCACGTTGTTTCATTTGTCCGTTACGTCCTTTCATTTCATTTACGCGTCCGTCCTCCCTTTCTCGGTTCCTCCCCTCCTTTTGTCTCCCATCGACGCTCCCTCGCGTCCCTTCTTTCCTCCCGCCTTCCCTCCCTCAGATTCTCCCTGTTTCATTTACTTCCTCTCTTATTTTTACCCGTTGACCCTCCCTCTTTTTTCTTCCTCGCACCCTCCCATCCATCCAGCTCTCCTCTCCAATTAGTCTTCTGTTTGCTTTCCTTCTCGTCGTCCTCGTTTCCTTCCCTCTGCTGCATGTAGACAGACTGCAGCGCCGTCAGGTGCCTCATTAGGATGAACGGGTGCACTGTTGTTTATTTGAGCTGAACTCTGTTTGAACAGTGATGTTTAACGGTTTCATTCAGCTCCGCATGTTGACTTTAGTCACAGATATCAGAGGTTTTATGAGGTGTTGTCAATATACTGCTTTTCAACACGTTTGCTTCCTGTATTTAGCATTTGACATGAACTTTTAGCTACGCAAAAAAAAAAATCTAGTTTTTCAGACATTATAAAATTAAGAGGACATTTTCCTCCGTCTTTCCATCTCAATTTAAGTCGACAAAGAAAAAATAAGAAGAAAATCTACAGTTTCTTTATTACATCTCTGCAAACTTGATCTAATGAGGAGCATCGTGCGCCGCTGAGCTTGTAATGTGTGTCAAAAGTCAGACTTTTATTGGCTGCGAGCAACGTGCAACCAAAATTAGATGTTTCCCAAGTCTGTAACATTGAAATATCATTTTTTCAACTGTTTCCAAAGAGGCTTCATAATGTTGTTTGGTTGGTTAAACAGATGAGAGTCCACCGCTTCAATAAGAGCAGAAAATATAATAACACATTCTTGTTTTCTGCCTCCGACGTCTATCGAAAAGAATCATGATTCGGGTTTTTTTTTGTTTTTTTTGTTCATTATGACCTCACAGACTCACAAACAGCAGCTCAGGTGAATCAGTGTGTTGTCTCCTGTTTTCTAACACATTAATCTCCTTATCGTAGCGCTGTACCCTTTGATAACAGATTTTTAAAAGATTTCCTTTGAGCTTCAGGATTCAGTCAAAGATGATTTCCTTCCTGCAGGTTCACAACGCTTTTTCTTTTTTTTTTTTTTTTTTACAAACAAAAGTTACATCCCAGGCGTTTGGTTTTTTTCCCCTCCACTAATGCTTAGTTGTAGTTGGATAAACAAAAGCACAAAAGGATGCAAAACATACGATAACATAAATTTCCTGCGCTGCTTACAGTCTAGCGGATCGTTCTTCATCCTGATAATGGAGCCAAATTAGTAATCAAACAATTGACATTTCCGCTTTAGCTGTCAGAAGTGCCATAATTAACAGTGTGTACAGAAAACGTGTGTGTGTGTGTGTGTTTGTGTGTGTGTGTGTGTGTGTGTGTGTGTGTGTGTGTGTGTGTGTGTGTGCAGGGATGGAGCGAGTTGAAGGTTTGTGTTGGCGTCTGGCCAGCGGTGGGAATTACAGGTTATTTGTCAGAATAATGCTGTTAGTCGACTGGAGGAGTGTGAAGCGGCGGAGTTGGACGCAGATGGATTTGAGTTGTATTTTTGGAGCTTTGTTAATTATGTGTGTGTGTGTGTGTGTGAACATAACAAAAACAAAACAAAAATCACACATTTTACCATTTTCGTCTTTATTTGGCAGCAGAATATCGTTGCTCCTGACACCCTTTTTTAAAAAAATGTTTATTCTTAAGCGTCGCTCATTGTAATAAAGCGACTCCAAAAGAGACATCCTGAGACTGAAGACTCCCTCGGTCGCTCCACCGCGTTTCACTGTTTATAACGTATGACAATATTCAAAATAGAGGATAAAAATAATGTAAAAGAAGGTTGTTTTTTTTTAACCTTAAACCTCGGGTCGATGAGTGCGCCTCGTGTCCTTCGGATGAAGTTGCATCAACGTTCATCAGAACGACCATATTTGGAGTGACATGGTCTGTTGCTCGAAGGCCTAATTCACCCAGTCACCCGCGGCTGACCTCGTGTAATCCTGGAACAGTTACTGACAGTCTCTTAACCTCTTCTGCATGTACCCACCCCCCCCCACTTCCCCTTTACACACACACACACACACACACACACACACACACACACACACACACACACACACACACACACACACAGATCCTAAAAAGCTTTTTTTCCCCCCCGCTTCCTCGTAAAGCTGCAAATCTCCCACCTCACCCAAACAAGGTCTGCCTTTAATTTAATCCCTCCATATTGACCGGTAGATTGCATTCTGGGATATCCAGGAAAGATGGTGTGCTCTGCAGAGGTGAGGCAGATCACTCGTAATGATTCTCTTTAGTTTTAACAGCACTGATTATTTTTCTTTCTTTTAATTGCCGGCAGCAATTTCGTCCGAATTTATCACGGCAAAGCGTGAAAAGCAAAAGAAAAAAACGTGAGATAGTCACGCTTCGGGCTGTCTATGCGTGAAAGTTACACGTTTTCCTGTGGGGGACGAAAATGAGGCCTACTGCGTGCCGCGTGTTTTACAGGAAAATCAAACTTGTTGCAAAAATGTTGTACTTGGTGTCGATGCCTCCTTTGCCGTACGTTCGCCTCACGATCCTTTGTGCCCTGACTTTTGCGTGCGTGTAAGTTTCACGCTCACAAAAACGTGCACGTTTTCACGCCTAGCCAGCCCAAAAGCGTGGCTATCTCACGTTTTGTCTGTAGCGGACGGGCGTGTCTATTTCACGCTTTGCTGTGATGCTGTGTTGTTTATTTCCATTTTCATACATGAAGTGATCATTGGCAGAGTCAAAGGAAGTCGGTCAGTCCACGGAGAGTTTCCCCCCCTTGACTTCCAGCTGTTACATCACCATAAAAGACGAGACGTCACTCAAGCAAGTAGACCTCTGACTGTGGCTCTACGAACCCGGTTTGGCCCTCTTGGGGAAAAAATAAATAAATAGGTAAAGCCTTTGAAAGCCCTGCGGCCAAAGTCAGGCTAAAGATTAGCCTTGTGTCGGCTGGCCAGTGCCCTTCAGCTGGAACCAGGCTAGTTAGTGAGCCTTATTTAGCCTCCTGGACACAGTGAGGTAAAGATTAAACCTACATGCTGAAGAGTGTTTAAAAACAAACAGGAAGAACAAAGTGTTCCACGCGATCGTCCTTCACTCAGCCAATCAGAGCTCTCGCTGAGAGCGACGTTGCCGAAGGGACGTCGCTCAAACAAAAGTTGCTGGTGTTTGGTTGCCTTGTGAGCAGATGGAGCCGGCGTCTGTCTCCACATTAGTGAGATACTGATGAGATGAGTCAGTTAACTCACACACACACACACACACACACACACACACACACACACACACACACACACACACACACACACACACACACACACACACTCTCTCTCTTTTCCACTGCTATGTGTGTATTCCACCATGTTCATGTATGAGCTGTGTGTCTGTTTGATGTCTCTTTTCATTTTGTTGTGTGTGTGTGTGTGTGTGTGTGTGTGTGTGTGTGTGTGTGTGTGTGTGGTTTTTTTTTTGTGAGTCTTATTGCTCGCGGTCTCCTCTGTTCTGCTTCCTCTTAGACAGCAGGGAACATCGCTGACTCACACTATCCACCACACACACACACACACACACACACACACACACACACACACACACACACACACACACACACACACACACACACACACACACACAATATAACAGTAATAAGAAAGGCTGAAGAACAAAAGCTGGCGGGGAATGCAATAGCTTTTTCTGATAGAAAATCAAACTATTTCTGATTGAAAGCTGTGTTTGTTGGAACGACGAGTCAGAAACAATCAAACTCTGGAGACAGAGAGTGTGTATTTGTGTGTATTTGTGTGAATTTGTGTGAATTTGTGTGTATTTGTGTGTGTGCGCGTGCAGAGGATAAAAAAAAAAAAAAAAAAAGAATAAAAATAAAGCCGTGATGAATGAAAAAGCTAAAAAAAAATTTGCAGGAGGGTTGAATCTCACATTCAGAACACACAGTCAGAGGATAGATGTGCGTTTGATTTGAACCCCAGGGTGCATCGACGCAGCATCCGACCGTCTGGAGGGTTGTGGATCAGACTTCAGTTATTCTCCAACAGTTTTGGTTGTTTTCCATCAGTCATTTTCTATTTGTTTGATTTATTTAAAATCCAAATGTGCCTCGGTCACGTTAGCGGGCGGAAAGCTGACTCTGTTCGGGTTCGTTCCCGCTCGTGGACGGTTGGGTGAGACTGACGCGCCAGAAATCTATATTTTCTCATCTTTTATTACGTACTCGCTTTTACCAAAAACTTTGGAAGCATTACGTCTGTTTGCTTGTTGAAAACTAGATGGATGGAAAGTCCCCTTAGGAGCATACATATAGAGGTTGAAAGAAATTAAATATATAAATACAAGAACTATAAACACTTAAAACTGTAACATAATGTTAAAAAAAACAACATGTCTATGCTGTGAAAGGCTGGCAGGTTTTGTGGCAAAGACCTTATGTGTTGGTTAATAATTCACTTGAATTTTTTTGTTTGTGTCTCCGTCTTATCACTTCTGTTTCAAGTAAAAAAAAAAAAAAAATGCTCCAAGACACATCTGTAACATGTGGCTGTTTGATGCAGCTGTGAATTCGTGCTTTTGAAAAGGAACACGGAGGATTAATACCACGTTGGAGTTAAAGAGAGTCGTGAATGCATCCTCGGCTAAACTTGACAGCATGCAGAGCAAATCTGAAAGATGGAGGAGCGGCGGAGTCAGAGGTGCGGTGTGTCGGTGCTGCTGACTGCCTGTAATGCTTTATAGTGCTGTCGGTCGGGGGGGATAAGAGAGGAGGGGGGGGGGGGGGTAAGGGAGGGGGCGACTCCTCTCGCTGTGCCCCATTAAAAAAAAAAAAAAACTATTGCCGGTCCTTCATGCTGCTGTGTATTTACTGAAAAACTGATTACTGCTGCCAGGAATCTGAAAGCAGGGTTAGTGTGTGTGTGTGTGTGTGTGTGTGTGTGTGTGTGTGTGTGTGTGTGTGTGTGTGTGTGTGTGTGTGTGTGTGGAGAAAGCTGTCAAAATGATGGGTCAACTTTTTTTTTTTTAAGGCTTAGCCATTACCATCACCTGAAATAACACATGGATACACACACACACACACACACACACACACACACACACACACACACACACACACACACACACACACAGAGCACACACACTGCAGTGTGAGTTTGAGATGTGTGTATGTGTATGTGTGTGTGTGTGTGTGTGTGTTGGGCACTGGGACTTTTATTTCCTATTATTGCCTATTTATTAGAACATTATGCAATGCCAGTGGAGGACGGAGAGTCGGATGGGGGGAGGAGGGGTTGGGGTGGGGGGCATCTGTAAGCAACACAATGTTAAAAAAAAAAAAAAAAAAAAGTCCCTTTATGGCATTTTAGAAAAGTGAAGAAGGCGTTGGTGTTTTCCAGCGATTATAAAAAATGTGCAGTTTAAACTCATTATCAGCTGGAAGCTCACTGATCTGGGAAACAGGCCAATTTGTAGACATTTAATTAAAACAAAATGAACTGCTCTTAATGTTCTTTTTTTTTTTTTACGGCTTTTTAAATTTAATTTAAATTATCACAACGGGGATCAACCTCGCAGAGACGTGTCGGTTTGTTTGACCCAGTTATCTCGTGGCTTATCTTTACTCTAAGACAGAAAAAGAAGAGGCTCTTTAGATTTTACATTTTCCGTGTATTGGAAATAAGCGTGTAGGTTATCGCGTTTCGCTGGAAAATATCAACGTCACGGACACGTGTGTGAATATTTGTGTTCTTTGTGTGTGTTCAACTGGGAGTGTTTTTTTTGTTTTTGTTTTTTTGTGTTTGTTTTGCTCCGGGGCACGTCAGCTGTTGGGATCGAACTTGCGACCTTTCCATTGTTACACAGGCGGACTGTTATAATTCAAATATTCAAAATATTCCAAATAAAGTCAATGGGAGACGACCAATGAATCCCAGAGGCCTATATTTTCTGTGTGTGTGTGTGTGTGTGTGTGTGTGTGCGTGTGCGGCAAAAATATTGTGTATTACTCGGAAAAGTGTGTGTGCACAACTTGGGACAGCTGTTGCGCACTGTGTCCTCACACACACATGCACAGAGACCCCAGCAGTCCCGTGTAAAGGTCAGAGCTCCACCCCTCCGGGCCACGCTAGAGTTGCAAAACAAACCCTCCCACACCCCCCCACCCCCACCCTCTCTTTCCAGACTCCCAGCATTTCTCACTGCCTGAGGAGGAGGAGGAGGAGGGGGAGGAGGGGTTGTCAAAGTACAGTGACACCCCAAAACTTCTCACACACACACACACACACACACACACACACACACACACACACACACACACACACACACACACACAGGGTCAGGCTGGTTCCTTTGAAGGTCGTGTGGTGACCTTTTCCTCATATCTTCTCTTTTTTTTTTGTTCCCCCCCATGTGTTGGTCAGAGATGTTTATCAGTAAGTCCGACTGCGTCTCTCGTTGCATTGGAGCTTTTTTTTTTCCCCTGTGGAGGAATCAAGAAGAACAGAGAGGGAGAGAGATGGATGACGACCGGCTGCAAAAATAACTTCCATATTTAGACTCGGAGGAAGAGAGACACTCAGAGGAGAGGGAGGCCAGATCCTGGGAGAGAGACAGATTAAGGAAAGAGCATCATGGGGTCTGAAAGGGGTTTTTAACACGGTGCGTGTGCAGACTTCGGGACGTCCCAAAGGTTGACCAACTCTTAAGCGAAATCGTCCCTAAAATCAGGCTTTAAAGAACCTAAAATTAAAAATGAGCCAACAAAGGAGAAAAAGCACCTCCTGTCTTGTGTCTCTTCTCCTGCTTCGCTGTTTATAAAATGAATACTTGTCAGATAGCCAGAATCTATATTTGGATCAGACATAAAGAAACACCCCCCTCCCCTCCAAACCCAACATGCTAACAGTTCTTCAGAAGTAAAATCATTTCCGAAATTCGCAACTTGTTTTTTTATTTAACAAAAAATATTCTGCTTCAGTGATGGCGGAGTGATATTTTCTAGTGATTTCTAGCTGATTCGAATCGACCAATCAGATTTCTTGGTCAGAACTACTTGTTGTATAACAGGAATTACATCATAAGGAAGTAAGGTTAATAATTTATGGAGCCTTTTAAAGGGATATAGGGGCATAAAGCAGCTTTTAGGGATGTGATTTACTCACGTTAATGTGTTTCTGGTTGTGACGTCACATCGGGGAATCTCAGTGGAAGTTATTTATAGAGACGTCACTTTGCATTATATTTATATTTATATCTTAAACAGCAGAAAAAAATGACAAAAATGCTTTTTGGGGGAAAATAAGTAATTAAATGACCTGCTTTTTTCTGCAGCTCAACCTTAATTAAAGGTAAAACTTTTACAACTTTTATTTTGTAACAACACAACAGAAAAGCAGCTGCAAATAATAAGTAAAAAGATGTGTAAAGAGTTCAGGACTCCTCGTGCAAACTTTTATCACTTTAGTCTACAAAGTGGCTAAATTACAACAACAACAAAAAAAGAAGTTTGGAAACACTTGGATAATCTTTAAGGCTCCATTTTTCCACAGCGGACCTTCACGTCTTTAGATTGATGAATGGAAACTTCTCGCCTTCCAGGCAGCCATTAGTTTCCATACATTTCAGTTCAGAATAAAAACCAACTCGCGTAGACTTGAAAAAGGTAATCCATCACCCCTAGCAACGTGTCCTCCTTTATTTCTGTCAAACTTATCGCCATGCGGTGACGCAGCGTTCCTCCGTGTTGCGTTCAGGTGCTTTCGTGAAAGTAATGTGCTGGAAAATACATGCATATGTGGCAGTCTTGCGTGTACATGTTTTGCTTCCCTTTTTTTTCCCTCCTTGCACCTCCTTCTCTCTCTGACTCAGTGTTTTCCTCTCTTGTCAGTTGTTCTCCGTGCACCATTAAGGAGTCGTGACTGGATGGATGCGGGGAGGCATCGATGGAGGGATTGGAGGTGGGAGGGGGGGGTGTTGGAGAGGGAGAAAACGGGCGTGTCACGATGCTCAGCTTCACCTCTCTGCTCTGCAGCGCAGGGGAGTGAAAAAAAAAAGGGATGAAGAGGAGCAATAAAAGAGGAGGAGATGATGGAGGACGGGTGGAGGGGTTAAAGAGCGTAGAAACATTAAGAAATGAGGAACAAATTAAAGGAAGGAAAGAGGAGAAAGAATCTGAAATATGCGATGAGAGGAGGGAGGAGGAGGAGGAGGAGATGGGATGAAGGAGAGGAGTGACAGGGAGGAGATGGGATGAAGGAGAGGAGTGACAGGGAGGAGTTAGGATGAGAGGGTAAGTTTGCAGACGCGCCGGGCGCTGCATGAGAATGAGACAGGACACACACACACACACACACACACACACACACACACACACACACACACACACACACACACACACACACACACACACACAGAGTCGTGATGCATCTGCTAGATGAGCCATTAGATCAGGTGACCGAGGTCTGGTCCGTTACCTTTTACCTGCTTCTCCTCTTCCCTCCTTCTTGTCCTTTAATTGCATCACCTCTTTATCTTCCTCCTCTCCTCCTCTTCCTTTCTCTTTCCCTTATTAATTCTTTCTTTCTTTCTTTCTTTCTTTCTTTCTTTCTTTCTTTCTTTCTTTCTTTCTTTCTTTCTTTCTTTCTTTCCCTCCCTCCTCACAGTCTCCTGCCCTTCCTTCATCCGAGTCCTCAGTAATGAAACTCGTCACTGTTCCTGCTAATAGAGCAACTGCAATTCAGAAAGGCAATAAATCGGCCTCCCATTGTGTGTGTGTGTGTGTGTGTGTGTGTGTGTGTGTGTGTGTGTGTGTTACCAGGCCATATGGATTCATCACTGTGATATAAGTGCTTAATCTGCCTAGATACAGCACCTGGATCTCTCTCTCTCACACACACACACACACACACACACACACACACACACACACACACACACACACACACACACACACACACACACACACACACACACACTGACTG